>NW_005842040.1:1739177-1759354 GCF_000455745.1 Alligator sinensis | reverse complement strand
AGATCCAAGGAGGTGATACTTCCCCTCTATCGGGCGCTGGTCAGACCGCAGTTGGAATACTGCGTGCAGTTTTGGGCGCCGCACTTCAAGAGGGATGTGGATAACCTGGAGAGGGTCCAGAGAAGGGCCACTTGTATGGTTAAGGGCTTGCAGGCCAAGCCCTATGAGGAGAGACTAGAGAACATGGACCTTTTCAGCCTCCGCAAGAGAAGGTTGAGAGGCGACCTTGTGACTGCCTATAAGTTCATCATGGGGGCACAGAAGGGAACTGGTGAGGTTTTGTTCACCAAGGCGCCCCTGGGGGTTACAAGAAATAATGGCCACAAGCTAGCAGAGAGCAGATTTAGACTAGACATTAGGAAGAACTACTCTTTCCTGCCTATGCAGGGGATCGGACTCGATGATCTACTGAGTTCCCTTCCGACCCTAACATCTATGAATCTATGACATTCTTGGTGGGAAGTTTTGCTGGTATGGAGCCTTACTGCCCAAGGAGTTTTTTAAATCTAATGCTTCACTCCACTGTGGTGATTGGCATCCAAATTGCTTTTGTCATCTTTTTTGTTGTTTGTACTGACTGGACATATCACTAAGTTTATCAGTTTCACAGAGGACTTGTTAACCTCTACTAGACCCCCCCCTCATGAGTCCTTATATTGGAGGAACGAAGGGGTGTACACTCCATGAAGACAAAGTACATTGGTGTGATAACCCCTCCACAGAGGGGTCACCAAAGGGGGGACTTGTTGGGACCCAGAGGCCTTCAGTCCTGGGTTTGACCTTTGTACTCAGCTCAAGCTGCGTTCTTAGCTTGAATTGTGGTCAAGACCTACACCTAGTGAAAAGAGCAGATGGAAAAATACTGTTCCTGATTTAAAACTAATCAGGAAGTTGCTTAACTAAATTGAATAAATATAGCCTTGGCAAAAGAGGAACACCTATGCAAAACCTAACCCGACCTAAGAATGAAAATTTCAGGTAAAGGTAACTATATTTGACAAACAGAAGCAAGATTTATTAATATGCATTGGAAGAAAGGCTTAAGTTAATGTTATGTATTAAGAAATGCAAGCTATATGGTATATAAAGAGAGGTGAGAGAGTGTACCCTTTAGAACACTCCTGAAGAGATCTTGTCATCAGTCCAAAATCCAGTCTTCACAGCAGATGTGGGAGCCAGGAGCTCTGAACAAGACTTCACAGCCTGATCAACCAGTGAAGTTGTGTTTTGCAACATTTTGGGATGGTGAGCATTCGCTTTGACTAGCTACAAACCTAAACTTTTTAAACTCCTGCTTCAATTTTAATTAGAATTGTATCTGTTAGGGTTCAATAAACTTGCCTTTAGTTAAGGACAACCGTGTCTTAGTTTTCTTGCCTGGTATAAGACCCATTATAGCATCATAGGGATGCAACAGGAGATATTCATCTGCAGGCCTGTGTCCTCTCACCTACTGCTGCTGCTGCTCAGGGACCATGTGGTCACAAACTCCCAGGCCTATCTGACATTCCTTGCAGGGAGAGGACAGCGGTGCAGAGTCTAAACGGGATTGTGCCCATGCTTCCCCCAGACACTGCCAGACCCAGCACATTATCAAAAAGAAAGTGAAAATGAAATGACATGCTGGAACTAAAAGTCTGAGGGGCTGAAATGGGACAAAAATAGGAAACGGGACTGATGTGAACAAAGTGGCCATAATCATGGCCTTGTCTATGTCTAGAAGTCGCATTGCTTTAACTTGCATGAGCTTTACACTCATCTAATTGAACTAGCAAAGTTCCCATCAAGAATGATGGGGTGGATGGGACAGAGGCCTCTGTCCCTTCCCCCCACCTTGCTTCGGGCCACGGCTGGGGCATGGGCTGTTTATAGTTTCATAGTAGGTAGGGTTGGAAGGGACCTGAGCAGAACATCAAGTCTGACCCCCTGCCATGTGCAGGAAAAAGTACTGGGGTCAAATGACCCCGGCAAGGTGTCTATCTAGCTTCCTTTTGAAGACACCCAGGGTAGGAGCAAGCACCACTTCTCTTGGAAGTTGGTTCCAGCTCCTGGCCACCCTGACAGTGAAGTAGTGCCTCCTGATGTCTAGCCTGAATCTACTCTCTGTCAACTTATGGCCGTTATTCCTTGTTACTCCCAGTAGTGCTTGGGGGAACAGGGTCTCTCCCATTGCCTGCTGGTCTCCCTTGGCCAGTTTATAGACAGCCACCAGATCCCCTCTCAGCCTTCTCTTGTGGAGGCTGAACAGGTTCAGGTCCCTTAACCTTTCCTCGTAGGGCCTGCCCTGCTGCCCCCTGATCATGCGAGTGGCCCTCCTCTGGACCCTCTCGATGCTGTCCACATCCCTCCTGAAGTGCGGCGCCCAGAACTGGATGCAGTACTCCAACTGTGGCCTGACCGGTGTCACGTAGAGGGGGAGGATCACCTCCTTGGACCTGCTAATGATGCATCTGTGGATGCACGACAAGGTGCGGTTAGCCTTCCTGACTGCGTCCCCACATTGGCAGCCCATGTTCATCTTGGAGTCTATAATGACTCCAAGATCCTTTTCTGCCTCTGTGCTGACGAGAGGGGAGTTCCCCAGCCTGTAGGTCTGCTGCTGGTTCTTTCTCCCTAGGCGCAGTACCCTGCACTTGTCAGTATTGAATCCCATCTTATTCTCATCTGCCCACCCCTGCAACCAGTCCAGATCCAATTGCAGCCTGTCCCTCCCTTCTAGTGTGCCCACCTCTCCCCACATCTTGGTGTCATCTGCAAATTTGAACAAAGTGCTTTTCACCCCGTCGTCCAAGTCGCTGATGAAGATGTTGAAAAGTGCGGGCTGGAGGACCAAGCCCTGGGGGACCCCACTGCCCACATCCCTCCTGGTCAAAAATAACCCGTCCACCACCACTCTCTGGGTGTGGCCCTCTAGCCAATTGGCGACCCATCTGACTGTGTAGGCATCGACACCACAACCTCCTAATTTTTTAATGAGAATGGGGTGAAAGACAGTGTTGAAGGCCTTCCTAAAGTCCAGAAAGACTATGTCCACTGCGACACCTGCGTCCAAGGATTTTGTGACCTGGTCATAGGAGGCCATCAGGTTGGTCTGACAGGACCTGCCTCTAATGAACCCATGTTGGTTGCCCCTAAGCATACACTCCCCTGCTGGCCCCTCGCAGATGTGCACCTGGATAATTTTCTCAAAGAGCTTCCCCAGGACTGAGGTAATACTAACAGGCCTATAATTTCCTGGGTCCTCCCTCCTCCCTTTTTTGAAAATGGGGACCACATTGACCCTTTTCCAGTCCTCTGGCACCTCGCCAGAGCACCACAAGTGCTCGTAAAGTTGTGCCAGGGGTTCCCCCATTCCCACTGCTGCTTCGGGCCAGGGCTAAGGCCTGGGCCATTCCCCGTCTCCCCCCACTGCTTCGGGCCAAGGCTGGGGCCAGGGCTGCTCCCCACCTCCCCCCCTGCCACTTTGGGCCAGGGCTGGGGCCTGGGCTGCTCCCCATTTTCCCCCCCCGCCACTTTGATTTGGGGCCTGGGCCGTTCCCCACCTTTCCCTGCCACTTCAGACTAGGGCCAGGGCCAGGGCCGCTGCCCCCCTCCCCTTCCTGCTCCCCTCCCTCCCTCCATTGTTCCCCGCCACATCCCCTCCCTGCCGGCTGTTGTTGTGGGGGGGACTCCATCCCCTCTGTTATGGCGGCGCTAAGGTTCCCGTCATCCCCCTCTGCCTCCAAAGTGCAAGGGAGGGGGGCGAGGCCAGCTCCACTCCCCTCAGTCCCCACTGTCATGGCAGCGCTCTGCTGTCTGTCCCTCTCTGTATAGCGCACTCTGATTGGCTGCCGAGACAGCCAATCAGAGCACGACTAGAGCATTATAGACAGACAGACTTGGGCTTTTATAATATTAGAATGGGTGCAAAACCCAGCATGGATACTCACATTTTGGCTGAAGAGGAATTTATGTCGGTTTGGTTTAAACTGATTCCTAATCAATTTCAGCTAAACTCAGATAATAGAGCTTAAATTGAAATAAAAGCATCTACATGCTCTTTTGCCAAAGCTTAGTGCAATTGGCTCATGATCGCATCTTAGGTCAGGGTGGGCAAAATGGTGGATCTGGCTAGTGGCCAGACTCCATTTCCAAGCAGCCTGCCTGGCTGGGGGCAGTTTCCATGGAGACCCCAGCAACAGCCTCACTGTGATAGTGCAAGGCCAGGGTTTCCATGGAGACTGGCCCCAGCAGCACTGGCAGGGTACAGGGCCAGGGAAGAGCTGCAATTGGCTGCCTGCATGCTCCAGGCTGGGGTGTGCAGGCGGTGGATCACAGCTCTGGCCCAGCTCCTCCCAGCACCACTGCCATCACTGCCTGCCCCACACAGGTGGCAGCAGCTGAGCTTGCCCCACTCTCACCCGCAGCACAGCCCCTCCAGGCCTCCCACCAGGAAGAGTCTGGCGCTGCTGGGGTCGGTCTCCACGGAAACCCTGGCCCTGGGCTGCTGCTGGGGTCTCCATGGAAACTGGTCCCAGCCACTTGGGCTGGGGCTTCTGGGAAATGGAGTCCACTACTGACTGGATCTGGCCTGCGACCCAGACTTTACCCACTCCCATCTTAGGTAAAAATAGGTGCAAACTTTTCCAGGCAGACCAATCCTCAAGTACCACTCTGTGTGTAAAGAAGGCCTAAGAAAGGTAACATAGGTGCCTTCATGCCAAATTGGCAGAAGGTTTTGATTTGAAAATATCCAGGCCTAAGTGAGCTATGGGTCTTCCATCATAGAAACTCCTTTCAAAACAGTGCTGTAAAATCACTGACAAAGAGAGAGCCAGTTGCAATGCTAGATGGGACCAAACTCTTTGTCTTCAAATCAGCTAACATCCTTTACCAAGCTCACTCTGGGCTACCCTCCAAGATGCAACTGTGTTTTAACCCTCTCCCCCAATGTAAGAGGCTCCCCTTCCCTTCATTCTTCCTTCCCAGTCCTTGCACTCCACTTGCCTCTGCTCACTCTCACACACAGACATCTCAACCAAAGCACAATTGCTGCAATTGTAAAGCAGGGCCTGGCTGTTATCAGGTGCAGATTACAGAGAACACAGAGCAATAAACTTGTTTTCCCCTCTTTCTTTTCCCTCCCATTTTCAAACTGCTGCAAGAAAGAGAGCGAGAGAAAAAATAAATAAAACAACAACAACAGATGGGTTTTTTTCTTCTCCTCTTGGCTGCCTGAAGGGCTCGGCAGAGGCTTGAATGGAGTTCATTCTCTAATAGTCCCTCCTTCATCAAGATTTTCCTCCCCGGGGTGTAATCTGTCAACCCAACTCCTCCCCCAAACCACCCTCCCCTGCCCTGTGCTCTCCTTCAACTCAGAGACAGAACTGTGGCAGTCTATTGTAGCCCGGATGACAACTTCCAGCTACATGAGGAAATGAAGTGAGGTCTGCCAAAGGGAGCAAGCTCCTCATATTAGTCTTTTCAGGCTGGGGACAGGCACCAAGCAGTAAGCACCAAATTCCCAGCAGCAGCATCATGCCAATATCCACTCAGATCCAGTTCGCACATGTACTTTAGAGACATTCCAGGACATAACCAAACTACCCTGTGCTAGTGGAAACATTTAGGATTTTAACTAGCAGGCTCTTCTCATACACATTATCTTAAGAGTATTAACTAGCAACAGTTCCTTGTACCGAGAAACTGAAGAGGCTGCTCTTAAGTTGGGATACAGTATATTATATAGAAGAATAACTCTGAGATACTGTACCCCTCAGAAGCCTTCTGCCCACCACGTTCAAAGACCTTAGAATATGAAGCCTCACGGTCTCCTGTATTTAAGATCTATTGTGCTGTTTTAGAGCAAGGGAAACTGAGGCCTAAAAAGGTGAAGTGACATGTCTGAAGGGGTCCAGTTGGGTATGGCACAGATCCCAGTATGGGACCTGGGAGTCCTGTCTCCCAGTCACCTGCATTGACTAAATTAAGCAACCTGCAGTAAGGAAGTGACAACTCCTTGGCTCAGTGCTCAGTTACATTTCAGTGTGGAGGGCTGAAGTTTAAAAGGCAGAGCTGGATATGGGACCAAATTCAGCCTTGGGGCAAAACCACTATGAGTCCTTTGAAAAATCAGGGGGAATGGCAATATTATGAGAGCATCATCCACACTGGAATTGGCCCATTTGAGTGCATGAATGGCACTTGAATGCTGACTCCCTAAAGAACTCCAACAGTAAGCAGCAAAAGTAACTGATCTGTCTTGGGGCTTTTAGTCTTGTCACGCTCATGTCTGGATAATCTGAATCAACGCAGGCTAACACCCTCTATTCAGTGAGCTAGAACTACCCTCTCACATAACACTTTATGGCAGGGGTGGGCAATATGCGTCCCAGGAGCCGGATGTGGCCTGCCAGGTCCTTTTATCTGGCCTGCGGGGCCCCTAAAAAATTTAGAAAATTAATATTAATCTGCCCTGGGCTGCCTGTCATGCAGCCCTTGATGGCTTGCAGAAACTCAGTAAGTGGCCCTCTACCCAAAATCATTGCCCGCCCCAACTTTATGGGATCCTTTTTCTTCCTGGCAAGGCAAGGAGATGGGGCAGGCTGGAAGGCATCTTTCCACAGATTTTCAGGCCATAACGGGCCTTACTGATTATTCAAATTTACCTTCATTATCCTAATTAGGGCTTTTCCATGGCATCCAGCCCATAGTAGTACCAGTCATTTCCTCACCCAGAAGC
Organism: Alligator sinensis; assembly: GCF_000455745.1. Taxonomy (NCBI): domain Eukaryota; kingdom Metazoa; phylum Chordata; order Crocodylia; family Alligatoridae; genus Alligator; species Alligator sinensis. The sequence continues at coordinate 1,752,633 of NW_005842040.1, read as the reverse complement.
AAAGAGAGGCCTCCGCTGCTCAGTTTCGATCCAATTTGACTTTTCACAAAGTTTTGCAGTGCTCAGATTCAGGATCTTGATGCTGGTTCATCTACCAATCAGGGATTGAATAGGCCAAGAAATACATCCTGGGAGCCTCTCAAGCTCCACCCACAGACCAAACTCCTCCCCTTGAGAGGTCGGAACAAAAGGCCACTTACAGATCTTATACTTTCACCCTTCTCCTTTCTCAGATATCCTTATCAGCAGCAAAATAATTAACAGTGAATACACAAAGTAAAATGTATCAGCCCTGATCCACAGACTTCAGAGCTAACACCAGGCAGCAAGGGGCAGTTCACACCCCATGGATCTTTTGTTTCAGACTTTCAGCAAATTCAAGCAAAGATCAGCACTTATTTACAGTCCAGGATCTGAAGACTTTTTCACATTCCCATAAACACCTCTTAAGGAAAGCTTGGATTCTGGAATGTAAGGAGGTCATCTCCACATAATCTCCTTGTGACAACACCACCCTGGCAATTTACAACTCTTATTTCTCCTATCAAGAAATGTCACTAATTAAGAAATATCAGGGGCAGGAGTGGTGATGTGAGATGCTAAAAACTCCAAGATCAGACTATTTTTCTTACAGCTTGAAGGAGGGACAGGGCATTGGCAAGCACCAACAGACAGTCTGATTTCTGAGGGGCTGAAGTTACTGATATGGGTGCTGGTGCCATCATATTTGAGTGCCCCACAATTTTCCTTGCTAATTTTTGCACTGCAGTGTGGCAGGGCAGTGCCACTGTCCCTCTATACAGAGTGGGGACTGGATCACAGTGCATCTACATGGCAGATTCTCCAGTGTATACATACCCAAACTTGCTGTACAGGAACAGCTGCACAGAGCTCATTGTGAGCCAAGCTGTTTAATGGTAGTCTGGGTATCTTTGCACGTCAACGTAGGCTCAACCCTTACGTGACTTACCTACTATAGTCTCACACTGGAGCAAAATTGGGAACCTGGCAGCCACAGGACACTGGCAGCCCTCATCCTCTTGCTTTACATGAGGCAGGTTAAGGTGTTTGTGGTGTCTTTGGGCAATATTCCTTGCAGTTGTGCAGCTGGGTTGATTGTGTGGTTTTAGGAACAGGCTAGACAAGGACTTGTATGGGATGGTTAAGATAGGCAGGGGGTTGGACCAGATAGCCTCCAGAGGTCCCTTCTAGCCCTGTCTTCATGACTCTTGGGCTTCCTATGATAGGAAGCCCAAGAGTATCCTAACACTTGCACCTTCCTTCCCTTTTGAAGGGGTTCAGCACCCTCACAGCCAACTGGTGATGATGACAGGCTGGGATTCACAGATAGGTGTAATGCCTATGCTTGGCATTACACCTATTCTTCAAAGGATCCTGGTGTTAATTTGGGCCCAGGGCCCAACCCTTCCCAGTGAGAGAAGCCTTTAAAAGCCCATCCCCTTCAAAAGCCTTCAACCCCCCTGGAAAACCTAGGTGCGTATTTCACTGGTGTCTTGGGAACTGCACTCTTTTGGAAATCCATCGCTCAACCTCAGCCTGCAGAATGGCAGTGAAACCCATCTGCCAAGCCTCTCTCCCCTACACTCTCTTTTGTCTTTCCCTGGAGTGATTCCTAGAGCTGTTTGCCAGCTTGGGGGTCCTAGAAAAAGAGATTTCCCCCCCACCAAGGCATAGGCAGAGATCAGCCCTTCCAGGCTGCAGTGTCATCCTATTTCTTCACCTCTCACTTGACTCAGATCTGTGCCAGGGCAGCCCGGGCTGGGCTGAGAAGGAACGAAAGAGGCAAAGAGCAAAGTGAAATCGGACTGACCCTGAAGCGGCAGCACAGGGAGAAGCTGCTTTCCCAGGAGGCGCACAATGGTCTTGGCACAGAGCAGGCACGGAGTGCCTTACCACTCCCAAGGGAGTTGGAATCCAGCTCAGGGGCGCGCCGCACGTCCCGAGGAGGAAGTGCAGTAGCAAAGTGGTGTCTCTCTGAGCTTGCAAAAGCAGGGAAAACACACGCGCGAACTTTCCTGGCCGGACCCCCCTCTCTCTGCCAGAAGCCATGGGCTGGAGTCTGCAATGAAAACGATGATCTCTCCCAGCAGCTGCTGCTTCTTCATGGGGCTGCTTTTAGCCTCTTTTTTGCCAGGCTTCTGGAGCACCGAAGGTGGGTCACATTGGAAACGGAGGGGAGGGGGGAAAGAAATGGGGGAGGGGGTTGGAAACTGGAATGGGACGTTCAGGAAAGGGAGAAACTTCAGAGGGCCGGTGGGATGCGGGGGAAGGAAGGCAGCAGCTCTGGATCTTGAATATTCCGGACTCCAGCACCCCCGGGGGGGGCGGGAAGAGTGGGTGGAAAGCAACCCCCCAAAACTTCTGCTAAAGTTCATGGAACTCGCGTGGAGGCAGAGATCAGACCCACGGGAAGAATCGCGGTGAAGTTCCTCAAAGATTTAGCTGGGGAAAGCAGAGAACAAACTCCCCACCGCGAAGAGCCAAGTGCGAGGGGAGCCGGGAGCCCGGAGCCGGGGGGTGGGCAGGAGAAGAGCTGGTCAATTATTCGAGCCGGGAACTTGACCAGGGCCCGCGAGCCCTGCAGTGATCCCGCCCGCTTCAGCCGCCACTCCAGTGTTGTTTCGTGGGGTTCATACCCCAACCAAAAAGGGCGATCGCTGCTTTTCTGCCCCCGTCTCACTGTGCCGGGACCATGCCACAATCGGACGTGACCGTGAAGGCAGCGAGCGAACTGCAGTTGCTCTGGGACTGGCCGCGGTGCGGGGCCGGGAGAGAGAGACGGAGTTGGTTTTTAAAATGGTTTCTTTCATTCCTTTGCTGCTGCGCTGAGGCAGAGGGTGGCTTAGACATTTCGGATCTGTGGAGGGAGGTTTTATTGTTTGGTCGGTCGGCGATTTTCTTCTGGAGCAGAAAAAAAAAGGCAATATAAGGCAGGCACTAAAGTTTCAGGCTTGGCACTCTTTGCTCTCTGCGTGCGGGAAGTAAGAGGAGTGTGGCTAACTGGTAGGAGCCGGCTGGATCGCCCCTCAGGTGCTGGATGAGCTACACGGCTCGGCACATACACTTGCATTTAGCTCGGTGTCCGTAGGGTCGCATCTGGGCCACTGGATAACCCGGAGAGGAGTTTACTTTGCAAAATTGGGAGTGTGGGGTTCTAGCTGGGCTTTGCAGCAGGCGTTGGAAAGAGGTGTTTGTTTAGCAGGTTACAAAACACCTGATGGGGAAATAAGCTAGATGGCAAAGGTGTGGGTTCTCTGCATTGATGCAGATGGCAGTGTTGTTACCACCTCACCTGTCCTACCCGCTGGGTCAAGCCCTTTATGGCAGCTGAATGCTGTGAGGCTGCGGCCTTATGGCTACAGGTACATTTTGTTGGGGCAATTTTCACCCTGGGAGAGGAGAAAGGCAATCTAGCAGGTAGGGCTGGGGAGGGGAAAGGGGTGGGTAAGAATTACCTCATGAAGGCAACAAACAAGTCATGAGCATTTTCTGATTCCTTAGCTGGGTATGGGGAGGACTGGCAGATTAGGCAGATCCACTTGATGCCCATTTCTCTTAGCTCTGTAATACCCTCGATTTAGTGATAACAGGCCCTGAGCCTCAAAGAATAGTTTTTTGTGTCGGACCTGGCATCCTGAAGTGCTTCACAGACTTCACATGTACAAGAATAACCTCACTGCATGGTGATGCAGCCACTGCTGGGGTGGAGATGCTTCACAGTCTAGACTTTGCCAGGTGTAGTCCTGGCAGAAGAGCCTTACAACCAGCCTTCCCTATGTCCTACCTTCTCTGTGCTGAGGGAAAGCTCTGCCTCTACTTGCGCCAGGCTAGCTGGAACTCGTGGAAGGAGTCTAGATAGTCTATGTCCTTTAGCAGGCTGTGCCATGAGGCTGGCCCTGGTGACATGGTGGTCACAGTCCAGAAGAAGGCTACCCAAGAGTTTGACAGGAAGTAAAAGGAAAACTCCTTCAAATGGAATCCACAGGAGGGAGCGGGATTTCACTTGGCAGAATGTATTTGGTCAGGACAGCAGGGCTAACCCACCTGCTCGTGAAGGGTGGAGCAGAATCCCACAGGATTCCCATATTATATCAAGTAAAGGTAAGTTAGCTTGATACCTCAGCTGAAAGACAGAGCCTATGCCCCTGCTTGCTATGGTTCAGAGGGAGAGCTGCCTAGTGCCTACTGCTGCAAGAGCACTGTTTGGGTTTCCCTGTGGGTGTGTCTGTCTGCCTCTCTCTTTCTCATACACATTCTCTGTCCACACCCCATCCTATTCTGCTGGTGAGATCCTAGCAAACACCTGATAGTAAGTCACTTTCCCTAGTTCACACGCTAACCTGATTTGTCATGTTTACCTGCAAGAGAATATCTTACATGAACAGCCACATCAAATCCCCATGAAAGGGAACCCATGTGGGGAATGGGGGATATTCTGGTGAGATCAGAATGACAGGGTTCCAAAGCAAACACCAGCACCATGCTGTTAACACTCCTGGCATTAAGAAGCCTGATCTGAGATTTTTTTGAAGGTCTTTGCAGAGGCTAAAAGTCACATTAGCTCCAGTCCTTTCTGGATGGAGTTCAGCTTGTGTGTGGTCCCATATACAGGTTGCCGTGCACATGTTCAAGTATCCACAGCTCAGGCACCTGTAGAAACTCCCTCAGTCTGTAGCATTACAAAGTCATTGCTGCAAAACTACTTTAGACAGTGGGTGGTCTGAACGAACTGAGCCTGACCTGTAGGATGTGGGGTCAGGCACACAGGCCATTTACTTTGGGCGTGACTACAAGGTTTACATGCAGTTTGACCCCTGGGGTGAATCTCTTTTATTTATGTATGTGCATTGTCTGAAGTTTTTTTGTGCCTGTTTGTGAGGTCAGGGCATGTAAACAAATGGAATACATTAGATCTCTCCAAGATTGTCAGCAGGCTTTGGAAAAACCCGTGTTAGATGTATACAAAGACCTGTTGAATCACATCCTCCCCACAGGTTCAGATTTTCTCCCTGTGTCTGTTCTCTGTGTCTTGCCTAGTACCTTGGTTCTGAATGTCTACAGCAGCATTTGGCAGCCTTTGCAGGCTGAAGTGACCCAGCTCAGGTCAGAGGCAGACAGACTCTAAGACCCATCTAGCAGCAGTTCATGTGAAGTCTCCACCACCCTCTGCCACTGAAGCCCAATATCCCCGGGTTAGATCCAGTAAACTGGATCTGGTCCTCTGGTCATAGGTTGCCAACCTCTGGTCTGGAGAGATGGTGTTCTTGTTTTTTCTTACAATGTAATTCTGCAGCCTGTTAGGTGCCCCCCTTAGGAAGCCTTGTTCACATAGGCCATCTCTACAATTCAGGCCCTCCAGTCCGCTGATTAGATTTTAGTGAACAACAGATATTATTGTTATTATGCAGGGTAATGTACAGGCCTCAATTGAGATCATGGTGCTCAGTGCTGTATGAACCTAGAGTAAGAAACAACCCTTGGCTGAAAGACTGTGTAGGAGACAACAACTTGTCATTCCTAGATGTATGGTGTGAATCCATCCCAGATCTCCAACAATGCTATGATCAGATGGCTTTGCAGTGGCAAACATGAACTGAACATATGGACCCTCAGGCCACTTCCCACTGGAAAAGCATTGGAGCTCACTGGACCCCCTGTTAGTAGGCTTATCAGAGGGGGCTGAGCTGAAAAGCTGGACTTCCCTCCCTGTCATAAAACATATTTAGCTTCAGAGGCTATTTACAGTGCTTGAGGCACATGCTGGGAGATCACCCCCTGCTACCCTATCCTGGGGTTAAGCAGATGCTTGCAGTCATCTGGGGCTTTGAACAGGTTCTGTGTGCATGAAGCATTTAAAACCAATATACCTGAGAGGCCTGTTTGCCTCCTGTGAAAGTGCTGACTGCATGAGTGAGTCTTTAATGATTGATCATTGACTAACCTTGCCGGGAAACTGGGCTGCCTCACATTCCTGAACAAGTTTAATGGCCAAGCCCTGCTCCTACCCCTCGCTTTGGATTCCCTTGCAAGGGGTGTACAGAGGCCATACGGAGAGGGGGGACCAGGGACAGAGTACATACCTCCCTCCATCCCAGCTCCATCATTGCCCTGAAGCCATTCAGGAGGTAGCAGAGAAGGCAGAAGGGGGAAGGGGAGATCTTCATGCTGTGGATGAAGGGAGGGGTCTCAGCACCTGTGTCCTGCCTGTGTCCTGGACACTGTAAGTGCCCTGCTTAGCACATACCTGGTCCAGATGTACTTCTCCTTCTGCTAGGATGTGGTGTCATGGTCAGCCCTGAATTTTCTTGATAGAGAGTAGGTGGGATGCCTATGACAGCTTGCATTTCCCTGCCCCTATAGTTTACAGGCTGCCTGGTTTACATGGCTCTGGAACCTATAACCTCTGAGCTATCCCTAGGCCAGCCTGGCAAACAGCAGAATGAGCTTTCCATGCACACACCCTCCCTCTCTGATATCGCCTTGCACCTCATCACAAGGCCCAAGAGGTGGTTTGCTTCTTGGCATGCTTGGTCAGCAGGAAAAGGGGAAGAGGCCCACCCAACCCAGTTTGTTCAGGTACCAAAGCTGAGGTTATCCAGCAAGTGGGACAGTGAACACCCATTAAACACCCCTTAGGAAATGTCTATCTGTCTGAGACTCCATTGAATACCAGGGCTTGATCAAGAGCTGGAGAGGAAGGGTTACACATAGATACTAGCCTGGGAATGAAGAGAACCAATTTCATTTCCCTGCCCTACCCCATCCCCACCACTGGACCAGATCCTCAAAGGTCTTCAGGTGCCTAACTTCAATTGAAGTCCATGGAAGTTAAGCTCTTAAAGACCTCTGCAGAGCTGGGATGGGTGAATGCATTAAAGATTATGAGGTGGTAAATACAGCAATTCCCCTTTAAAATGAATGTTGTGTAAAATGTGTACTCATGCTCCACACGTATTTGGATCCAGTCTGAGGTAAAAGCCACCCACTCTCATTCTCTGTGGATCACATATTAAAAGTCAGGCAATCAAGCTAAAACTGGGTGCTCCCTCTGCACCACAGCCCTCCAGCACAATTCTCCTCCCATATTAGCAAAGACCTGCTCTCCTCAAAAGGCTGCACAAATAGGGTTTGGGGAAGTCCAGTGTAGGTTAGCAGGGTTCTCAAGTTTAGCTTTGAGAAATCTCTACTGTGCTATATATTTGTAGCTGGTCAGAAGGGTCCCCATGCAGAGGTGGGGTGGATTCCACCATCATTCCATGGGGGAGCTGCTATGGGTAGAACCAGAGCCATCCCTAGGGGTGTGTGGGGCCTGGGGTATATCAGTCCGTGCAGGGCCAGGTGGTGGTGAACGGCTGGAGCATGGAACCGGCAGCATGCGGAGGCCGTGGCGGGGCCTGTACAGCACTATCCATGGGGCCCCCCAAAGCACGGGGCCTGGGGATTCACTGCCCCACCCTCCTGGAATAACTCTGAGTGAAACCCTTCTGAAAACTTTGCCCTAGTCACAGGACCTTGGTTCTCCTGGCCTTTGCCTCAGGGAGGGCCCATCCTAGTTTCAGTAGCCCATTGTTCTCTGGGATTCTTCAGCAATCTTATGCTAGCAGGTGGATTTTCGACCTTGAGCTTTGACTGCAAGTATCAACTCATTGATTTTGCACTCCTGCTTTCCATGCAACCAGGGACACACACACACAACACACTCCCCAGCCAGGATTGTTCCACTGGCAGCAAACAGCTGCACGCATTTGGTTCTGATCTGTGTATCAGCCAAGCTCTGGGAACTCTTCTGGTCAAATAGCATTCCCCATGCTTGCTGGGTTGGCTCCCATAATCCTCTAGGGAATGATATATAGCCTCAAGAGCCCCAGGTCCTTCTGCATAGAGTACAAGAAGAGGCTTCAGTGTCTGAAAGGAATTCCTGCATTGAAATTTCCTCAGTGCTTGAAGTTAGGGGGTGAGGGGAAACAGGGGAAAACAGGTTCCCCTGTGATGGGGCAGAGCAGGGTCAAGCCCAGAAGGCCAGTCCTTGGCATTGATTATTTTTCTTTTTATCTCCCCAGTCCCTGGGGAGCTGTGGCAGCACACACAAATCACCCATGGCCCACCTTCTTTTAAAGGTAACCTTTAAACTCCCGCCAAGGCTCTCAAACCTCTCCTGAGCTTCCAGCCTCCCCTGAGTCCCAACACTGGCTGTTAAATGTTAACTCTTGAGTTCTGGAGAGCCCTGCTTGCTGTGCTTTGCAGGCCTGGCTCCCAGACCCAGGCACCAAGGAGGGGAACCCAAACCCAATCTTCACCAAAAGCACCTGGCTGAGGGACAGGCTGGGACTAGAGAAAATTGATTTGCTGCAGATTTAATCTGTGTTAACACCCCCTCTCCGCTGGCCCAGCGTTAGCAACAGAGTGGGGTGGTTCTCGTCTGCCTGGTTTTTGGCTTTCAGATTGTAGGATCACAGGAAAGTAGGGCTGGAATGGAGATACAAGGTCTAGTCCAGGTCCCTGCTCAGGGCAGGATTGTCCCTGACTACCCCATCCCAGCCGAGTGTCTGTTCAATCTGCTGTTGAACATTTCCAGGGATGGAGATTCTACCACTTCTCTGAGTAGCCTGATCTAGTAATAGGTGCTGGGATGGTAAGCCTCAAAAACAAAGGCCTATAGGAAGATGTCCTCAAGCTGCCAGCCACAGTAGAGCTTTTATTTCTGTAATCCTTCAGCTACTGGGGCAGTGATAGATGTGCAAATCAGCTTTATCAGAGGCAATCAATATGGTGGGACAGGGAGGCAAGACCTTACTACAAGCTGCTGCCTAGAGCTACTGGGGGATGAAACAGATTCCCCTTCCAAGTTGCCGCTGAAACAGACAGACAGCTCAGCTGGAGCCAGAATTGGTTGCGGGGGGTGTCCAGTGGGTCACACAATACTTCCCACTGGCCAAACCCTCCTGATCTTTGGCTAAAAACTCTCATCACCTTCATTGGTTTGCCTCTATTTATCCACTCTGGCTCCTGATTTATTCCCAGCCCCTCACCTCTCTGATTCTGTGCATTTGGTCTGGTCTCCCTCCCTCTTATCTGCCCTTCCCCTCCAGCCCTCTCTCTCCCGGTGGGAAAGCAGCAGTGTGGCAGACTTCTTTTTGCTGCAAGCACCTCTCTTCCCTGCCCCTCTAGAGTCAGCCCAAGCAGGGATGAGGTACCACATGAGGAAACAGCAAGGCTGTGATGTCTTGTGGGTAAGACCAGGCTCTGGTTGTGGAAGGAAGTACTCTATATGAGAAGGTTGGTTTCTGGTGACTTCAGCCCCACAAAGAGGCTCTGACCTCTACCCATGAGACAGTGGGGAATCTGCTAACCTACGAGTAGGTGGTCCCCTGTTTGTTCTCCCTTATGCATGTTATTTGGGTGATAGGTGGGGAACCAGGAGGCTAGACAAGTCTGGGGTGGAGTGAGTTTCTCCAGCCTCTTGATCTTTAGTGTCCTGTCACTATTTTTATTCTTTTGTGAATTTTAATCTTGCTTCACAAGATGATCTTCCTGCTGCTTTGCTTCTTCAGGTCTTGGTGGGAGTAAAACTTAGAAAAATCCCATGCAACCCTCTTTTCTCCCTCTTCTTGGGGAGTGGGGGTGAGAAGGGATTGATGTAATGGTCTTTTCTATCACAGAGGGCTCTGGGTTGGGAGAGTGTCCTGGGAAATGCAGCCAGGTCTGCAGAGCTGCAGAGCTAGCAGGTTAGCAGAGTCTACCCTGGCTAAGGGGTGGGTAAAGAATAAAAACTAGAAGAGGGAAAACTAAAGATCTGTAGCCAGACCTGCTAGCTTCCCCATCTGACAGGGGTGGAGTGCACACTGCATGAATGCTTGTTTGCCAAGCCTTTGCCTTGCTGCCACTCCCAGCTACCTGCCTTCATGACATGACTCTACTCACTGCCTGTTTACTTGTAGATCATGGTACCACAACACAACAGGGGGCTGCCAGTAGTAATTCCCCACAGCACCCCAGCCTTCACAGGGAGGGCATGAGTGTCTGCACATGAAGTGAGTTTGGGGTCATGAAAGCTCATCTGTACATCTCTGATTTAGTTAGTCCGTAAGGTGCACATTTACCCTGTCTTCTGCACAGAAGAGGTCAGACACTGATAGGCTTAGCTGAGGTCTTAGACAGGTCAAATGGTCCAGCTGACCAGGGCAATGGGAGAGGGAAAGGATTTCAGCAAGTGTGCTGTGGACAGGCTGGAGAGGGGTAGCAGAAGAGATGTGGAGTAAGGTACTGAGCCAGGACAGGGCTTGGGCAGAGGGAGAGAAGATGATGATAAGCCTCAGGTTGGGAGTCAAAGCAGAATCTATGGCTGTTGAAGAGACGCAACCCACACTCTCCTCCATTCTGCCTGGTCTGACCTTGTTTTTTGACATTTAATCGCAGACTTTGTAGCCCATTCCCTGGGAAGAGGGGAAGCTTAGAAGAAGGCTTCACAGACATGTTCCATGACTCAAAGCAGGCAGGGGGGCTGCTAGACTCAGATGGCTTTAGGCACAAGGCAGACTGGTGCTGGGCAGCTGCTTGGCACATGGGGAGCTGTCAGTCAAGCTGTCTGGCTGCCTGGGGAGCAATCTGTTTCTTAGCAGGGGCCCGGAGGCGAAAGGCTGGGAGGGGTAGATGCATAATTGACCGCTGCAGGGGGGAAGAGTGGGACTGTTTGGATTAGGAATCAAAAAGGGTGGTTAGGAGTTTCTGTCTGGAATAACCAGCTTGTGGCAAGGTGAGAAGAGAGGGAAAGAAAAAGGCAAGACAGCATCTCGGCATAGATCTGCAACCTTGACTCGCAATCCTGCGCCTTGCAGGCCTCCCCACGCAGCCTGGAAGGAATCCCTTGTCCTGCTGCAAAGTCACGTAGTCGATGCGTGAGCTCATCAGGAATCTGGCGAATGGAATCCTGGTTCCCGTGATCTGGGGAGGAAGCCAATGAGCTCCCACCGGGAATGAGGGGAAGGTCAAAGGCCCGAATACTGGCCTGACTCTGGCATGTGTGACAACGCAGTTTGCTTTTTATTATCAGGGACTCGGGGCACCCTGAGCGAATCCTGATGCTCACCAGCTGCTGCCCCTCCTGCACCCTCTTATCTCAGTAGTGAGCGATTCAGATTCCCTCTCCTCCCTAGATGCTTCCCTTAATCCTAGGCCCCGGAGAAGAGAACTGAATGACTCCACATGGCTATGGAAGGGGAGGCAGGAGCGATGGGGATGGACTCGTGGGTTGTGAATCACGGTTTTGCTTCTGGTTCTCCCACTGTCCGGTGGTATGACTTTCTGCAAGCTGCATCAGCTCCATGGCTTAGTTTCCCCACCTACCAAATGCTGTGGCTTTAGGCAGCAACTGAAAACCAGCAGTAATGACAATTTAACGTGGCCAAGATGGGCAACACAGGCACCCTTGCCTCCCAGGAGTGTGGAGGGGGTTTGTCCACATGGAAAGAACTTTTAAGATCTTCTGATGAAGGGTAAAGGAACATGAATATAAACTTCTCCAGTGATCAGATTTGGAAGCCAGTTCCCCAGCTGGTGGAAAGGGCTCAGAAGGTTGAGCCGATCAGGGCTTCTGCTTCAAAGGGAAAGGATCAAATGTTGGAAGAGGGGGAGGGTATCTCTAGCATGCTGGGGGATGTAAATGAAAGACATGGCTGAAGTTAGCTGCTCTGTAGCTTCAAAGATCCTGGCATAGGCAGGAACCACGATTGTCTCTCATGGGAAGTTGGGAGCTGGTCCAGTGTGTTCTCCCCACACCTGCACTTGCCCGTCCCACCCAGGCCATGGTGAAGGGTGGAAACCTGTGCCCCAGGTACCAGGAGGGCCAATATGAAGCAAAGGCCCTCTAGGATAACAGAGCAGTTTTAGGGAAAAACAGGGTCATGGAGCCCTGGAGACTGGGCAGAGGATCCCGAGGGGTTCTCAATTCCTACACATCCTGCTGCTCCTGGACCAGTCTTCTTGTCTGGGAACATCTCAAGCCGGTTTGCTGGCTTGCCTGAGAGGCTTGAGTGAATTTTAATCTGTCCTTCCCCCAAGGCCCAGATATGCATTCCCAACTCAGGCCTTTCCATTGATCTGGGCCATAGAGGCCTGAGGCCTACTACCGTCCGTTGCTGGGAGACTGTGCACAGACATCCAGAGAATGCCTGGGCTGCAGGGAGTTGACTTTATTAGAGGCCCTTTCAGGCCATTGTCCACTGTAGAGTCCCTGCTGCGGATTAAACACTGGGAATGAGATGTCATTAGTGCAGCTGTCTCTCTTGCTGGGCAGGAAAGGCCAGGAAGGAACAGGACAGACTCTCCCCTGGCCCCGCAGGCCACACGCCAATCTACCCCATCCACCATTGCTCAGTTCTCGCGGGGAACAGCCGGCCATTGGCTCAGATATAACTTGGCTCCTTCCCCCAAGAGAAGCATGCATGTGCTAAAGGAGTATTACCCTTGCACCATCCTAGTGGTCAACCTCCCTAATGAGGCTCAACCCTAATTAGGAGCTCAGTCTTCCCCCTTCCTCCTGCCCCAGCAGGGAAGACCCTTATTTTCCCTGCATGAAGAGAGAGGAAGAGGTTAGGCCACTAGTCTGGGCCCAAGGAGGCCCAGGTTCTTTCCTTGCAGTGCCAAAGTTTCTCTTTCTCTGTATGACCCTGAGCACATTTTTCTGTGAACCAGGTTGCTCCCTACCTCGCCAGGGAGCTGTGAGGACAAAGATAACAGCTTGTGAGATGCTCAGATATTATGTGCATGAGGCCACAAAGTTAGATCAGCAGTGATTGGGAAAAGAGAGATGGGACTGAAGATGTAGCGTCCTGAGGGAGGAAGCTCTCTCTGGTCAGAGGAAGCTAAAAGGATGGTGACCCTGAGACAATCTATATGTTCATCTTGAGGAGTATTGGTTTCTAGGGAGGCCAATATAAGCCATAGAGGATTGGTTCCCTATGTATCTATGAATCTATGCTGGTGATTACATAGATGCTAGGGTCGGAAGGGACCTCAACAGATCATCGAGTCTGACCCCCTGCCTAGTGCTGGGGTCAGATGACCCCCAAGGTAGGGGAGAGCACCACATCCCTTGAAAGCTCATTCCAAATTTTGGCCACCCTTATCATGAAGTTCTTCCTGATGTCTGGCCTAAATCTGCTGTCTGTCATGGAGGTTGATGGTATGCTGCAACACCTGGAGAGCACATGCCATAATGTTGTGATTGGCACATGGGGCATGCACTGTTGGAACACAGGATGCCAGGCACCCTGATGGCACATAGCACCTTGGGTGCTCAGAGAGTACACCACTAGCAGTGCAAAGGGACAGCTGCAGCCAAGCAATAAGGCTGGGCAGTTGTAGGTGAGGCAGAGATGACGGGGAGGGTTCGGAGGCTCGGCAGCATTGCATCAGATGCTTTCTTTTTAAAAAACGC
>NW_005842040.1:1733348-1739167 GCF_000455745.1 Alligator sinensis | reverse complement strand
TTCTGTCAACAGCTGCAGCTCCCCGGGGGCCAACACCCTTGCTTCCCGCCACAGGGTGACTCATGGTGTTCTGGAGTAGCCCAGGATCTGACGTGCTGGGACTGTTGGGTGTGAGCCACCAGGTCTCATCTGCATCTTAATACAGGAAGTGTCAGGCCCCAGCTCAGCCCCAGTCAAGGTTGGATGCTGGAATCAGGGGATGCATTTTTGCCTTGTGTTGAGGCAGGAGGCCAGATTAAGGGATCTGAATGGACCTTTCTGGTTTTAAACTCCAATGCCAGGGGGCACTATCTGCGACTCTGTTTCTTCCCTGCACCGCAGCCCAAGCCTCGCAGATGGCATCCAGATGACACAGTGCTCCCGACCTACAGCCAGACCAAGCTTAGGCCTTGTTGTCAGGCCTCGGACACGCTCACATTCATACTGCCCTCCTCTCACGAGGGCCTCACACACACCACCCTCTCTCACAGGGTCTCTTTCTCGCATCAACAGCTTATACTGCCTTGCTCCCTCTTGGAGCGGGCCCCTTAGGCCATAGGCTTTACCTAGTTCATACCTTGGTGGCAGACATACCATCTTTTGGGCCTCTCCCGCAACCCTCACCAGGGTAGTGGCCAGCCAATTACCCAACCGGGTCTAAGCTTGCCCTGGCCCCTTCCCGGGGCAACTCTATACATTCAAACATGCTGGGCTCCCAGCCCTCTGGTTCCTCTCCCCCACTGAGGTCCCTACTCTCTGCCCTCCTTCCTAGGGCCACCCCTCACTGGGGCGTTCTCAACTCACGCCACGACTGGTGCTTCGGGGTCTCACGGAGACTCTCACTCCCACCCCGGAGCAGCAGGCCATTGTGCTCAACTATAGGTCTTGTTTTTGACCCACACTCAGCCTCCCAGCAGTGGAGGACTTACCGGGGTCAGGACTCGCCCCTATATCTTGGACTGAGCCCCCTTACTTGGCCTCTGGCTCAAGCTACAGCCTCAGGCATCTGGAGACATATCTAGGCCTACTCCCCTTCACTGGGGCCCCTCATCTCTGCCCCCCTCACTGGGGCCACAGGGCTTCCGTCCCCAGTGGGCTCAGGTGGTCGTAGCCATGCCTGGGCCCAACTACCTCCAATGTTACATTACCCACCCCAAGGTGAGGGCTAGGGGTTAAGGCGCCCCAACCTGCCTTTCACCAGGGTAATAACTGGCCTGGCATTTCCTGGGGGCTCCCACGCCACTGGGAGTCCCACCAGGCCACCCACTCCCGGCAGGGTGCAGTTTTAGGTCATGCCCAGGACCAGGAGCCTCCTAGCCATCCCCTACAGCTCGTGCCCTTATCGCCAGGATGTTGCATGGAGCCTTGCAGCCAGGTGATGTTACTGCCTGGGCTGCCAGCAGCCAGCTGCCCTGTGTATGCAGGCAGCCAGAGGTCTAACATGGCTGGCACAATCAAGCACCTGCTGGCTGCTTGGCTCCTCTCTTAAAGCGGCAGGCACCCACAGTTCCCTGCCACACACCTTCCCCCTTAAAATGACATTCGGGGGCTTCACTTGGCTGCCTTCCCTGCTGGCTTTGTCTTGGCTTACTGCAGCCCCTGCCATATGGCGAGCACCCCAAAGGTGATCCGTCACACTGATGTATAACTGCCCCTGTCTTTTCATAGTGTTCCAGCCCAAGAATCAAGCGGGGGTGCTTTGTGGAGGGGCAAAGGCACATGTTTTCCTCTACACATATCATAAAGCATTTCTCCTCCGTGACTCTTTAAACCGAAGCGCAGCTCTGGAGCCCTCCTTTGACAGCAGCCCAGGCTGGTAAGGGAAACATCCTGTCCTTCCGAACAGATGCTAACAGAAGGTAGCTATGGATCTGCAAGGGTTCCCAAGTGCAAGACAGCCTGTGATCCCTCATATGTCCAGCAGAAGCCAGCCAGTCCTGCTGCTACCTTAGTGCAGCAGGCATGGAGAGGAGGTGATGAGCTCTATAGCTGCTGGCTGACCCAGGTGAAGTGATTTTGTTAGTTCTCAGCTCTTCTCCTTGTGCTTTGGGAAAACATCCACCTCCCAGAAAGAGCCATTTTATTTGATCTAGACTAAAGTATATGTTACCTGAGTGCCTCCCAATCTTTAATGGAGTTACCTTCACAACACCTGTGGATGGCAGTGCTGGGTGTTTCACAGGTGGGGAAACTGAGGCACAAAGCAGCTAAAGGATTTCCCTGAGGTTACACTGGGAATCCATGGCAGGGCAAGGACTTGAACTGCAGTCTCTAAAGCCCTAACAGCTGCTCTACATTTCCCCCTCATTTCCTACAGTTAGCTGTGCTAGAGCCTCTCCTGTGAACCTCCCCCTCCCAGCCTGCCCATCCAACAGTGCTCAGAGCAGACAAGGAGCGGGGTGGGGGCTAGAGGCTGACTACACAGCAAACAAAACCAGATCCCCTCTAAGTCGGGAGTGTGGGGCCACAGCCTGATTCTGGGCCAGTTTAAGAGGTTGCCTCTCCTTGGCAAGGCAATGTTGTTAGTGGTTTTATTTGTTTCCAGGTCTCAACAATGAAGCCTTTTTTTGTTTTAAATTCCCCCCACTGAGATGTTGGCAGAGAATTCCTGCCAGCCTCCCTGCAGTCTGCCTCCCACCCCCTCTCTGTGCACACTTAACACCAGCCACCGGAGAAGGGTTTTAGAGCTATCTGACATCAGCACCCCAGGAGCAGATGATCAGGGATCTGTGGGTGTCTTGCTTGGGATGCCATTGGAAATGATGAGCCCTGAGCTAAGGCCACTCCTTCTCCTTACACTCCTTCCCCTCCAGTCCAGCAGCTTTTTCTGCCTGGGCTTTTTTCATCAGCATTTGCTAACTGGGCTTGGCTTAAAAAAAGTGTGACTTATTACATGAGCAGAAGTGAGTGGGATTTAACTGGTTCAGTGCCTTGTACTTGCTCATGGGTGAATTGGGAGGCTGTCAGATGCACCTGTGCAGAAATGACAGATGCCTGATCCTTTGCTACAGTACCCTGTCTGCAACTGTCCCTCCCTGCTCCAGTAGAGGAAAATGCACAGCAGAGTTCAGCCATTGCAGTGTACTGTAGCAGCAGCAAAACATTCAACTGCAGCCAAGAGGACAAAGGTTATGGTAGCACCTCTCCTGGAACCTGGATGTGTGCTGGAGTCAGAAGGGCTGATAGGAACCATTCTGTCCTCATAGTTCTTCTCCATGGCTCGATGTTGGAAGCTTGCCTCTCTCAGAGAATTGGGATGATGGACAGATGAGTGAAGGGATATGGGGAGTTTGTTTGGACTTTCCAGGTCTTGGCTCTGTAAAAATCCAGTCCAAGGTCAGAAAGGCCTTCCCAGTGGATGATCTCTCACTGGTCTTGGCTCTTATCCTTCCCTCTCAGCTGTCAGCCTTAGGTGTGCGGAGGTGCATGTGGAATGCAGAGTGGAAGAGAACAGCAAAGTTTTCCTAAAGATTATCATGATCAGGATGGGGATGTGGGATGCTGGGGTTTCCCAGCTGAGCTGGGGGCTGTAGGGTTCTCCAACCCACAAGCTAATCAGGGGTAAAACTAACTGCCACAGCATATCATCAGAGTCACAACTGTGTTTATCAGCAGACTGGTGATGTCAGTTTCCTGCCAAGGAAGCTTATCTGATCAATTACAAACCAGTCCATAAGGCAGGATCAAATTCGGGTTCCTCTCCTAGGGCTAGTCATAGTATTATTTCTTCTGGGTATTTGTTCATTGTCTGCAGGGAGGGACAGAGCACAAGGAGGAAAGGCAGTGAGAGGTGCCCTTCCCAGTCAGGAAGACTAGATCTTACCTCCTGGCTAGTGATTTATCACAGGCATTTAATTTACCAGTGAATACTGGAGAGCAGATAGGGTAATGGTGTGAGGGAGGAAGGTGAGCAGGGGTAATTTCTACAAGCCTCACCCTCACCCTCAGCTTTTCCCACTGACACACTGTTGAAATTAAAGATATACCGAGTCCAGTGCCAGTACATCCTATATTGTATGCATTACCCATGCCTGCTCAGAGTGGCTTTCTGACCCCTCCAGTAGTGACAGGGCAACACAACAGTTTCAGTTGAAATAGTCAAGGCATAAGTTCCCACTGCCAGCAACCCACTCCAGGGTATGGTGCTCTATATGGCCTTTAGCTTCCTGAGGTAATACCAACAATAGACCAGGCTTGTAGACAGCGTTCCTCTAAGCTGTGTGGTGTGCGTGGCTGCGTAGGTGCGCTCATACCGTGCTACCAGGCGTGCCTGCACAGCCACGCACACCACGCAGCTTAGAGGGAACGCTGCTTGTCGAGTCTGTAGTCAGATGCCAACTTCACCCATGTTCAGGGCTAGAATTTTGCCTCTACCCTTTATATGGAAGGGGGCTTGTTCTGTTAGGATCCCAGATTCCTCCACTAAACTAGGATCATTTTTAGTTAGAGCATTGGTCTGGTTCATCCTTAGACTGTAAGGTCTTTGGGGCAGAGGCTTTCTTTTTCTTACGTGAATATACAGCACCTAGCACAGCAGTTCCTTATCTGGGCTATGGCCTCAAGGCACTCTGTCTCTGCTGGAATCCCACTCAACCAGATGCTGGAAGGTAAATTTACTAGGCTGATGAACGTGTCCTTGGGGCATGCCTGAGTCTGGATCTTAAGATACCTGCAGCTAGGAGACACATGGATTCCTGGTACAACTACCTGCTCCCTGGCAGGTTTCACCAGCCCTGTCAGATGCCTTGGAACAGTTAAGTAATGGGGTCAGGAGCCCAAGGATTGTCC
This sequence comes from Alligator sinensis, assembly GCF_000455745.1. Taxonomy (NCBI): domain Eukaryota; kingdom Metazoa; phylum Chordata; order Crocodylia; family Alligatoridae; genus Alligator; species Alligator sinensis. Next base: position 1,734,400 of record NW_005842040.1, on the reverse strand, counting down.
CAACAATCTTTTGCTTTCCTCCAACATCATCCAGCGGAGCTGCAAAGAGCATTAGCTCCCCTAACCCCAGTTGATTCCACCGCCCTTTGGGGCAATTTAGGCACAGAAAGGCAAAGTGACTTACGGATGTCATACAGGATGATACTGGCAAAGATAGGATTGGAACCCAGGAGTCCTTGGTGAAGGGAGTTGCTATTGACTGGCTCTGCCATATAGAAATTAAACATTAGCCCATGGAGCCTGGGCTAATGGACAGTCACCTGCTAGCTTCTGAATGACCTCAGAAGGTCTGCTTCAAAGGACTGTGCTTTTAAGGGGGTGCAAACTAAAGATTTTGAGAGGTTGAGTCAGGGAGCAAAGGGCAAGGTATGCAATTTCTATTCCAGGCTCTGGAACAGGGGTGGGCAAAGCCTGGCCTGTGGGCTGGATCGAGCCCATGGCAGACTCCATTGTCCAGCAGCCCCTGCCCTCATCGTTAAGGCCAATTTCCCTGGAGACCCCAGGAGCAGCAGCCTGTGACAGTGCAGGGCTGGGGTTTCCATGGAGACTAGCTCCAGCAGCGCTGACCGGGTGCACGGCTGGGCGGGGAGCTGCTCCGGGGCTGGGATCTTGTGGCCGTGATGGCGTGGTCTGGAGCTGGGGCAGAGCTGCGATGGGCAGGGGCATGCAGGTAGCAGGACCATGCTGGCACCACTGCAAGATCCCAGCCCCAACCCCAGAGCAGCTCCCTGCCCAGCTGCGTGCCCTGCCAGCATGGCTGGGGCAGATCTCCATGGAAACCCTGGCCCCATACTGTCACCTGCGCTGTCATGGCACTGCCACTACTGGGGTCTCCATGGAAACTGGCCACAGGGCAGGGGCTGCTGGGAAATGGAGCCCAGCTGCTTGTCTGATCCACCATTTTGCCCACCCCTGCTCTAGAATCTCCTCTGGAGCCTACTGCAGCTCAAACACTTGACTTCTCAACAAGCTACGTTTCAGGTGCTATGATGTAGGACTGGCTCCTTCCAGATCCTCCAGACATTCCCCGGGTGCAGCACCCATGAGGGTCT
>NW_005842040.1:1731245-1733311 GCF_000455745.1 Alligator sinensis | reverse complement strand
TTCACCCTTGCACCTTGAGACTCTTCTAGAGAGGGGGAGGACTGAGTAAGAGGGCATTCAGAATCAGAAGATTTGCTCAAGCCTGTTGCTGCACAGGTGAGTGTGTGTGCTGGGAGTCAGGCAGCACGCATACATCCCTTCTCTCTCCTTGTCCCACCTGCTCCAGGGTCAAAGCCAAAGGAAAGTGGAGGTGCCACCTGGGCTTCTTAGTAACTAGTTTTGTTTCTTGCCTCACCAGACAGAATTCCCAGTTCAGTCCCAGTCAGCTCCACCCCAGACCCAGTACGGATCAGGCAGGCTGTGAAACAGAAAACATTGAAGCAAGCGTCAAGTTATGCAATACCCCTGTACCCTGGGGCCCTTGGAGACCTGGATAACTTCCAGCCCCATACAGGTCAGGGTGCCCACCCTGCTGGCTGTGTGAATCAAGTCTGTTTAGTTTGGGAAAGCTGGGATTTCAGTAAACACGATGTAGGAGTGCCAAATTGATGCTGCTTCAGGGGTTTTTTGCCACCATCCCTTAGCTGTGGGAAAGGGCTGTTGGCCGAGTGGGGCAAGCTCAGCTAGGCTTATAACCTCTGAGTCCAGTGAAGTAAAAAGGAAGAGCATGGCATGTAAATAGAAGGTTGGGAGACATGGTAGGAGCTGGGGAGCGGTACACTGGCGTCCAAAGGAAGAGACCAAAAACAGAGGAGTTCTCTGGGCCTGTGGGCAGGACTGATAAACTGCCTCCTGCTCAGTTACACGCAGCAGAGCAAAAGGACTGGCACCCAGTGCAGGACTGACTATCCCCTCAGCAGTGTGGAGCTCAGAGCTGCAGCCTGGCACTCAGAGCAAGCCAACAGGAGGGGAAACTTCCAGAGGTGTCAAGTGAAACAGAGCAGGTTGGCTTGGTCACCTCAGCTAGGCAAAGAGGAAAAAGAATAAAAACAGACTGAAGGCACCACTGCTTGGGGGAATGAGTGAGATCTATTTTTAACAGCCTTTTTGTCTGTCATGCCTAGGAGGCAGCTGATGGAGGGGATGCAGCAGGGTCTAGGTCTGTTCAGTTTTCTGGGTTCCATTACCAGCTCTAGGAAGGGAGGCAGGGGAAGTCTCTTGGGTTAGTGCAGGGGACTTAGATGCAGGTTTCTGGGGCCTTATTTCCAGCTCTGGCGGGGGAATGGGATGTAACAGCTTGAGCAAGGCACCTGGAGGCAGGACTCCTGGGTTCTATTCCTGGCTCTTAGAAAGGAGGGTGTGATCAACTGCTAAGACCTATTTTTCAAGTCTTAGAAGGAAATCAGGGATCTGTTGGTCTCTTTGTTTCAGCTGACTGGATGGCTTGGGAGAAGAGTCCCTGCCCTTCTCTATGGTGAAGTTTCTCCACCTGTGAAGCGGGCACGATGGATTAATCTGCCCTCGCCTGCCCAAGGCAACATTAAACATTACCTAGTGTTTGCGACTCAGCCTTAAGTCCTTGCATGTCAGGCCCCTATTAAGCCTCACTTGCTCCAAAACTGGACTTATAAAGTGCTGCATGCTGGAGTGTGATGTTGAGGGACTCTCTCTCTCTAATTAATCGACAGAAGTCCTTTGTTCCACTGATCACAATGCAGGGGGAACGGGGGCGGGGAGGGTGAGGAGAAAGGTCCCGACACTCAGAAGCCATCAATCCATTCGGCCTCCTGCTGCGACCTCTCCTCGCCATGAGCTTTTGTACAGGCCAAGGAGGGGGTTGAGAATGGGGTGGGGGTTGGACAAAAAACAAATTGCTCTTTTGCAGGGTCATCGCCAAACCCAATTGTTCTGCCCTGTTGTGGGGAGAAGTTATACAGGAAGCCCATAGGAAGCTGTTGAAAGCAGCCTGGAGATAAATGGATGTTACTTTAATCCGTGACATTTCCTGTAGAGCCTGACACTTCCGAAATGTATCTGGTGTCCAAAATGTGTGGGGAGCAAGTTAGCGACCCGCAGGATATTAGTGCCAGCCTTAGTACATTTCTAGAAGGGGGGTGGTAGCAGGGGGCATGTGGCAGGAAATCATAAACTTTCCAGAGAGCTGGGGGGGGGGGGGGGGGGGGGAG
>NW_005842040.1:1718085-1731204 GCF_000455745.1 Alligator sinensis | reverse complement strand
GGGGGGGGGGGGGGGGGGGGGGGGGGTGAAGAAGGGGTGGGGAGTTAAACTTGGCGTCAGTGAAGCTGGATTGGTCCTGAGCCTCAATAGCCATTTGTATGGGTGTCTTTCCCCATCTAACTATAGCAGCCAGCTACTAGCAGGGGGTATAACAGTCAGACTGTACTGCTCAGCTGTGCCATGCTCTCAGCCATCCCTCCTGAACCTTGTTGTCTGCTTTGAATCCAGCAAGGCCCCTTAATAAAGATAAATCCAGCCTGTCAGCTGTATTTCCATTCCCCTAATCAGTTGGCTAGTCCATCCTCCCTGCTTCAGACCAGCCCGGCATGAATCTATCCCAGAGTATTTCTTGAATCTCTGCTGTAAGCCCCGCCTGACACTGCCGAAGTGCTGGTGAAAAAGTCACCTGCTCACACACACCTCATACATCATATTTTACTGTAACTTTTCTTTTGGCTTTGGGTGAGTATTTAAACAGCATGTGCCTGATTTACAAACAGGCAGTGGGTGGGTGGGTAACCACTGGAACAGAAAAAAAGAGATAAATGGATGCATAGATGGGAGGAAAGTCGGATCTGGCTGAAAGGTACTTCCAGAAAAGGTTTAAGATTCACTAGAAGCTGTATTGAAAAGGCTTCTTTTTTTAAAAACCTATTGAGAACTGCTGTCAGGGTCCTGAATGTCCCTTGCAACAAAGGATGGCATCACTGCTACATAATACCATCCAGGTCTTTATTGTGTGCATTGCAGTAGTATCTGGAATGGGTGAGGCCCTGTGAGTGCATGTGTTGAGAGACTGTTCAAGATTATTGCCCTGTTTTTATAGCCAGGAAATTGAGACCCAGAGGGATTTCAAGGCCAGATTTTCCAATAACTCAGCTTGTTGAGGGTTTAAACCCCTTAAAAAATCTGACCCCATTGTTGTGTTCTAAATGGGAGTTGAGCTGTGCAAAAAAATCTGCCCTCCCACCCCAACGCACACATTCCCTGTGACTTGCTCAGTGTCCCTGGGTAGCTTGCAGTACAGTCTGTAACAGAACCTACTCTCCAATGTTTCTGTTCAGCACCTTCGCTAAAAAGCTAGACTACACTGGACAGAGGTAGAGAACTTCCTAACTACCAGGGGAGTCCACATCACAGCTCTGTGCCTTGTCGAGAAGTGCCCCCAAACTATGGCTCAGCATGGTTACTGCCTAGGAGTTGATTTAGGGCACTGCACTGTGTCTCTAGCCCTCACAAGGGTGAGACACACATTCAGATAGACTAGTGGCTCTCAACCTTTTTGGGTTCAAGGCACCCCTTGTTAGACTCAAGGCACCCTTGAAAAGTGTCAGCTCTTAGCTTTAACTTGCTTCTTGACTACAGAAAAATAATGGAGTAGTTCTTCTGTTGCAAAGAACTCAGAAAGCCCCAAGTGGGTCACAATGGTTTTGACACTATGGATTCCTATTGGAAATTTTTGGGTTTATACTATGAATCATGTAAGTGGATGCACAAAAGTGGAGTGCTAATATTGCCTGGCACTCTTAAAAGGATTGCACAGACCCTTTTGAGAATCACTGAGACAGATTCAATGCTGACCCATCTCTCCAGTTGGAGCCCATTGCCTCTGTCTTCTCCAAGCTTCTACCACCTTGGCTTCCCACCCATCTCACTGGCTCCTTCTTTCCTACTCCCATCTCAGTTTGCACAGGGACTGATATGAAGCTACTGCATCCCTCCAGCCCAGAAAACCACTATGCCACCCTCAGTCACCTCTACCAGGACTGCCAGGTGGTGCAAGGCAACCTGGAGATTACCTACTTGGGAGCAGATGCTGACATGTCTTTTCTCAAGGTGAGTGACTCACCACAGAAGCTCTGTGCCTTCTTTTCCTGGTTCCTGCAGTGGATGACAGATAGCAGGGGTTAACACTGAAACAACCTGCATATGGGTCATTGCAAGGGATTGAGCCCAGGTCCATCGTGCCTGAAAGCATCCTTTGCCACTGCTGGAGCTAAGGAGTAGCTCCCATGGTAAGATGTTAGAAAAGGGATAGAACAAAAAAACATACCTGTCTGCCTGAGAGGACCTTATGAGTCTCCTAATAAACATAACCCAGCCAATGGGAGCTGCTTCAGGAAATCCACTAGAGGAGCCTTCACCTGTAGTCCTGAATTTCAATCCCACCACAACTGAGTCCCAATTGGTGACCTTACCCGCTATTTCTGTTTCCTGCTGGGAACATCCCCTGGGTGCCTAAGGGTCAAAACATCATGTGTTCCTGGGGGCTGGTGAGGCTGCTAGGCTCCCTCTCAGAAATTTCTTTCTGTGACAAAAGGATAAAGCACTTCCAGTGGGATGGATAGTCTCCATCGGTTTATGTCGGTGAGGTGGGGGGGATAAAGAGAAATGGAGGGAGCAATGTTAAGATTCTGGGATTATCGGTTTGGGAAGAATCTTTCCAAATCCAGCTCAGGAATAGCGGATGGAAGGCTCATCTGTTCTGGGAGAGGATAGATGTCCAGGCAGTCCCCACAGATAAGGGAGCCAGTCTCCACAGATGTCCAGCCAGTCCTCTTCACCATCCATACATCACTTGGAATTCAGACAATGCCATGTTCCCATCTTGGCTTTGACTAGCATGGGCCTGATATAGACTGGAGATCTCCTGACCCTTCTAAGGGTCACCCGCACCCAGCAACAGAGCTGTTTGTGATACTGGTGGTTCCAAAAGTCAAGGCTCTTGCTTTTGGAGCCAGAGGTCATGGGTTCTGTGCCCACTGACAGCTCATCTAGAGGGTCGTCACTTTGGCATCTGGTCTGATGGGTCCCTGGTCTCATCCTTTATGCCCCTGTAGGACATTACAGAGGTCCAAGGCTACGTGCTGATTGCGCAGAACCAAGTGAGCCACCTGCATCTGGAGAACCTGCGGATCATCCGGGGCACCCAGCTCTACGAAGACAAATACGCACTGGCCGTCCTTTTCAATACCAGTCCCAATGAGACAGCAGGACTGATGGAGCTGGGCATGAGGCATCTGACTGGTAGGGAGGCGGGTTCCTGAGCCCTTTGGGGTGTGGGTGGCAGTGGCCTGGTCTCCAGTAAACACCCAGAATTATGGTGGTTGGAACATCCTGTTGTATCAGACTGGTGGGTGGCCCATCCAGGGCAGTGTCCCCTGTAGCTGGGATCAAAGGTCCTTCAGCTTGATACCCCTTCCATGCCTGGTCAGACCAGTGGTCTACCAAGACCAACATTTCCATCTCTCCATTGCTTTTGATCAGACCAGTGATCTGACAGTCTGCTATTCCCTGCCCCAGTGACCTGAATCTGTGCAATGGCCAGTGTTCTGGCCATACCTGATCTGACTAGTAACTCATCTAGTGCAATATGCCCCGTTCATGAGAACAGCGATCCCTCTCACCTTGTATCCTTGCCTCCCTGCTGTGACAGAGCTGAGCTGTGGCTCATTTACTCTAGTTTTTCCCTCTGTGATAGATCAGAACAATGGTCCATGAAGGTCAGCATCTACCATGCTGTGCCATGTTAGAGCAGTAGTCTATGTAGGCAGGTGTTGCCAATAGTGCCCCATTGGCAACACCAATCACCAGGTGGACATGTGGCTAGTACCCTTGTTTCCTTACCACCAGATCCAACCACTGTGCTCAACAAGTCATGAATCCCTGTCCCTGAGAACAGTCAATGCCAGCTGCTTCAGTGCCCAAGGGTACAATACCCTGGCACTGTGGCTATGTGGTAGCAGATTCCTTCCCAACCATTCCACAGTGGGTGAGTCTCAAGCATGAAAACCAACAGTCCCTGCAGGTCTGATCCTAGCCCAGGCATAGCTGATGCATGAAGCTCTCCCAAAGTCCACTGCCTTTTTGATCTTTATGGGATGCCTCCACCTTGCCTGTATCATTGCATCCCTTTCAGCTGAGAGCAGGATCCTCCAGGTACATCACATGGATAAGGATTACTATGCTGGGGGCAGCTCAGTGTCCCTTCTGAGCCAGTCTCTCACAGCCTGGATGGATGGGCAGGCTGGAGAACAGGTTGCAGTCATGCCCAAGACTCTTTCACAGTTAAATCCATCCTTACAGAGATCCTGAAGGGCGGGGTGGTCATTCAGGGGAACCCTCAGCTGTGCTTCCAGGAGACCATCCTGTGGAATGACATCTTCCATAAGTCAAACGACTTCCGCCAGAACCAGATAATCGACAGCCAGCGGAACAGGACATGTGAGTGCCCTTCTTGGTTCCCTCCCAGCTGAAGGGGTTAGGTTGTCCACTGTGGGTGGGGAAGCCACAGCATGTCCTGTAGGTCCAGCCTGGCCCATCTAGTGCCATCAGAAAAGCACTGCTGGTACATGGGGATGTGGGTCAGGCTTCAGGTGTGGGAAGGGAGCACAGGCATGTTTTGTGCATGGGACCTGCCCTAGGCAGCAAATTCTTGCAATGTCTTCCACATGCTTCAGGGCAAAGCCTGGGGCAAGGCTTGCTGTAAAACATGAAGCCTCAGCATGATCCAGACACCAACATAGCCTCAGCTTGGCCCATCCCAGGAGACTGGCTCTAACACATTGTGAACAAGTCCAGGCTGCTGCTGTGGACACTCCAACTAGGAGCTGAATCCACAGCCAGGGGGATCCAGAGATTTGGAGGGCTGGAGTGGTTCCTTGAGTGCTGTGGTTATGTTGTGTGCCTCACTCCCTAGAGCCACTATGCCCATTGTCACCTGCAGCCACTCACATCCCACACTTCCTCAGACCTGTCCCAGAAGCCTTTTCACCAGCTTAGACTGTGCTTCAGAGGAACAGCTCCCTGCCCAGAATGCCTGAAGGGGGTGCAGACAGTGCCCCAAGATACTGCCCATTAGCAGAGGACTGGAGATGGGGAACAGTGGTGGGCTTACCATCCCAGGGGCCTGCTGGTCAGCTTCTGAGTCAAGAAGCCACAGCTGGGTGGGAAGCAGATTTTTTACAAAAGAGCCCCCAGACCCCTCCCTGGTGGGGAGTTTGTGCAGGGGCCTGGCAAGATCGAGGAGGTGCCCAAGGGATTGGGGCACGTTTTCCCCCCCAGCCAGCCCAAAGCTTTGGGGACCCTCTCACAGCTTTGGGGACCCCTTCACAGCCCCTTTGGCTTCTCTCTGTGTATGCCCAGGTGCTGACTGCCAGAGCTTCTGCCCTGAAGAGCACTGCTGGGGAGCCAGCACGCAACACTGCCAGACACGTGAGTACCAGACACAGGGACTGTGCTGGATTCCCTTTCTCCATGGCACAGCTCAGCCACATCCCAGTCCAGCCAGCCAGCCAGGCCTGCTCAGAGCTGGGCAAGCATGTAGGGTGAACTAGTCCCCACAGCAATTAAGGTAAGGACTTACAAGGCTGGACTGGGGGCTGCTGGGAGAGGAGAGTCAAAAATTGGAGAGTGGAGGCACTGGGCAGGGAAGGGGTCAGGATGGATCCATGTAAAGGAGGGGGGAGTTGGGACAGAGAACTTGCTCTGCTGGGCCAGGGAGCCCCAAGCTCTGTGGGTAGAGTCATTATGCACCTGGCTTCCATCCTCCAATGACACCCAGCAGGACTTAGCAGGTGCCTCTGAGCTAAGCAGATATTCATGGTGGCCCCTCTCTCTCTCTGTCACAGTGACCAACATTATTTGCCATGGGTGCCCCAGGTGCAAGGGCAAGAAGCCAACAGACTGCTGTCATGAGCAGTGTGCAGCAGGCTGTACCGGGCCCAGGCACTCGGACTGCCTGGTGAGTGCCTGCCCACCTAGGGGTCTTCACGGGGGGTTAACTTGGAGGGACAGAGAACAGGCAGGATGGGGGGGGATAGTAGCTCAGATGGGTTAGAGGGTAGGAGGAATGGGTAGAGGCTGGGGAGATGGTAGTGCAGGGGGGAGGGGGGTGTGATCACCCAGTAGGGTAGGGCAGTAGGGCCAGGGGATTCACATGGTGGAGCTAGGGTGAGAAGATGTTAGTACGGGGATGTTAATCTAGTGGGATTAGAGGGATTGGGGAGCGGGTTTTTGCATGGAGAGAGCTAGCAGGGTGGGGGACAGGACATTCATGTACAGGGGGTTAAGGTAACAGTGGGAATGGTTGGTAGGACAGGGAAGGAGGGAAGGCAGGGTGAGGCTGGGTGCAAGAGATGGGGCTGGGAATTTGGTTACCCCAGTGACTGAGGCCCTGGATTGGCTCACTCTCCCCCAGGCCTGCCTGAACTTCAATGGGAGTGACACCTGCCAGCTTCATTGCCCCCCGCTTGTCATCTACAACTCAGACACTTTTGAATCAGTGAATAATCCAGATGGGCGTTACACCTTTGGAGCCAGCTGTGTCAAAAAGTGCCCCTGTAAGTGTCACTCCCCACCCTAGGGAGGTCTCACTGGGGGTGGATGGAGGTGGGCTGAGGGAGGCAGCTGCAAATGCTGGGGCTGTGTCCACACATTCCTGTGTGATGGATACCCATGAATGGGGTGGGGACGGGGGTCAGTTTGCAAAGTTCCCCTTACTGGCAGGCTGAAGTTCCAGCTGGGAGGTCACCATAGTCTGAGAGGCTTGCTTGGGGCTTCTGCAAATAGCATGCAATCCCCTTTGTGGATTATGAATCCACAGAGCTGTGGGGAACATGCATGCCCTCTGCTTCAGCACTAATCAAACTCCTTATGCTGGGATTAAGCATGTAAAGGGTTAATAGCCAGGGAGATGCATGATGCTTTGCTATGAGGAGCTGCTGTGGGGGCATCATTCCTCTACCCACCTCCCAGAGACACCCACACTGAGGATCAGGTTCCTGGATCCAAGCGTCTGGGAGATTTGAACCCAGCTCAGAGTTTAGGGGCCTGGATTGAAACCCTGGTTTGGAACTAGCCAGGTTTGTGTGAGATACCAGGCTCACGCATTTATCAACAATCTTTACCAGAGTCCCAATCATGAATGGCTTCCATCCTCACAACCCCACTGTAGCAAGCTGAGGCCTGGAGAGGCAAAGTGACTGGCCCACAGTTACACATAGAGGGTCTGTGGCAGAACTGGGACTCCAATCTGGGGGATGCAGTCCTGCACCCCAGACTAGAAGTCCTGATGGATGGTCCCTCTTCCTCTCCTGCAGATAACTACCTTGCAACTGAAGTGGGCTCCTGCACGCTGGTGTGTCCCCAGAACAGCCACGAGGTGACCGTGGACAATGTGCAGAAGTGTGAGAAGTGCAGCAAGCCCTGCCCAGAAGGTAGAGCCAAGAGCCTGGAGCCCCCTCCTCACTTCTACCCAGAGAGAGAGTGGGGAAAGCAGGTCCAGCAAACAAGTTCCCTTTGGGAAGGAGGAGGAAGCATCTGGAAGCACATGCAGTCCCTGGGGAGTTGATATAGGGAGCAGTAGGAGGGGCTGGGAGGTGCCTCCATCCTGACAAGAGGGGTAGGGAGGGCATGGGGAAGTGTGAGGGTTAGAGGGGGTCAAAGTAGAGCAGTTCCATCCTGGGGTCTCACCAGTCTGGATGAGGGAGAAGTATCAGTCTCCCCCAGCCACCTGCCCTTCCTCTCTCCTAGCCTGCTATGGGCTGGGTGTAGACTTCCTGAAGGGTGTCCGGGCGGTCAACTCCTCCAACATCCACCACTTCACTGGTTGCACCAAGATCTTTGGGAGCCTGGCCTTCCTGCCTGAGACCTTCGCAGGGTGAGTAGCAGCTTCAGAAGTCTCCATCTCTGCTGCCCAGGCCTTGCAAACTCGGCATATTTCCAGCCTGGGGAGCTATGGCCCTACAGAGTATTGGACTCTGGCTGGCAGCAGCAGGGGGGAAGGACTTGTGCTCATGGCATGTCAGGGCACCAGGAGCTGGCCAGCTCCAAGGTCTGCTGTCTGGCAAAGGAGCAGATCCCCTGCTCCAAAAGCACGTGCTTCACCTGCCTGAGCCCAAGGGGAATCTCCACTCAGTGCAGCACCCATGACACACAGCTGAGTGACTTTGATTCTGTCCAGTAGGGGGCAAACCACTGCCACTTTATTACACATATTTTTGTCTGAGTCGAACCTCCCTGATGATACAGCCTGGCTGGCCTAAGCTCAGTGTTTAAAGGGGTGCAAAGCAGGCATGACCCTGGGCTTCATCACTTCACACCCAAGCATCTGTTCACTCCTCAAAAATTTCCTGCTGGACCTAGCAGAAAGCATGGTGCAAAAGGCCTTGTGGAGGAGGGGGTGATTCCCCCATTGCATGATGCTTGGGTCTACCTCTGGGCTCCCCCCAGAACTCTGCTCCTTCTCCAACAGGGATCCCAGCACCAAGACGGCACCCCTAGATCCAGAGCAGCTGAAGATCTTTGAGAACCTGGAGGAGCTGACAGGTGGGGGATGGAGTCCTTCATATCCTGGCCTCTGTATGCTCACATGCATGTGCACACACCCATACACACTCATACACTTGGTCCCAGTGCCCTGCTTATTTCCACCAAACCAAAAGCTAAAGTTGCATCTTCTGACATGCAGATGCGTTCCATTCTCTTGCAAAGCTGCTGGGATGGGATTGAATGATGGAGCTGCCCAAGGAGCTCATCGCCAGGCTCAAGCCTCTCTTTGAGGCTGAGGCTTTTGCTAAAGATTATGCAACACCAGGTTAGAAATCCTGGAGCTGCTGTAGTGTGTGCATGCAAGTGGAGTGCCGACTGGGAGCAGCTTGGGGCAGGTTGCCCTTTGTCTGGACTTCACTGTAAGGTTTTGCCAGCATAGCTAAGATCACATGCCCGAGCAACACGGTTCTGCAGATAACTTCCCCCGACCCCATTTTGGATACAGCTATGCCAGTCAGAGGGCTTTTGCCCCAGAGCAGGGGTAGGCAACATTTTTCGGCAGAGTGCCAAAATCACCCACAATCTTGATTTGTAAGATGTTGGCATGCCAGGGGTGAATGGCAGGCAGCCATGAAGGGCCTGATCCTTGTTGTAGCAGCGCAGCCCTGGCCTCTTCCCCAAGACATGAGTGCCAAGCAAAATGCCTTTGCGTGCCATGCTCTGGCATGTATGCTGGTGGTTGCCTACCTCTGCCCCAAAGCTTCTGTGGACTGGAGAGATGGAAACCAGAAAAAACCTCTTCTCTTGCAATATGTAACATCTCCTCTATGGGGCTGTATACAGCTGTAGCGGCAGCCTCCCCCTATCTTAGCCAGGCATTGAGTCATGTGGGTGATGGAAGTTGGTGGTGAGCCAGTGGGTAGAATAGATCCATTGCTGGCTTGTTGTAGCCTGTTGTTCAGATGGATCAGGACATGACCCTGTGTGTGTTTCACAGGCTTCCTATACATCGAGTCCTGGCCAGAGAGCCTGCCAGACCTGAGTGTCTTCCAGAACCTCCGGGTCATCCGTGGACGGGTGCTCCACAAGTGAGTTGGCCCTTGTGGTGGGGAGAGACATGCCCTCCGCTGGGTCCATGTCCCCATGGAATACCTGACCCATACAGTCTGATGAAGGAGTGAAGGGAGAGGCCCAGAGGTCTTGCTCACTCAAGGAGCAGCAGAACAGATCAGCTGGTCCTCTCCAGGGGCACCTCCTGAGCAATGGGCATGGGGCCCTTTGCCTCTAAACTTCTGCTTGGTTGGAAGTCATCCACATATGGAATGAGTTTGCTCAATCTCAGCCTAGAGCCCACCCCTGCCTCTAACCACCAGCACAGTTTCTGTCATGGAAGAGCCTGGTGGGATGGTGAATCCATTCAAGATCTGCTCCCACTCCCTATGTGGGGTCAGCTGGGCCCCCGCTTGCTGAAACCCTCCAGTAACGCTGTCCTGCTCACCATGTACTGTGGCCATCTCTCTGCAGTGGTGCCTACTCCCTGATGCTGCAGAACCTCTCCATCGTCTCGCTGGGCCTGCGCTCCCTGCAGGAGATCAGCGGTGGGATGGTGCTGGTTCACCAGAACCCCAACCTCTGCTTCCTCCAGAAGGTGCCTTGGAAGGCCATCTTCAGGAACCCGCGCCAGGCCCTTTTCCAGACCCATAACAAACCCACGGATCAGTGTGGTAAGAAGGCAGGGGGATACAGGATGGTTGGGCCTCTGCTCCCTCTGGAACCCAGCTCCAATGCCCAATTCAGCTGGGCTTTGAATGGCCCTGGCAAGCTAGATTGGCACCAGTGACTGGGGCATTGGAGAGTAGGCTTAGCAAAGAGCAATACACGGTGCCAATTTCATCCCCAAGCTCACCCTCAGGGCTTCTTGGCACCTTGATGCCAACTGTCTTGTCAGCTGCCTCCCTGCTCCCAGGTGCCAGTGGGTGCTGCCCTCGCTGACGCATATCCTCCCGCCCCAGGGCCTGTGGGTACTCTTTGCATTGACTGATGTCTCCACCTATTCCATCAAATGCTCCCCATTGACTGGCACGTGCACCCAGTGGGTGCTACCTGGTGCATGTCCCACACCCCTCATTGATGCCGCCATCTGTGATCTCAGCTGTGTCTCCCTGGTAACCACTGATCCTTCATCCTCCTCTTCTGTCATGGGCATCTTCTGCTGCTCTTCTGTGTCTGGGGGAGCCTGATCCTGCTCACCTCCAAAATGCCAGGGAGGGTTTGGGCATTTCTGTAAGGGGCCATGTGGACTGAGTACCAGGCAGATGGGACTCTAACCATGGCCTCCTCCTTCAGAGAAAGAGGGGTTGGTGTGCTACTACCTCTGTGCCCAGGGGCTCTGCTGGGGCCCGGGCCCGACGCAGTGCGTCAGCTGTGAGCGGTTTCTGCGTGGGCAGGAGTGTGTGGAGTCCTGCAACATCCTAGACGGGTAAGCAGGGGCTCTGCTGGTGCAGGGGAGCTGCTTCTTGGCTGCATGCGATGGGCACCACATCCAATCCTTAACCCTGGCACCAGCCAGGCAGCCCCCTCTGCTGCCCCATCAGTCCTGCTGGGGCTGCCCTAGCTGGGCTGGGCATGTCTCCAAGGGGCCATGTGGACGGAGTACTTGCAGGAGCTGACTCCCCCAGGCCAACCAGTGAGTCTCCACTAAGGAGGGCATTTGCCCTTTGGGGTGGGGCTGGGAGGGAGATGGGTGCAGAGGTTGCTTCTTGACTCCCCTTGCATGGGGGGAGTGGGGAGCAGTCTGGCAGCCTGTGAGCTCAGACCAGTAGGATCTGGGGGTTGTTTGGAGAGAGAGAGATACTCAACCTGCTTTGGAGGCACTTGCCTCTGCTCTGGCTTGAGGAAGGAGGCCCTTCAGCATGGTTCACACCCTCTTTGTGAGTGTGGATGGGGTCTAGATTGTGCAAAGTCCAGAATTCCCACTAGGTCCCTTAAAGACTTGGGCAGCAGCCTTGGAGGCTGCTGACCTCATCCCAGTCATATCTGCTCACTGCAAAAGATCAACAGGACAGATCTGGGGTGTGGGAAGGGACAGTGAATGGGGCAGAGTCCAGAGGCAGGTCTGGTGGCCCCTGGGGAGAGCCTCCATATGGGGCCCCCATTCCTGGTCCAGACTCAAGGGATTGGAGGTGGCTGTATCAGCCTGGGGCAGAGGGATATCCTTGCTCCCCTGTGTGGCTCCTCTGTGAGAAGCACTGCCAGGTTTGCGGGGAGCTGGCACTTACTCCCATTGGCAGTAGGGAGATGGGCCTGAGCTGGGACAGTCCCATGGGTTTGTACAGAGGCTGGGTCAGAGTCTGGTTCCTCCTTCTGACAGGGCTGTCCGGGAACATACCAACGGGACCCGTTGCCTCTCCTGTCACCCTGAGTGCCTACCCCAGAATGGCACAGAAACTTGCCATGGATCGGTGAGGATTGGTGCACAAGGGTAGGGGGGAGGGAAGGGGGAAGGGGTTGGGTGGTACACCCCCTTGAATAGAAGGGGAGGGGGCAGCCACCATTTCTAATCCATTTTGGTCAGTGTTATTGACCAAATCTTTGGGTTGTCCCTGGACTCCTGGGTTTCTGAACTTCCCCCTGCACCGTCTGTGTCCTCTATACTCACCACACGTCCTTTGCCCCAGGAGGCAGACCAGTGTGTGGCCTGCACCCATTACAAAGATGACCAGTACTGCGTGGATAAGTGCCCGAGTGGGGTGAAAGCTGACTCCTTTGTGCCCATCTGGAAATACCCAGACAAAGATGGTGTCTGCCAGCTGTGCCAAACCAACTGCACCCACTTGTGAGTACAAACAGCTAGCTGGAGCCAGGCTTTGCCTCCTGAGCACAAGGGCAGAGGGGTTTGGCTGCATAGGAGAGAGCAAAACTGGGCTGAGTGACTGGGGGTGGGCAGAGGTGAGGATGTAGCAGAAAGCCCCCTTTTCCTCTTGCCTGCATTTGCTCTCCCTTCTTTGGATATGTTTCTCTTTTTCTACCTTTTCTTCCTTCCTCTCTCTTTCACTTTAAAATAAGGAATTGTGTTTTAATATTTGTATGTGTGCATTTTGTATCTCCCCTTGTATTTTGGTATTTTTATCTATTTGTGTGCCATGGCATTTGCAGCTTATATTTTATACTCCTCACCTTTCAACTTTCAACTGAATGTGTTTAGTTTCATAAGTAAATTATACATTGTAACAATGTTAACAAGGGCAGGAATCAAACTGCCCTTCCCTGTATCAGGCTGGCCCCTGAAAAAGCGAGTGAATCAGTGATTGAACATGTAACGTGATTGAATGTGTAACATAGTAGCAGACAGCAATTATCACCTGGAAGCTGCAGATCAACCAAGGGAAGAACTCAACAGAAGACAATGTAACAACCGGGAAATCTTTAAATGTCACTGATTAAGGGCTAGAAGCCCTGGCCTGAGTTAATCAACGCCAGGGACCAACTTTTGGGCTGAATATCTCCAGATCGACCACTCCCAGAGCCCTATTCTAAATTTATCAATGGACTCCCAAACCTGCATGTACATGCGGATGACCCCTGGGGCTGACAGATGCCATCCAGTAACCACCGAGGGGGGGAAGTCCCATGAGGGTCAATGACCCCTGGATTGGGCAAACCTGAAAACTGGGGAGTCACCAAAGTCTGCCAAGGACAGATAAAAGGCAGTGAAAAGTGACCCTCAGGGGCGTCCTCTTGATCTCCAACTCAACCAGACCTGTCCAGCCAGAAGGACCAGTCGGCGACCCCCTTCTGGAAGATAACACCACGCTGAAAGAAGCCTCAACGACAGACTCCAGCGCTTGT
>NW_005842040.1:1717046-1717732 GCF_000455745.1 Alligator sinensis | reverse complement strand
AGGTGGGTGGGCAATAGTCACCCAAGGGGGTGGATTAGGTTTTAGACTCACCCAAGGGGGTGGGCAGACTCAAGGAGGGTCTGGATTTAGTTGTCACGTAAGGGGGTGAGCATATCTCAAGGAAGGGATTTGGTTGTAGTACTGCAGGCGCAGAGGCAGAGTTGGGAGCGCGAGGGCTCAAGGAAACTGACAGGCACAGAGGCATGTTGAGGAAAATGTCTTTGTTTAGGAAAAAAACCCCTAAGGTTGGAGCAGGAGGCCAAGAAGATATGTAGGTACAGAGGGAGGAAATTTCCCCTCTCCATAGGGAGATTCTGAAGGGTGGACCCAGCCCATGGAGGGAGGATGTGTGCACCACAGACTTTTCCATAGGGGACATTGAATCCCAATTTGAAAGATTTTACCTTTGTGAAAAACCCTCGGTTCAAAGGCAACACAGTGCCTTGGTCTGGCTGCTATGGCATGCTGTAAAAACAGCAGTTGAGGAAAAAGCTCAGCGAGCCTCTGAAATTGAGGGAAAGGAGGAGCTAATCCAAATTCTAAAAGATAGATGTATTCAATTGGAAACCGGTAATTGGACTCTAAAGGGGTTGTCTCGGAACTTGGAAAATGAAAATGAGCAATTGAGAAAAATAAATCAAGACAATGCCCAACAATTGGAATTATTGGACCAAGAAAAGGCTAGC
>NW_005842040.1:1713478-1716285 GCF_000455745.1 Alligator sinensis | reverse complement strand
GGCATGCATCAGCCCATAATTGGACTGATGGGGCTGCTCCGAGAGACCGGGAGATATGTGCTGGGAGAAGTCCTAGCCCGGGCTCAGGATGCAGAGAGGTTAATTGGACGTCAAGGGGGGGCGATTGTAGCCACCCAATTGAGAGAAAAGCTTAATGACACACCGAATTATATGGTTACCTATTCTAATGAAAGTGCCTACCCCAAAACTGATAGAGGGGTTGGGGGCCCAAATTATCACCCCAGCCCACACTGGGTTAACCCGAGGGTATCAAAGGAAAGAGAGGGGGAAAATGGGATTCGGTCAGCAGTGTGGAAGTTTTTAATGCAGCATGGGGAACTGAAAGGGAAATGGCATGGAAAGCCTCTAGCCAAGCTGCTTATCAGAATGGCAGAGCTGACTGGGGAGGGAGCAGCACCTCCTCTTTCTAACAGGGTAGCGGCCTCAGCCCCAGTCTCTGAGGAGCACTGACGGAGCCCCCATAATGGGACCCCTGAGCAAAGCCCTGGCTCATGGGAGAAATTGGGGACCCTCGATTGGGATCCAGGAGGGAAACCTCAAATACCCATTACGGTGGGAACTCAAGGGCATACCAGTGCACTCCTGGACACCAGAGCTGCGCTAAATGTATTTGGGAAGAAATGGGACCTGAAGCAATTTGAAACTGATCAAATTACACTCTGGTCCTTCACAGGGCAGGAGTCCACCGGGGTGGTGTGCACAGGGGTAACCACTTGCATCCAATTCCCAGAGCGGCCCCAAGAAATTAGTATAGATGGAGTTCAACAAGAGGGCTCCACTGAACAGTTGATTCTGGGAGCCCCCTTGTTCAACCGGGAAGGCTGGATCCTGGATCTAGCCAATGCAGTTGTATGGTGAGCACAGACAGCTGACCCCTGGGAGCCTTGTGAGACAAACCCATATTGGAGTTGGGAACGGTGTAAGGGGGTTGGAGCCATTGACTTTGACTCAGGGGATGCGTGGGTGCAGCAGTTCCCTAATGTATGGGCTAAGAGTAAAAGTGACTGTGGCCAGATCAACGCCTGCGTTAAGATCGTAGGGGATCCGGTACCTCCTCAAAAACAGTATAGCTTCCTCAAGCAAGCAGAGGAAGCACAGAAACACGAAACTGGACCCTTTGTGGTAAAACAAGATATTAGCAAACCTTTATTAACTAACATAACACAGTCTTTATGGAATGTCACTATCAATCTGCAAGCCCACAGTATCACCCAGCTATATCCGCAGTGTGGCAATTATGTTATCCCTCTGAATGCTGGATGGCAGGCATGGACTCAGCAGGTGATACAGGAGCCCTTCAACAGCTCTGGATCCAGTGGCCCACGACACTGATGATCACTAGACACCATACTGAGAGCAATCGGAACTGGCACTGGTGTCCTAAATACTATCAATACAGAGGTGCTCCGGAACAAATTGGCAAAAGTTGGAAATCTGCTTCACCAATCGGATGAACCTACAAGGGACAATTTTGAAACCTCCACTCAGCTAAGTGTTTCAATTGCCTCCCTCATGCAGTGGATAACTCAAGTGGCTTCTCAGGACTCCGAGACCCTAACTGAAGAGGTCATAGCCCTGGGGCAAAACGTCTCTCTTGCCCTCATGTGTACCCAGGCCCAGGTATGGTACCTAGACATAATTAAGGGCATCATACTTCAAGGCAAGGAAGGACACATTCCCATAGAACTAAAAAACCTGCTAATAAATGAAACCAAGCAGCCTTCACAGTTAACCCCTTATAACCGGCTAATACAATTCAGGTTTGATCCAAATTTGTGGTCTATCAATCAGACCCCAGTGTTCAGTCTTTGCTCATCAATATTGGTTTTGGATGTGTCTGCCTCCGCACCCTATGTCCCTCTATCACCGTGAATTAGTTTTATAATATTACTGACCTACAGCACAACCTCTGTCTGTGTAATGTCAAATCCATTACGGGGTGTGACATACAGTAAAAAAGAAAAGACATGTTGCATCAGTCCCTCACCCCACAGTACAGCCTCTTCAAACCTAAACTCACTCCAGTCTACTTAGGCATGTCCCCCCAAGCCCTCAGACATGCCATCACACACCCAGAAATCCAACAGGCCTTACAAGCATTACAGTCCCAAGCCAATAAAACCTACACTATTATCCAAACTAACAACCACCAAGTTACCCAGGTACTCACCAAAATCAAACAAATCACCCACTACAGCCCTTGGGAGACCCTCCTGGCCTGGTCCCCAACTGCCACTGATATTCTGAATCTCATGATGCACCACATTGTAGTGCTGTTTATCCTAATGATAATTTTAACATTCCTAATTATATTCCTGTATTGCAGACTTGTTTCCACCCTACACACAGTACATGCTAAAATAGATGAGGCTAAAATACTAGCCCAAATACTTTAGCGACATCACCCTTGTATAAGGCCGATGTCAAGGGGGGGAATAATGTAGCAGAAAGCCCCCTTTTCCTCTTGCCTGCATTTGCTCTCCCCTCTTTGGATATGTTTCTCTTTTTCTACCTTTTCTTCCTTCCTCTCTCTTTCACTTTAAGATAAGGAATTGTGTTTTAAAATTTGTATGTGTGCATTTTGTATCTCCCCTTGTATTTTGGTATTTTTATCTATTTGTGTGCCATGGCATTTGTAGCTTATATTTTATACTCCTCACCTTTCAACTTTCAACTGAATGTGTTTAGTTTCATAAGTAAATTATACATTGTAACAATGTTAACAAGGGCAGGAATCACTCCCCTTCCCTGTACATCAGGCTGGCCCCTGAAAGAGCGAGTGAATC
>NW_005842040.1:1707168-1713362 GCF_000455745.1 Alligator sinensis | reverse complement strand
CCAGGGACCAACTTTTGGGCTGAATATCTCCAGATCGACCACTCCCAGAGCCCTATTCTAAATTCATCAACGGACTCCCAAACCTGCATGTTCATGCGGACGACCCCTGGAGCTGACAGATGCCATCCAGTAGCCACCGAGGGGGGGGAAGTCCCACAAGGGTCAACGACCCCTGGATTGGGCAAACCTGAAAACTGGGGAGTGACCAAAGTCTGCCAGGGACAGATAAAAGGCAGTGAAAAGTGACCCTCAGTGGCGCCCTCTTGATCTCCAACTCGACCAGACCGGTCCAGCCAGAAGGACCAGCCGGCGACCCCCTTCTGGAGGATAACACCACGCTGAAAGAAGCCTCGACTGGCCATCGATGGCAGACTCCAGCACTTGTAGGATAGGTATACCTGACTCTGTAGCTTGCTACTGTGTGTGTGTGTATGTGTGTGCATGTGTGTGTGTGGGGGGGGAGGGGGACCAGCCCCAAGGTTTATGATTTAACTCATTACAGTGTTTCAATCTGCCTAATAAACTAGAATTTTAAGGATCCCGAGTTGGACATTTGTAGGAAAGAAGGACTGGAGGTGCCCCAGCAGATGACATAAGGCAGGAGACCATGTCACTTGGCACTGGAGATTTCCCCTGGCCCATCCATTTCCCATCAGTTAACCAGTCTTCTTCTCTATATCTTCCCCCAGGTGCACAATCCGGGACGAGGATGGTTGCCCCGTGGATCAGAAGCCAAGGTATTGTGCACCCCCACCATGCCCACCTCCCTGCTCCTGCCAAGTGCCCCCACATGTCACTTATAGGGTTTTGCCCTCTCTTGGGGAATCTGGATCCCTCTGCCTTGGTAGCTGTACTACCACCGTCTGGAAAGGGAACCCCAGAGGAAAAAATCCCTGTTGGGGAAGGAGGCAGCCCTACAGAACTCCCAGGACCAAGAGATCTGGGATGGTCCTGGACAGATCATCCTTCCCTATGGGCCTCCCTGGGAGACGTGTCCTGAGTAGACCCTCCCTTCACCCCAATCCATCCCTGTCCTCTGTAGGGAGTCAAATCAGTCTCCTTCATAGACTGACCCCCAGTGTAATTCAGCAGCCACCCCATCCTCTCCCAGCCAGGTGACATCCATCATTGCCAGCGTGGTTGGTGCCCTCCTGGCTTTGGTGCTTGTCCTCCTCACCATAGTGTGCATCAAGAGGAAGAGGCAGCAGGAGAGGAAGCACACGATGCGGCGCCTCCTGCAGGAGACCGAGGTATGGCAGAGGTCCCTAGCCTCATACCCCTAGTTCCCGGTCCTTGGGCTGCTCCCGATTCTCCATTTCCTACAGCAAGGGTGCTCAACCCCCAGGCCACAAGCCAAATCCAGCCCACAGAGCCATGGCATCTGGTTCACAGGGCTCCCCACAGGTCAGGAAATGTAGTGGCAGAGAAGCAGTGGCAATTAATACTGCCACTCCCTGGGGCTCCCCTGCTGCCAAATTCCCAAGTCATGCACAGCTAGATTGGGGCCTGACCATGCCCCTTTCCCTGACCTGGCCAGATCTGGGCTGGGCTTCCCCCATCCCCTCTTTGAACAGCCAGATTGGGCCCTGCCATGCCCACCCCATGTGCCTGATTGGGCCCACCAGCCAGATTCAGCCCATGGACGGAGCATGCACTGCCCATCCAACCTGCAGAGCAGAAAGGTTGACTGTCCTACAGAAATACAAGACAGGCCTCAGCAGGAGCTGACAGGTCCTGTGCTCCCTGGCTTGTGCCCTTAGTAATGCTGGTTCCCTCTTTACTGGCAGCTGGTGGAGCCGCTGACCCCCAGCGGGGCCCTCCCCAACCAGGCCCAGATGCGGATCCTCAAGGAGACTGAGCTCAAAAAAGTGAAAGTTTTGGGCTCTGGAGCCTTTGGCACTGTCTACAAGGTGAGACTGGGAGGGGGGGCATCAGGCACCTTCCAGAGCATGCCCGATGCTTCCCCCCTGCAAGAGTAAAGCATCAAGTGTTCAGGTTGGGAGTGCAGGGGCTGCAAGACTTCAGGGCAGGGTAGAGGGGTGAAACCATTGTTGTCTCAGTGGGCTGTGGGGAGCAGGGCTGAGAGCTGGGTAGATGCAGTGGGGAGCATCATGGCTGGGAGCTGTTAAGCCCACTTACTCAGACACTCAAGCAGCACCCACAGGCTCCTGTGGAGATGAGGGGATTATTCCTACCCTGAGGTCCTTTATCTGGTCCTCACCGAGCAAGGCTCATGCTTGAACAGGCAGCTGTGATAGCACATCCCCATTTCACCAGTGCCAGTGCTCAGCCCTTTGGCCATGACCTTTGGCTTCACCTAGCCCCAACTTCTGTGCTGACTTCATGGGGCCCATGGGAGCTCTCTCTGGGTTGCCGTGGCAATGTGCCCATGGCTTCCTCCTCCCTCCTCAGGGCATCTGGATCCCGGATGGCGAGAGCATCAAGATCCCTGTGGCCATCAAGGTCTTGAGAGAGAACACATCGCCCAAGGCCAACAAGGAGATCCTAGATGTGAGTGCACGTGATGTACATACACTGTGCACATGTGTTCCACTGCATGGCATATGCACAATGGCCTTGTGTGGGGATAGACTAACAAAACCAGCCATGCAGCTTCATTGCAAGCTACTAGATCATAGACCCTCATACAGGTCCCCTCTGGTCTGAGGGCTCAAACCACTAAGCCCCAATCAACACTCCATAGCAATAAACTGCCCGTGCCCCACAGAGCTACCCAAAGTGGCTCCTGCCCACCTGCGCCACTCTCATCCTGGGCACCTCAGCAGGTGGGTGTGATGAGTGGTGACAGCCTGCCTGGTTGTTACCCAGTTTGAACTATTGGGAAAGGGAAGGAGGGTGCCCTCATGCCATGTCCCTGTTTCCTCTCCACCCTGCAAGATTTCCTGATCACAGAGGGACCCCTGCAAGGTAGGGCCTTGAGTCTCCATGGGGCCCCAGGGGAATCAAGGAGTTGGGTCTGGTCTGGTCTGGGAGTCTCTCTCTCTCCATGGCTGGGTGGAGCCTCCTGCTGGGTGTTTTTGTTTCAAACTCCCTTCCTCTCCTCCCCAGGAGGCCTATGTGATGGCAGGCGTAGGCAGCCCCTATGTCTCCCGCCTGTTGGGCATCTGCCTCACCTCCACAGTGCAACTGGTCACCCAGCTCATGCCTTATGGCTGCCTCCTGGACTATGTGCGTGAGAACAAGGACCGCATTGGCTCCCAAGACCTGCTCAACTGGTGTGTGCAGATAGCAAAGGTAGGAGGATCCCTGGCAAGGTGGGAGGGATGGCTAATTGGCCTCATCACCAGTTAACACTTCTTGGGTGACTGAGTAGTACAGGTTCAAATCCCAGCTGAGCCCACTAGGCCATTTCCCACTCAGTGAGTTTACCCTGGTTAGGCTTTCTTTCCTCTGCTCAGGCATTAAAGATCATATGGTCATGCTCACAAGCATGGGGCAGACAGGGAAGGGGCTTTACAGCACTGCTGCCTCAAACTTGCACTGCATTCTGGTCATTCCCCATCCCAGAGGTGGCTGCATTTTTCCAGCATGTACCCCAGTGCTTGCATCCTCCAGGATGAAGGGTGTTATTCAAACCCAGGAAGCAAATTGATGTCAAAATGCAGCCACTGCCTCCCATCTCTGCAGTGCTAGAGGTTACTATGGCATTCAGTTCATGAGTGTGCTGACATCAGGCAGCTCCTTGGCACAAAAGGGCATCATTTCACATTCCCAAATGGCCTGCTGGGAATCAAGGGACTGTTACCTAGTGGGTAAAGCAGGAGGGTACAGGAGGACTCCTGGGTTCTGCTCCCAGCTCTGTCACTGACTTGCTGGGTGATTTTAGGTGACTCATTAGCCCTTTCTATGCCTCACTTTGAAGAGGTCTGTCCTCCAGAAGGGGTGGTTAAGTCTGATGTCTGCAGAGTGCTTTGAGACTTCCCCCAGAGGGCACCGCATTGCTAAGGTGGGCGAAGCAGTCAGATAGATGGATTCCCTGAGAGCTCCAGCCCCAGGGCTGAGGGTCATGGGTGTCTGTGTTGTTCTCCCCTCCAAACACCAGGGCATGAGCTACCTGGAGGATGTGCGGCTGGTGCACCGTGACCTGGCTGCTCGCAATGTCCTGGTGAAAAGCCCCAATCACGTGAAAATCACAGACTTTGGCCTGGCCCGGCTGCTGGACATCGATGAGACAGAGTACCACGCAGATGGGGGCAAGGTGAGGCATGTGGGACCCAATTCTGAGAAGCCAGCAATGAGCCTGGCCATAATCCACCATTAGCAGAGCTCCTCCCTGCAGCAGTGTCTCATTACAAGCACATGGTGACTGTGAGCTGTGGCTGGCACATGAGCAGGAAGCCATGGGAGTCCCTTGCCCGCCCCCCAAGTGCCAGGCTGAGAACAGTGAGGCTGGGGCACTGTACCACAGAGGGACACTTGCTGAACAGGGAGGGCAAGGTGGCACTGGGTTGGCTTCTCCTCATGCTGTCCTGGCAGAACACCCCTTTGCCCCAAATCAGCTCCATCCTCTGCTTCCTTCTCAGCCCAGTCATTGCTATGGCACTAATGATACCTCAAAGCAGGGCACTAACCTAGAGGTATCAAACTCATTTGGCCCCAAAGCCCCACACACCAGTGCCATGTGCAGCACACACTAGCCCTGGCCCCTTGCATAGCAGGTGGCACCTACACCAAACCAACCCTGCACACTGGATCTGTTACATAGCCCTGTGGGGCCAATCTGTGTGCCCCATCCAGGGCTGGCACCAGTGTGTGCTGTATGTGGCACGAGTCAGCGCAGCAGGCCAGATGACAGGGCTCCATGAGCTGGATCAGGCCATGGGCTGGATCTTTGACACTGCTGCCCATTGCCCCCCTCCTCCCCCCCACTACTGCACACACGTGCCCTCTTACCAGAAAGGGGCAACTCAGATGATGAGTGCCATTTCAATCTATCTAGGCTTCCTCCTCCTCATGTGCATGGATTCGGCATTTATTGTTGGCACCATGTCTGGGCTAATGCCTGTGACCTGGTTGCCAGTTGGTCTCTCTGCTGTGCCATTCTGATTGGTGCGTGAGCAGAGGTGTGTCCTGCAGCAATAGATGAGCGGGTGATGAACATAAGCCCTAATTGGGCTTACAGCTACTAGGCCTTTTTACTCAAGGAAGTGAACCACACTCAAATGGTGTGGTTCACTGAGCACTGCCTGTATGTACTAGCCAGGCCAATATGCCATAGTACAGGCTTTGTGGCCTTATTCTGTTTTTATGGTACTAGTGTATGGGGTAGGCCTGGGATCCATTTCTGCTGGTGTGAGACTGCAGGTGTATCTAGGAGTACTTGCTGCCATCTGATCCAATGGTGAAAGGTTGGTGGCAGGACCCAGTGAGCTACAGAACTAGAAAAACTGGTTAAATATTGAGATATGAGACTAGGAAAAGAAATATCAAACCTCAAAATATTTCACTTTCTAAATATAGCTGCACTGCCTTACAGGAGCTATAATTTGGATCCCTCTTTTTCTCATTCTGCTGTATGTGCTGGGCTCCCCAGCTGAACTTCAAATCCTTCAATGCATTGCTTCCCCTCACCCAGGGGGGAGACTGCGATGCATCAAGCGTGAGGTAGTCTGACCAGAGATCTCAGTTAGTATTTGCTGTTACCTGCAAACTGCTCCACCCATGGATGCCAAAGCTCCCAAATACATACAAGGCAAAGCTGAACTTACACCACCCATGTTGCTCTCTTTTTTCTGTACTCAGGTCCCCATCAAGTGGATGGCTCTGGAGTCCATCCTACGCCGGAAGTTCACTCACCAGAGTGATGTCTGGAGCTATGGTACGTTACATCCCCAGCTGTAGGGTCTCTGGTGGTGAAAATCCTGCTGCTCCTGGCCCTGACATATCTGACTTTCCAGGAGTGACAGTTTGGGAGCTGATGACCTTTGGGGCCAAACCATATGATGGAATCCCTGCCCGTGAGATCCCCGACCTCCTGGAGAAGGGGGAGAGGCTGCCACAGCCTCCCATCTGCACCATCGATGTCTATATGATCATGGTGAAATGTATGGACCTTTCAGTTTCTTATTTGTGGGCTGTATGACTAGGTGGCTTGTTTGATCTCCAGACTTCTACATGTGACTGAAGAATTCTTCACCAAAGGGCTAGGAGACTATAGTGTCAGGATGTGGAGA
>NW_005842040.1:1692458-1707158 GCF_000455745.1 Alligator sinensis | reverse complement strand
CTGGGTGGTCTCTTTTCTGGGTAAAGACCCTGGAGTTGGGTTATCTGTGCTGGTAGAACAGAGCTGGCTATGGAGAGAATCCACTGGGAGGGTGAGATGTGCTTCTTTCTGGGCTCTAGGTTTGCTGCTTTGTCTGCTCCCATGGCAGAATGAGAGACAGGAACCACCCAAAATCCTTTAAGCCAGCTTTAAGTGTGCCGGATATGTGGACCACAGAAAGGTGGAGTCCCGTGTTCTGAGCATGAAGGAGGTCACTGCATACGGCACTCAGTCCTGGCACAAATTCCTGCTGTAGCATCTCCCATATGACATTTCGCTGGCAGGCTCACTGGTGCATTGCTCTGTCTGCAGGTTGGATGATTGACTCTGAGTGTCGCCCCAAGTTCCGGGAGCTGGTCGCAGAGTTCTCTCGCATGGCACGGGACCCGCAGCGCTTTGTGGTCATCCAGGTATATAGAACAGGCCTGTGTTACTGGACAGCTTTTGGCAGGGTGGGCTTGGGGGTAGAGACTTGTGAGACTTCTCTTCATATCTGCCTTGCTACTGCTTGGGTCTAAAAATCTGTCAGTTGTGGTGTATACATCTGGGATAAACTCTACTCAGCATGTACATGACCTGGCTTTATTCACCTCACTCTAATCCTCAGCAGGTCCACAGAGTCTCTGATCTCCACCAAATCTAATATCATAAATAAAAGGGATAGAACAGCCCTCAGGACAGCTAGTCCAAGGCAGGAATATCTCTGTCTAAACCGTCCCAGACAAATGTTTGTCTAACCTGCATTTTAAAATTTCTAATGGTAGACTCCATCACATTTCTCGGTTGTGTGTTCCAGTACATTACCACCTTCAAAATTGGAAAACTCTTCCTAATCTCCAATCCATATCTCTCTATTGCAATTCAGCCCATTATTTCTTATCCTGTCCCCAGTGGGCAGAGTGGACATTTGATCACTATCTTCTTGACAACAACCCTTTTTTTTTATTCAAAACTTCTTGTCAAATGCTCCCTTACCTGTCTTTTCTCCAGATGAAACAATTCCAATTCTTTCAGTCTTTCCTCCTATGCCATATTTTCTAGATTGATGGTCATTTTAGATGTTCTTCTCTGGACACTTCCTAGTTTATTTATGTTTTTCTCAAAGTGCAGCACACCAGGCTGGGTACTGGCAAAAATAATACGTGGTCTAGTGCAGGAACAAGTCAGGACTCCAGGGCTCCATTGCCTCTCGTTCACTGAGCTGCTTTGATCAAGTCAGTTCTCTTTGCGGCTCAGTCTTTCCTCCTGAGGCCAGCAGGAGGTTACACATCTGTCAAGTGGTTTGGGTTAAAAGGTGCCAGAGAGGCCAAGAATGAATACAGCCTTTAATGAAGGAGTGTCCTTTCTAGACAGTTAGGCACCTAGGTGCAGTCTTTATACCAACTACCTAGGGCAGAATGTATCTCCAGAACATATTGCTGGCAGAGGGCATTAGCAGCCAAGGTGCTAGCTGCTTGGCAGTCTACCCACCCACCCTCTCATCCTGAAGCTATGCTGGCTCAGGGTTCCCTGGGACTTTTTATTCTGATGACTCAATAGATTGAGGAGAAATGTCAATGAACAACCCTCTCCCACCCTTTCCTGCAGAATGAAGACAAGATGGGACTGGCCAGTCCCATAGCCAGCACCTTCTACCGCACCCTCCTGGAAGAGGAGGACATGCAGGATTTGGTGGACGCTGAGGAGTACCTGGTGCCTCACCAGGGCTTCTTCAATGGGGAGACCTCAACCAACTACCGCAGCAGGATCTCTTCCACCAGGGTATGTGCGGGTGTTCTCTCATGTGGTGGCGGTGAGGCCTTGAATTATCTTTGCCACCACTTTCCAGGCCAAGCCAGATGCTGAATGTGAGCCAAATCACCTTTGGCTGTATGCAAAAAAAGTATGTGCAGGGTCAGGCCTAGGCTAGGAGAAACTCCCAGTGCTGCAGGGTGTGGTGTGGGTGACTCAGTCACTGGCATGCCTCTAGACTGGCGCTGGCCCAGGTGACCTGGCATGACAGGTGTTCAGGTGATAGAGCCCCAGGCCTTCACCTAAGATCCACAATGAGCCCCCCTCCCTGCGTTTCCCTAGCAGAGTTTGCGGTTAACCTGACTGCTGCTTTGTGATGGGGGCTGAGTTCTCAGCTAACTCAGAAGTATCCCCACAAATGGTCCTAGCATTGATACCTCCTGCCCCATTGCACCAGCCCCTCCTCTGCCTTGGCATCTGGACTGCATGCTGCCCCTGATTACTTACTCCATGGTCTGTTCCTTCCCCTACCACCACCTAGAGCACCACAGAGACCCAGGTGGACACAGAGGAGACTGAGGAACCATGTCCATACCCCTACCCAAGCCAGGCTCTCCCTGAGCAGTCAGAAGGGTCTGCTCCCGATTCGATGGATGGGGACTATGCCTCAAACAAAGCCCTGCAGAGCCTGCCTGCACGAGAGATGAGCACCCTACAGCGGTACAGCGAGGATCCCACCAGCATCTCGAGTGACGAAAACAAGGGGTTGGAAGCGGACAGCTATGTTACACCGACTTCCCGCAGTGTGGCTCCAGGTACTGTGACCGGGTGGAAGGGCTCTCCTTGAAGCAGGGGGAAAAGGAGCCACATTCCAGAGCAGCTTCTAGTGCTGAACAGTGGTGAACAAATGTGCAGAGATGGAACTGGGAGACATGCTCCTCCTAGCTCTACCATCAATTTGCTGGGTGACCCCATCAATCCCCCCATTGCCCAGAAAACAGAGATCATTAGTCCTTTTGTCTCCTGAGGCCTAATTCATTAGTATCAGAAAATCATTTCTCATCTAGGGTATGTGTTTGGCCTATATCTGAGCCCTTCCCCTTCTCTCCTCCTCAGTCCTCTTTTCTATGAGTGCAAAGCTATCATCACTCTTACAGGGGGAAACTGAGGCCCAGAGAGGCTAAGAGACTTGAGCTTGTGTAAAATGACAGAGAACAGCTCTGAGGAAAGCATCCATCATGTGGGGTGGTTTTGATTCAGAAAGGCTGTACTCGCTGGGTGTAGCCACCCAAAACTGTCTGAGGTGCTGGCACATCTTGGTTTGGGCACTGATATCAGTCCCCATGTGATGCTTGCAACACTGTGTGCCATGCTGCATAGACAGTACAGGCATCTTCTGAGACCTGGCTGTTTTATAGTTAGCCTGCTTTGGTCCTAGTTCCCATGCTGAAGCCCTGGTGATGAGAACAAGCTGTTCTGCTGGGTTTTTTTCTTTTTTTGATGATGAAATAAGGTAAAACAAGGTCATAAAGGAAAAATAGAAGAGGGATCATGAGCTTAAGAGAACTGGCAGGGAGGCAGTTAGTGACCTGGAAAGGAAGATTTTATTCTCTGATTAAGGAATTACCTAATTTTGCCAGTACAGCTGTCAGGGATAAGAGCAGTGCTGAGGCAGTTATACCAGTATAGCCTGCTTTACTCAGGGGCTGGTTTGACTGTTACCACTACGGAGTACAGTTTAGTCAGTAGGCTTGTTCCCACACAACGATGTGTCTATAGTAAAGCCACTGCAACACACACATATGTACTTTGGGTGGCTCAGATACTATCGCAGGGCAGGCTGGTGAACTGAGCTATCCACTCAGCTTCTCAGACAGGTTCTGTAGTCCACGCTGAGCTCTGTGTTGCAACAGTAGTGCTGCTAGCAGTCCCAAAGCTAGCTTGGGCATGCCTAAAGTAGTCACAGTGACTGCAGAGACATAATCTAGGGGTGTTTTGTTGCTATAGTGAAGCACCCCCCACTGTAGGCATGAGCTAAGACAGGCTGTACCTGCCCTGGCCCAAGGAGCTGTATGAGGAGTTGGTAGAGTTTCCATGACTAACTGGTGTCTACCTCCATTTCTAGAATATGTGAACCAGATGGAGAAATGCCTCTCACCTACCAAACACCCAAGGTCCCAGGTATCCACG
Organism: Alligator sinensis; assembly: GCF_000455745.1. Taxonomy (NCBI): domain Eukaryota; kingdom Metazoa; phylum Chordata; order Crocodylia; family Alligatoridae; genus Alligator; species Alligator sinensis. Next base: position 1,703,198 of record NW_005842040.1, on the reverse strand, counting down.
CTGGAGAAGCCAAAGGGCCACTTGGGAAAGAATGGGCTGATCAAGGAACCAAAGAACCCCTTCCAGGGCAGCTTTGCCAATGCAGTGGAGAACCCAGAGTACCTAGCCCCACACAGCCTCCCCTTGGTCCCTGCATTCACACAGGCCTTTGACAACCCTTACTACTGGAACCAGGACCCTTCCAAAGCCAACCTTACTGAGCTGAGCTCCACAATGAACAGCTTTGCCCCAACACCAACGGCTGAGAACCCCGAGTACCTCGGCCTCACCGAGCCCATCACACGGCCCAAGGACACATTGGCTTAATGGCCACAGCTGGTCAATAGTCAGTGGAAAAAGTTCTTGCAGCCAAGGTATCACTGTATGAACAGTTCCGGCTAATCTATGCACAGGACTCCAGCGATGAATGCATCCATGGAGAACAGCATCGCGGCCCCTTAACTAATCACTCAAAAGCACCTCTTAAGTCTCCCTAAAATGAGATGTGGCTGGAGATGAACTGGAAGGACCTGAAAGGGCTGTTGATTCATCTCTAACACAACAAGCACCTGGTAGCAGGCTCAGTGCTACTTGCAACAAGTTTGTTTTCACTTTTTTATGCAACCAGATTCCTTTTGGCAGATACCTTAATGATTTGGACAAGGTGGGGGCCATATTCCCATCCCCCCTTTCTCCATGCTGGAATGTGCCAGACTGCTTCACTTCCATGGGCAACTTAGCTTGGAAATGCCCACAGCCAAGACAACGGTGGGGTTGAAACACAAGGACCTCAATCAGAGCAATCCTGATTGGATAAAATGCAACGTGGAGCCCTATAGGAACAGCAAACCACTTGCCTCTTCTCAAGAGGAAAGGAAAGGGAGGGAAAATGTCCTTTAACTCACCTTGGGTACCAGTAAGGTTGATGGTTACTCTTGCAGTCTGAACAGGATCACTAGTAGTTCATGTTTTGTTTTGGTTTTACACAGCTATGGAAAAAGCTTTAAGGGACTTGGTATAGAAAGAATGGGCGGGGGCAAGCTGAAACAAGGAGCACCTCTTCCCTGCCCCTAAACACCTCAGAACCCCAGCCTACAGAGCTAGGGTCAAGCATGTGCCGTGTACTGTAGCACAGAGCTCTCTCTCTCATCAAACCATCAAGAACAGCAAAGGAGGTGTTCCCAGTCTAAACCACTACTCCTACAGGTTCCAACCAGGGACAGCACTGCTCAGCTATCAAATTCAGCACATTCTGGAGAACAGGGTGGAAGTCGGAGGTAGCCGTGCTCTCTTGTTGTGGGGAGAACCTTATCAATGACCCATGCAGCTGGGAAGCCTTTTTCTGTCCAAACTTTATAAAATGGGGGAGGAGTTGGGGATGGGTGTTGGTTTGCTCTGATTCTTGCACTGAGAGCACAACATTAAGCTTGTCGTACTTGCCTTGACTTTCCATTAAGCCAATGGACTAAAAGCCAGGAAGGCCTCTAGCTTTTCCTGTGGTGGCACTGTTTCCACATGAATGTGATGGTTTCCTTCACTACTGTACCTGCAGTATTTATTTTTTTTAAATCAGCTGTCCCCAGTTTCCCCTCCAGATTCTTCATGAGGGCTACAGATCACATTAATGCACAATGATTAATCCATCTGCTCCCCGAAACTGGTCCGTCTCCTGACCCAACAAAAAGCCTTTCCCTTTAGAAAGCCATTCTGTCTGCATATGACAACCACTCAGATCTTCCACATGGTTGCTACTAAATTCAGACCTTTGCTAACTTGCATGTCTGGGTAAGATTTTCTCCTACAGAAGGTCAGGTGGAACTTGGGTTAAAACAGAGTTGTCTAACCTGCAGCCCAAGAAGGGTTAATTTACAGTCCACAGGCTCCCACTCCCGAACTCCGGCTGTAGCTGGGGTCTCCTGGCTCCCCAACTTTCTGCCTGCTCAGAAATTGGACTGCCTTCTGTTAACATATCCCCAATGTCTGTTTTGAACAAATGTTAGTATTGTACATTTTAGGTGACTGCTGGATTATTTTAAATCAATTGTATCAAAACTATTTGTATATTTGAGAATTGTACATTGTTTTTCTACTCTATTTGTCTAAGTGTTTTTTCCCCCCTTTTCTCCTATGAGTAGATGTTTCTACTGTTTGCTTTCTCTCTTCAACTGATGCTAAAAGCAGAAATATCAAGCATTTGGTGTCCACAGCAGATAATAATCCTTAGTACTGTGACAGCCCCTTCTTACAGAGAGCAGAGGAACATACTTACCCCTCATGGCTGTAAGTCTAGCTTGAGTCATTGGTAACACAGATGGATAATTGTATATGCTTCTGGGAAAGCCATACCTTAACTGACACTGAAACAGAATAATTAAACCCAGTATACCTACCAGTTGGAGGAGGGAGGGGGCCTCCACTCCTTGTCTTGTTCACAGGTGGGCAGTGGCTCCCAGGAGAGGTCAACTTCACTTGCAGTGCCTAAAAAAAAAAGACACCCGCCTTTCCTACTACTAGCTGAGAAGGTGAGTGACCCATAGCATTCATCAACCCAGAATGCGTTAATGAAAGGCTTGGTAAGAAGTGACAAGCTTCTCATTTTAACCTGATCTCTTGAGGGCAAACACTGTCTCTACCCACTCTGCCATGCCAGGGACCATGGTCACCAGCATTCGAGAGCAGGACGTCCAGACTTGCTGTCCTCTTCCTGAAGATGGAGCGTACACCAAAAGGGAAACTAAAGTGATTTTTTATGTCCGTTAAAGCAGAACCAGTGAAAATACTTGGCATCTCACAATTAACTAACCCATCTACCCTCAAAGCCATTTGGTTTTGGCTGTTTTCCTTCCCGAGAGGCTAACTCAATATAAAATCCTAGTTTCTCTGGTTCACCTTGCCAAGCTATATTGACATAAAAACTGCCTATGGCTCATCTCCACTAGGATTTTACAATGGATTAGCTATGGAGTCAACACATTTTTTTCCAGTGAACGTACTTATTTTACAATAGAGAACCTGAGGCAAGAGGCGATGTGACTTTCCCTAATTGCAGTTTCCCAGATGAAAATGCATTAAGTGCTAATTATTCATCTCTCATACAAAAGCAGGCACCAAAGCAAACTTGACTGCATGCATTTGTCTTGCTAATGGATCCTTCATATACAAATTTGTTGCAACCTTAAAAGTTCCCAAGGACCAGCTTGGCCTAGAGCAATGGTTCTCAACCTTTTCAGACTTGAAGCCCTCGATAGATTTGAGACGCCCCTTGAAAATACTGGCTCTAACTTTCACTAGATTTTTTACTCCAGAAAAATACCAGAGCAGTTCTTCTGTTGCAAAGAACTCAAAAAGAGCACACTTAATGAGAACATTTTTAACACCAAGCACTCCTATTTAAAAACACTTGGGTTTATCTTGTGAATCATGTTTGCACATCTAACGGTGGTTAAGGATCACTGGACTAGAGCAGTGGTGGTAAACCTTTCTGCCCTGGTGGGCCAGATGAGTGGTGCCCAGTCCATCCATGGACTGGTTGCAGTTAGTGGGCCCAATCCAGTGCGTGAAGTAGGCACCGTGCAGCCTGACCTGGTAGCGCAGAAAGCATTGGGATACAGAGCCTAGCCCCAACACAGCTACAGGGGGACAGGGGCATGGCGCAATTCCATCTCAGCTGTGCATGGGACGGAGACGTGGCTCAGTCCCAACCCAACCCTGCGGAGCTTAAGAATTTGGCAGAATGGGAGGGTGGCAGTATTAATTGTTAGGGGTGCACCAACCGATTTTTTGGGCCGATACCAATGGCTGATTTTTAAGGAGGCAGTGTGGCCAACATACAGCGTGCAGACAACATACAGCAAAGCTGGGTCATGGAAGCAGCACCAGCCTCTGGACACAGGTAAGTGTATGGGGAGTAGGGGTTGGAGGTCCATGAGACTGTCTGGAGGGCTGGGGTATGCATGTGTGTGTGTATGCACCTGCTGACATGGGATGGTGGCCAGGCACAGGGTTGTGGTGGGGCAGGGGTGGGGGGAAATCGCTTGGCCCTTCAGCAGGGGAAGGGAATGGAGGCGGGGGCAGTCCTCTGCCATGGGGAGCTCAGTGTTTGAGCTGGTGGCATGGGCCCAGTGCCTTGCACTTGCTGATTAGGAGGCGGGATGGGGGCAGCTGGGGGCTTCCTCCGGCAGGGCTGTGGGGGGGCAGAGGACTGTAGGTTGAGAGTGAGGGCACCCAGCATGGCCTGGGGGGGCAGGGGACTGTGGGTCAGGCACCAGCAGGGCCAGGGGGGTGCGGGTCAGGAAAAGCCATGGATCTTGATGAATGGGTCCCAGTACAAAAAATGTCGAGAACTGCTGGCCTAGAGCATCACACTTCAGGCAGCTCAAAGCTCCGACTTCAAATAAAAGGTGTGACCAATATTCACCCTAGGCACTACTGTAACCATAGGTAGAGTGCCAAAGCCCACTGTCCACCTCACCTAAAACAGTCAAAGAATCTGGTGTATGTACCACCCGCTTGACAGCTGCAGACGTCAAAGTGAAACGGAACACAAGTTTTACTCCGATTTGCATTTATTACTGGCTCTTTTTATACACAGTATATAATAAATAGAGTCACCCTCCCTTATCTCAAAGCATAAATTAGTTGCCGGGTAATCAGAATTTCATTGGCACCACCAGGTTCTTTAATGCTAGCATGTCTCTCAAGTCACTTAGCACTTTTATCTTGCTCATTCCCCCTGCTGACATTCAGTGTCAAAGGGCAAAGTCCTGACACAATAGCAATGTGAAAATTGGGTGTTAGAACAAAGAAGAAGGGCTCATTTTTGCAGACGCATATGGTCAATTAGAAGAGTCACTCACATAAGGTACCCTCAGGAGGAGAACAATTCAGAAAAGAATGTTTCCATCCAAAAAACCCTTACTGTCTAGTTGATCCTGCTTTAGCACTGGTTTAAACAGTGATGAAGAGGATTTTAATAATTAACTGTAGCGTTCAGAGTTTAAGAAAAATTAATTTCTTCTGTGGTTTAGTTTATGGGCAGATTTCTACCAACAGGCCTTCAAAGCTTCGGTCATTTCGCTGCAGAAGGCCCTAGACGGTCACCTTTATCTCCTACAGAAAGCAGCCCTTCATCAGACCCCAATGCCAGGCAAAGCTTTCTCACAGTGTCTACTACAACTTCTGTTGGGAGTTGGAGCGGGGCAGCATTCAGGTCTCTCTTAGGGACCCTCAAGCCATGAGGATTCTAAGGGAGGGTGGCAGTGAGCCAGGAAGTGTTCTCCTCATGTGCTCAAGAAGTAGGAGAATATCCTACTTGGATATTAAAGGAGGGTTGAAAAATAACTGATAGAGGTACAAAAAAATGCTGGGGCTGGGAGGAAGGAGGAGAAGCCCATACTCTCCTTCTCTCTGGGACTTGTATAGGTGTCTAAGGTGAGACAGGTTAACAGACAGGTTCCACTCATCGGTATCCAACACACTAAGAGCACTGCATCATAAGTTCTCAGGATCCATTTCCAATAATACCCACCCCCACAACCAACCTGTGAAACAGCTCCATTTATCACAAGGCTCTTTATACAGCATTAGCAATTCATGTTACCTTCAATTCTGTTCCATACATGACACTGCTCAGCGACAGAGCAAACTAATTAAGCCAGAAGACAGAAAAGGGAGAAGCAGCAAGATAATGAAATAAGAGTAGACAAGTGGGACTGAAGGTGATCAGAGCACAGGAATGGACAAGGGCAGTACTGCCAAGGCTACAGGATGACACATGGAGGACGACTGTTGGTGATTTTCTCTAAGGGTTCTCCATTCCTGGCTCTTCTTATTGCTTCAATCAGCTAAAAAAAAAAGATAAGAGTTGAAAGACATTAATCCATCCACCAAACACTCTTTTGCAGGCCTCTAGTGGATATGAATGATTGAACCTTGTCCTCACTCAGGGGTCAAGATTTGAAGGTACCCAGGAGGAACCTATGGGAACCATAAGCCCCTAGCAGGGAGACTATAAAACCCCTCCTACTTCCTGTAGGACTTACCCCAGCAATAATACCCCTGTGTGTACTTCTGGACCTCTGTCTCACTCCAGCCTGATTCCTGCCTTGCTACAGCCTCACAATAGTCTCTGCCCCTGCCTTGTCTGGACCTCCTGGCTCTCATCTTCCATCCACCCTGACCACAATACCACCTCAACCCTCAGCCAGATGACTTGGATTGCAACAGATACCTGGTATAACCCCTAGCCTGCCTACAGTAACTCATTAAGTGACCACCCATGGCCCAGTCAATCCTGACAGAAATGAGCTTTAATAAGACTCCAAGGAGAGTAGTAAAGCCCTAGTGTGATGAAATGCCTCTGAGAAACTGCAGGCTTCCAGAAACAGAAAGTTTCTCAGTCACAAAGGAATTGCTGTGAACACAAGAGTCATTACAGGCACTTTTGAAACAGGCTGATGCAAGGTGTAAACTAGGATCTGGACACTTACATCTTTCTCATATGGAAAGCCACCATTCTCTAGTTTGGAGAAGACAAGCTGCCCATTAATTTCAATTTCAAAGGCACCTTAAAAATATATAAAGAGAGATGTGACAATGCACAGACACTTCCAAAACACTTTTTAAAATGCATTACTCACTGTTATAATGTTGGATCAGACTTCAAAGAGAAGATAAAAAACATATCTAACAAGCTATATTACAAGCCTGCTCTGCACCCATCTTCATATATGATTTTTTTTAATTTAAAAGATCCTATTGTTGTATGAAAATTACCACACCTCACAACCTCCCCGCAAGGCAGACAAGTGTTACCATTGCTTTATGGAAGAGGAAACAGAAACATAAAAAGATGGGACAGAACACTCATCTTTAGAAACAGAACGCAGGAACCCAGCTTCAAACAAACAGTGTAGGATCAGCCCTCGCATCAGGTATCTAGAGCCCCAACAACTGCACTAAACTGGAAACTTCTTAACAACATCAAGTATCTTTACTCTCACGAGACCATCATCTCCAACAGCATGTCACCCATGATTTTATCAGTTATATGTTGAATAGAAACAAACTAGGCTGTATGTACGTAGGGATTATTACAATTATAGGCTGAATTCCAGGTTAGTAAAGGGCAAAAATGTTCTTTATGTACACATAGGTGTGTCCCCGACTATGCCTAGAGGATGCAGACTCCAGGTCATCTCTGGTCCAATAGCCACAACTGCCCTACCCCAGGCTCCCCAACACTTTCCCATATATACTACGTTCCTATCAACCCCAGTATTCACAGTGGGGTGCAGCCTATTTGTTGCATCATGGTAAAGCAGCCTCGGCCAACTAAGAAACTTTAAGCCTCCCTTAATTAGGGAGAGTACTGGAGACACAAGTGATTTTCTGGGGCAAAAAATTTTCAAACAGGGATGGGAGTGCAGGTCAAGGGTTCATAACGAGTGTTCCAAGGGGGGAGGCTGAGCAAAGCACACCAGCCAGCGACTGCTGCCTTGTGAACACGTTCAAGGAACCAGTGGATGCTGCCTTGTGAAACTCTGCCTGGAGATGTGCATTGATGAGAGACAGGAAAACCGCTTCCCCACACTGGCAGCCCATGTTCATTTTGGCATCAATAATGACTCCGAGATCCTTTACTGTCTCTGCGCTGATGAGAGGGGAGTTCCCCAGCCTGTAGGTATGCTGCTGGTTCTTCCTCCCCAGGTGCAGTACCTTGCACTTGTCAGTGTTGAAACTCGTCCTGTTCTCAGACGCCCACCCCTGTAACCTGTCTAGGTCTGATTGCAGCCTATTCCTCCCTTCTAGCGTGCCCACTTCTCCCCACATCTTAGTGTTGTCTGCGAATTTGAACAGGGTGCTTTTTACACCCCCATCCAAGTCGCTGATGAAGATGTTGAAAAGCACGGGCCCGAGGACCGAGCCCTGCAGAACCCCACTAACCACATCCCTCCAAGTCAAAAATGACCCATCCCCCACCACTCTCTGGGTGCAGCCCTCCAGCCAACTAGTGACCCATTTGACTGTGTAGGTGTCAATGCCACAGTCCCCTAGTTTTTTAACGAGAATGGGGTGAGAGACAGTGTTGAAGATCTTCCTAAAGTCCAGAAAGACTACGTCCACTGCTTCACCTGCGTCTAAGGATTTTGTGACCTGGTCATAGAAGGCCACCAGGTTGGTCTGACAGGACCTGCCTTTAATGAACCCATGTTGGTTGCCCCTAAGCATAATCTCCCTTGCTGGCCCCTCGTGGACATGCGCCAGGATAACTCTCTCAAAAGGTTACCCAGAACTGAGGTAAGCTTGACTGACCTATAGTTTCCTGGGTCCTCCTTCCTCCCTTTTTTGAAAATGAGAACCACATTGGCCCTTTTCCAGTCCTCTGGTACCTCTCCAGAGCACCATGAGTGCTCGTAAAACCGTGTCAGGGGTCCTGCAATGACCTCTGCTAATTCCCTCAGCACTCTGGGGTAGAGATCGTCAGGACCTGCTGATTTAAATACATCCAGACAAAACAGAAGTTCCCTGACTAGGTCCTCACTGACCCTAGGTCTGGGTGTGCCTCCCCTGGGACCTACGGGGGGTCCTGGTGGGGGAGGTGACCCAGTCCCTGCTCAGAAAAATGGAGGCAAAGACATTGTTAAATACTTTAGCTTTGCTGTCTGGTGCGACGACCAGATTTCCTAGCGTGTCCTGCAGAGGCCCCACATTACCTGGTAACTTCTTTTTACCCCCTATGTATTTAAAAAATGACTTCTTGTTGTCCTTGATCTAGGTAGCTTCTTGAGGAGGTGTGGAAGGGGCTGAACCCCTGCGCACTCAGAGCAGGTACATATCAGGGTCTCCCTGTGCTGGCAGAAGAGATAGGTGTTGGCAGTGTCCATGAAACGTGCCTGACACGTGGCCATGATGGCAGCTCTGTGTAGGAGCTGTCAACTGAGGTCCCTGATGGCTCGTATCACAGTGGGATACAAAAGCAGTGCTGAGGGCAGGCTGGTCTCAAACCAGGGAGCTGCACAGCCAATGAGAAATTCATCAGCATGGGACCAAAACTATGGCCTCCTTTATCCCCAAGAGATTTAACTATTTTTTCCCCAAATTATTTGCTGATAAACAAGACCCATGTGGTTACAAGGCTTTGACTGGCACACTGGCATCCGAGCTCTCCGGAGATCTTGCTGGAAAGTCGTACCTTTCCCCCCAAGCCTGGATTCGATGTCTATGTCTGGGTACTCTTCTTTCACTGCACTCGCCAGCTCCTGGTACGTCGACTCAAACCCACAGGGTTCACTGAGAACAAGGAAAGAGAACCCTGCTGTCAGGCAAAGAGGGTGGGGGGGGTGGGCACACAACACTGACAGCCTCTCTCTGTGAGCAGCACTAACACAGCCAGAGGTCCCACGGCACAGGCTGAATTATTACATGAGTGCCCTGTGGGCCCAGGCCCACTCTGAAACTACATGCCCCGCTCTGTTTCTGGAGAAGGGGCACTAAAGGTGTAACTGGGTACTTGTGACAACTGAAGAAGGGGGGGGGGGGGGGGGGGGGGGGGACTTCACAGGGCAATAACAACTGCTCCAACAGCCAAGGACAGGGCTTGGCCAACTGTGGGCCCCAGGCCAGATCTGCCCCAGAGCACTTGGGGGGTGGGGAATGACACATACACATACCAGAATCATAGGAAGTCAGGGCTGGAAGGGACCTCAGGAGATCCTTTAGTCCAACCTCCTGCCCAAAGCAGAACCACCCCCAACTAGATCATCCCAGCCAAGGCTTTGTCCAGCCGGGTTTTGAACACTTCCAAGGATGAGACTGCACCACACCTGTGGTTAACCTATTAGTGTTTTACTCCCCTCCTAGTGAGGAAATTCTTCCTAATATCTAACCTAAACCTCCCTTGCTGCAACTTGAAATCATTGCTCCTTGTTTTGCCATCTGTCACCATGGAGAACAGTCTAGCTCCATTCTCCTTGTAACCACTCTTCAGGTAGTTGAAGGCTCGGCTCCCCTCCCCTCCCCTCCCCTCCCCTCCCTCTTCAACTCAACTCAACTCAACTCAACTCAACTAGCTTCCTCAGTCTTTCCTCATAAGTCATGTGTCCCAGCCCCTAACCAATTTCTTAGTCCTCCCTTGGACTCTCTCCAATTTTTCCACATCCTTTCTATAGCAGGGCGGCTAAAACCAGACAGAGGACTCCAGATGTGGCCTCACCAGTGCTGAATAGAAGGGAATAATCACTTCCCTTGATCTGCTGGCAATGCTCCTACCAGGGCAGCCCAGTATGCTGTTAGCCTTCTTGACAACAAGGACACACTGACTGCTGGCTCAGAGCTGCGACCAAGCTGAGCCACTTACCCGCTCCTGCACGGCCCTCCCTGCTGTGCACTTGCAGCAGGGCCGGGGACAGGGGCATTTGCTGGGAGCCACCTCAGGCTAAGGAGGGGGGGGCGGGGCAGCATGCGGCCCCGGGGCGAGCAGAGCAGAAAGGCAGAGCAAGCGGGGAGCGGAGAGGGAGCAACTCCCTCCTGCGCCCCCGGCTTGGCTGGGCTGTCTCCCTCCACCCTATGACGTATGTCCTTCTAAGGCCACCGTACCATACCCCAGCCCACCCACAGTCGCGGCCCCTCCCGTAGGGGGGAGCCCTAGGCGGGGGGAGGGCGGCAACCCGGACCTCTTCGCAGCGGATCTCACCAGTACTCCACCACGATGCGGACCCCGCGCCCCGCGGCTGGAGGCGGCACTACCACCGGCTCGGCTCC
>NW_005842040.1:1686976-1692221 GCF_000455745.1 Alligator sinensis | reverse complement strand
CCGCGCCCTGCGCTCGCCCGGCCCGTAGGGCCTGACCCCTCCCTGTGCGGGGTCCCGCCGCCCTCCGCGCCCACCCCGGGCCGAGCTAGGGCGGCGCCCTGCGGGGTCGCGGGGCAAGGCCGACCCACGCACCTCGCGGGCAGAGGACGGAGCGAGGAGGCCGCCTGCGTGGGCAGGAGGGACGAGAGACGGACGCCCCATAAACCTACTCGCTTGGGCCCTCACACCCCAAAGCCGGCCCTGCTCTTTTCAGCCAGGCTCGCCTCACTTCCCAACCCCCACAATTGGGCCGTGGGCAATTTCTCCTACAAACAAGTGCTCGTTGTTTCGGTTAGAGAGGTCCCCCTGCCCCCCTCGTCGACCTTTCTGCTGTAGCTTGAATCCCGCGCGTGCAAAAAGACGCTTGCCCGGCTCTGAGAAAGTGTTCAGCGTGTTCTGAGGATTCCCTCATCCTCCCCCTGTAGAAGAGCCCCTCTGCTCCCCCTCCCCAAATACCTGTTTCTGTGTGGCCTCCGTTAGATCTGAGTCACAAAATGTTTCCCTCCAAACAGTCACCAACAAGTCAGTGTGTTTCCATACCCATGAAATGGTATCGTCATTGGAAAATCTTTCCCCCCCCAAAACATACAGTTCTTCCACGACAATCCTCTTCCCCTAGAAACCACCAGCCACACAGGACTCGGTTCGTTCCTCCTCTTCATTTATACCTGTAATACTCAGTCCTGCCTGGCTCAGGCGTCGCGGGAACAGGCAGTGTTAACCTGAGAGCCATCTCCTAGGCACTCCTGGGTGAATTGTGGCCAAAGAGAAAGCTTTGGTGCAGAGGTGCTCAACCTCTACCTCTCGGGCCAAATGTGGCCTGTGGAGCTGTGACATCCAGCCCACGGGGCTCCTCGTGGATGGGGAAATTTTGTGGCAGGGGAGCAGTGACAAGTCATACTGCTGCCTTTCCCCCACTGCCAAATTTTCAATCCCCTTGACACCAGACCACACCCCCTCCTTCCCCAACACGGCTGTATTGGGCTTGGGCCCATCCCACTTCCCCACTGTGCAGCCAGATCCGCCCTGCGGATGCTCTGAGCACCGTCCACCTGCCACAAAGGGGAAAAAAGTTAAGCACCACTGCTCTGGTGCGTTAGTTTAATTGGCACCATGGCTGAGAGAAGAGACTTGTATTAGTCACAAGTGCAGGAATGACAGACCTGTAGTGTGCAGGGAACTGAACCCCCGGCATAACATCTCTTCGCCAAGAGCTGCAGAGGGATAAGGTGAGGAGCCGCTTGTAGTCTGAGCATTGCTGTTTGCATTCATTTAGTCAAGCGTTTTATTCGCTGCATGCCCAGACCCATGTTTGCTCCTCAAAGAGCAGAAAAGGGACTCAGTTGGGCAGGGGTCTCCAGACGTGCCTCCCTTTGCTTCAGTCACACAGCCGCAGAGGTTCATGGTCCTGTTCAGACAGCACCAACCCAGGGCACAGGAAAGGGTACAGCATGCCCTGGAAGTGGCCCTGGAGCAGGCAGATCTTAGCCATGCCATGGGCATCATAAAACCCAACCCTGCCACACTCATAATCCAGGCAAACGCCCACCCTCCTGGGCCTGGTGTCAAGGGTCAGGCGGTCTGGGGGTGACAAAAGGGCATAGTAATGGTCACCTGGCAGTTTCCGAAGGGCCCAGTAGCCATTTTCCGGGATCAGATCTTCTGTCGCCTGGCGGTTGACTCTGTGGCTGGCTACCTCAACTACCCAGTTGCTTTTGTTCCCAACACTCACCTCCCAGTAGTGCCTGCCCGAGCAGAAGCCTTGGGAGCAGAGTACATACAGACAGGGATGGAAGCGCTGAGGATCCTTGGGAATGGTCTGGGAGCGGTGTCCCAGCTTCACTGCTTTCAAGTCTTCAGAGAGATCCAGATGGGCATGAGCTGTGTGTGGATCCAGGGTGAGGCTCTCCAATGCAGACTGCATAGCCTGTCGCAGCATCCTCCTGCAGATGGCATACATCAGAGGAGGGCTGCAAAGGCCTGCTGGCTTGCTGAGACTCAGTTCCTCCGTGTGCTCCTTCAGCTCTGCCTTGAACTGGTCTACTTGGCTCCCTGCCACATCTGCAAGGTGCTCATCACACTCTCTCACCTGGCCCAGGTAATCCACTATCTCCAAAACATTGGCTGCTCTCTCAGTGATCTTCTTCAGCCTGTACTCCAGACCTCCAACTACCTGCTCTTCCTCTTGGCTAATCTTGGCCATCACTGACTGCTCCTCAGCATAGAGGATGTTGTGCATCTCCTTGAACTGCCCCATGACTTTCTTTCGGAGGGACTCCAGGCTCATCTGAACAGCCTGGATCCCCTCCTTGTAGTGACAACAAAGCTTTTCTGCCTCTTCTTCAGCCTCCAAAAATTCAGAGACAATGTCTTCCACTCTTTTGCCACCGCCTTGCTCCTCGGGGTCCTTCTTCAAAGCCTCCATGGAGAAGCTTCCTGCCTTCTCTCTGCCCCTTCAGCTCCTGCAGTGGGAGGTTAGCAATCCTGCCTCTACATTTGATGATGTCACTTCTTGCCTTACAGTCTCCAGGTGCCTCTACAGCTGGATCCGCCTACCTCCCAGCAGGGCTCTTCCTCCTTGATAAATAACTACTGGTATTTGTGCTGCACTGGAACCAGCCCACAGCAAAGCCGAACCCTGTTGCTGGCTTCAAGACAAGTTCCAGTTTCCTAAGGCTTGGCTATGAGTTATTTTAGGTTTCACTGAAAGCAATGGGAGGGCCCTGCATTCGCTTTCTCCTGACGCCACCTGGGAGATTCCTGAGGCCAGAGTCCTCTTGTTATCTGCAGACCACGAAAGGCAAATGCAGTGTCCATAAAGGCTCTCTATTGTGCCAGAAGTTTAGGGCCCTCCCCTGGGAGGGGCTCAGACAGAGCAATAGTTTAAATCAGCGGTGCCCAACCTTTTAGCCCCATGGGCTGGATGGGTGGTACCAGGTCCATCCACAGGCTGGATCCAGTCATGGGCCTTGGTACACAGGACCAGCATGGAGGGGAGGGGTGCAGCCTGACCCTGATGGGAGCAGGGAGCAGCCTGGTCCCCATCCAGACACTCAGGGGGAAAGGGTGGAGATGGGAGTGGAGCAGCCCTGATTTGGACACTTGTGGTGGGGAAGGAGAAGAGTGGCCCAGATCTAGATATGTGGGGGATGGGGAGCAGTCCAGCCTGATCCGGACGTGTGGGGCAGGATTGGACAGGGAGCAGCCTGGCCCAATCAGACGCTTGGGTTGCAGGCCCAGCTCTGATTCTGCCGTGTGGCAATGGCCCAGGTACAGCTGGATCCGGAGCTTCCACTGCTTCCCTGCTGCCAAATTTTCTAACCTCTGCAGCTGGATGTCATGGCTCTGCAGGCTGCGTTTGGCTTGTGGACCAGAGGGTGAGCACTCCTGGTCTAAATCACTGATTCTCACCCATGGTGCTGGGCCACCCTGAAGTACTGCCAGATCCTTTGAAAGGTACAGGGAGTTGTGAAGAGCTAAGTGAGGGATGAGGAGATAAGCAGATAAAGCACACGCTCAGTCTATTCCTGCGTGGCCAGTCTCTACCCCTATTGCCCAGCCCCTCCACAAGGAGGGAAGCACTGCATTATATAAATTAGTTTTGAAATTGGATGCCACTCAATTCACAAACACTATGGAGGCGTGCCTCAAGTCAACTGAGGGGTGCCTTGAGTCCAATGAATGGTGCCTGGAGACCAAAAAGGTTGAGAACCATTGATCTAAATACACAGAGAGCTGAGCAGAGAGGAGGACCAGTTCAGAGCCCCAGTTGCCCCTGGGGAAAAGGCGGGCATCATGAAGGCACCTAACAATTGTGGAGGAAGTTTTTGGACCTTCATCTCAGAGCTCAGACTACTGGCTGGCCACCTGCTGGCCCTTAACAGCCTAGGTGGCAGCTGGATGGGTGAAAGACATGTCCCAGCCCCTGAACCCTTCAGACTCTGCAGGTGAACACTTCTGGGGCCTGAAGGTCCCACAGGGATCCCTATCACATCTAGTGAGGCCGGGCCCTGGTTTCTGTTGTCCCATAGCCTGGCATAGTCATTTACACCTCTGCAAAAACCATGGCCATTCTCAGACATGCCGCCAGGGGGCAGCAGCACTCCCCTCCCAAAATGATACCATGGGATACATAGGCCTGGCCCTCATCCCCATATCTGCTCCCCAGTGGGGCTCCACCTGCCCTGCCGCACTGGTGCAGAGAGCGCTGGCAAGGAAGGGCAGGCTGGGTCCTGGCAAAGGGATGAGCTGTGCTATGAGCTTCCTTGGCATTTCACCCTTGCTTGTGACCGCCAGGGTGAGACCAGCCCATCATGAGACCCCAATGGGCTGGACCATGAATGGATTGTAGCCAGGGTTCAGCACTATGGGTTGGCATATCTCGTGCCAAAGCAAGGACTTCAGGCTTTCTCAGGCTTTGCCCCATCAAAGCAGTTGAGACTCTGCCAGGTCACCACTATTTCCTTAAAGGGCTGCTGTGATGGTGGGAGGGGAGGGCTCATTCCCCCCAAAAAGGAGGGGCAGGGCAGGGGTGGGGAGGATCTGACTGGAATGCAGCTGCCCTGGATATAAAAGAAAGCACTACTCAGCCCCCAGATGAGGTCTAGGGAACAGCTTGAAGGGAAGCCAAGCTCCCCTTGTTAAAAGTTTATCACCAGCAGGTTGGGAAATTGGGGCACCATTAACCCTTTCCCTGCTGCACAATGCCCTGGGAGCTCTCTGGCAGTACCTTTCAGCTGTCAGTTTTAATTCCCAGGAGGCCTCTCGGTGCTGGCTGGGATGGGAGGGAACAATCAGACCACTGGATTGCTTGGAAGCCCCACTTCCCACCTGCTTGAGGCCACAGTGGCATCTTCCCCACCACCCCAAGGGGGCCGAGAAGATCGGGGTGGGAGTGGAGCCCTCTACTGCCCATGTGCCACTTCCAACCCATGGCTGGGTGCAGGTTTTCCTGCCAGCGAGGGAGACCTGAGTGCCTCCATCCTGCTTGGCTCCCTCCCTCCCCAGGCAGACAGAAATAGCTCAGAACACGGCTTGGCACTGGGTGGAGCTGACATCACCCAGGGTCCGGGGGTAAGAGCCATTCTATATGCCAGCACGCGGGGATTCCAGCAAGTGGGCTCCCCCTTTACTCAGAGCACTAGGTGGGTCAGGGCTGGGTGGGGAACCTGGGGGGTGAGCCAGGTGGGGGGGTATGTATGTGGGG
>NW_005842040.1:1665091-1686808 GCF_000455745.1 Alligator sinensis | reverse complement strand
GGGTGTGTGGGGGGGGGGGGGGGGGGAAGTGGCTCAGCCCTGCTCCTCACAGAGCTGGACTTGTCACTATTTGAAACATCCAGCCCTGTCATCTTACGCAAGTGTGAAATGCATGGGCTCCCAGGGCAGCTGCTACGTGTGTGAGCAGGGCTGCAAGGGGTATAGGCGGCGTGGCCAGGGTGGGGAGAGGGGGCGGGGAGGGAGCTGCCCACTGCACTGCCAGCTGAGTCATTTCAGAACTGGGGCTTGAAGCTGGCCAGATGGCGGCGGGGATGGCTGTAAATGCTTGGGCCCCTGTAACCAGCCCTTGTTAATGGCGGTGCTCACCAATTAAAGAAGGGAAGAGGGACAGGGGAGGGGGTGCTGCTGCCAAAGCCATAACAGAGGTGGGGACCCTGGGATTTATCCCCAGCGAGGGGCTCAGTGGTGGAGGCCACTCTGAGTGGCCGGCTCTGGCAGGCATGGATCGGGGCATGCAGGAGGGCCGGAGCTTTCCCTGGAAGAAGGCCGTGGGGGTAGTGTTTTGCTGCACCTGCCTACGGAAACGTGGCCCCCTGGGAAAATCACCCACGTGTCCTGAACGGAAGAGGAGCCGCAGCACAGCCTCCCACTGCAAGGTAATGCATCCATTCCTTCGCCCCAGGGGTGGCATGAGTGCCAGGGGAGCTGCATGGCCTGATGCCCAGTGGGGAGGGGGACCATGCCCCATCAGCACCCAGGGCCCCTTCTTTAGGATGGTGCCCAGGCATGCTGTTGCGTGCAAGCATTCTGAGTGCACATGGGCATGGGTCTGAGGGGGCAGGGGTAGACGGGCTTGTGCATGTGCGTGTGACTGGGTAGATAGGGGTGCCCCCACAGATCTACCAGCCAGGGAAGGTAAAGGGAGGACTGCCTGCTGAGCCACAGCCTAGGACCCACAGTTCCCCATGCCCTGACATTTGCCTGGCCTGTGCCCTTTCCCCTGAGTCCTGCACAAGCAGAAGCAGGCTGCTCATGGCACAGGCGCTTCCTGTGGCACAGGTGACCCACGTACCACCTCTCTGGGTATGTGCAGAGAATGGCCAAGCAGCCACCAGGGGGTGCTGGTGAGAGGGACCAGGCCTTGGTCCCAGCACATGAGAAGCTGTCACCCTTTTTTGCATCAAAGCTCCTTTGGCTCCTGCCTCCTCTTTCTACTGCTGGGGGCTTGGGGAGCACCTGCTGCCCAGCCCCCAGGGGCTCCTTTCTAAGCCAGCAGGGCTCAGGCCTATGGGAGCCAGGCACAACCTCAGCCCTTCTCCTTGCCTTCCTCCCCAGCCCTTCTTCTCAGCTCCTTCTCGCACGGCTGAGAAGGGCCTGTGTTCTGGTCTGTCCTGGGCTGCTAGCTCTGGCTGCCTCACTCAGTGGTGCATTACAGCAGTCCATGGGTCAGCCTCATTAGAAATAATTCATTAGAAAGACCAAGCTGGTTCCCATGGGAAGAACGGTTTCCCTTGGCCTTTCTCCTCTGCCTGCTCAGGACAGATTTTGGGCAGGTGTGGCTGCTTCTTCACATTGTCCCTGTGCATGTGTGTGTACGTGTGTGGATGCAAGCAGACAAGGGCAGGTGGACTGCCATGCTCACCAGCTGTGTGTGCAGGGGACACAGGAGACAGGCTTGGCTGCTATGGGGTACACTGACACCGGGGCTCCAAGCTGGAGTGTCCACTTCACTTTAGCCTGGCTCTGCAGGAGTTGGAGTGGGAGAGGGCGAGAAGGGGACTGCCAGTGGTTCTGAATTGGGCAGGGAGGGACTTTGCCAGAGTTCAGGCCTGGGACTTTCCTGCTTCGAGGGGACACTGCGGGGCAGCAGTTCTGCACAGGGCCAAGAGGGGCCATGACAGCAGGGCAGAGGAAAGGCCAGGCTGGAGCTGAAGGCAGTGAGACTCTGGCAGGGCTGTGCTCCAACTTGGTATGGCTCAAGGTGAGGGAGGGAGGGGCCCCTGATGCCTCCCACTGCTGCTGATTTATTGATCTTGGTCAGCATGGCTCCTAATTGGTGCGTGGGAGCCAAGATGGACAGCTGCACCTGGCACTTTAGGATTATGCAGCTGGTCAGTGGGTGGCCTGAGGCTGGCAGCCCAGGCAGTCACCCCTCACTGCCAGGTGGCTGCACGGCTGTATCAGGCTGATGCTACCTACCTCCCCTGTGCCTTACTCCATGGCCTCTGACCTATCCTGCACACCCCTTGAGCTACAAGAAGAGACCTTCTTCCACACCCAGGTCCCACGTGCAGCACCATCCAGGCTGCTGCCACCAAGCCCACATTCACTATGCCAGCCCCATCCCCCCAGCAGGCTGTTCCCACAGCCAGGCCCCTCTGAGTCAGTAGCGTAGGAAGGCTATGGCTGGCCCACAGCCTGGGCATGAGGGAAGCCCACAGACCCTCCCACAAATGCCAGGCCAGCTTAGGAGGTTTCTGGTAAGGAGAGGAATGCTGCACTCCGCCTGGGTGGAGTTGCTGGTACATATGGGGTTGTGTTCCCCACAGGTGGCACGGGGGCACGGAGAGGCTGAGAAGACAGCCTGCAGCACAGTCTGCCTTCCAGAAGCTCCCTGCTGCCACAGACTGCTCCCAGCCCTCGGGAAACCAGCTCCCCGTGCAGCTGGGTGGGTCATGGCAGAGGCATTTCGGGGCTGGCTGCCTTGGGCAGGCTCCTGGAAGTGCTGCTGCTGTCCAAAGGGTTCCTGGAAGCAGCTTTATGTTCTTAGAAACATAATATAAGCTGGGGCGTGAGGCTGTGCGGGAAGGGAGGTGGCAGCCTCACAGAGGCCCTGGCAGTCTAGCCAAAGCTGTAATTGTACAGCTACGAAGGATTTTTCTTTCCTTTAGATGCTGGGAACAGGCAGGGCTGACTGTTCCTGCTCGGCTGGCAAGACACAAGATCCCAGGGAAACCCAGGGCTCTCAGAGTCCAGGTGGGGTTAACTGTGAGGCTGGGACTGTTTCACACTGTGGGATGGTGGGAAGGAAAGGGGCCGGGGCGGAGGCACAGCTCCTATCCATCAGGGATGGCCTCCCCACTCCAGATGTTGTGGGGATTCCTTATCACTCCACCAGTCCTGGGTCTTATTCTCGACACTGGATCCCTGCTTTCCTTTGGGCAAGTCATAGGAGCCCTGTGTCCCTTCCTGTCTTGTGGGAATGACACCCACTCTTCCCTTTCAGCATGCGTTGAGATGCAGCTCTGCTGGGAGTTGAGGGCTGTGTCCTTGGTAGAGAAGGCACCTTGCATCTCTGCCTGGTGCAGTGGCTACAGCTGGCTTCCCTCCACGGGGACCATTCTGTATTGTCACCCTCCAGCATCAGAAGCTCAAATCCCCACCACACCCTCCTCTAGGTGAGCTCAACCCATCTGTGGCAGATGTACCAAGGCCCAGACCCTCACTCTGCACTTGGATTTTGGGGACACAAGCTTACAACCCCTGCTCTGTACTAGCCTGACATCACTTGTATCTTTCAGTCATCCAGAGGGGTTTGCACATGCAACCTTAGCCAGGACCTCCTCTCCCCATGCCACAGGGTGGCATCTGCTAGTACTTTCCACCCCATCTCCATAGCACTCTGCAGTCCTTCTTGGAGAAAAGCAGCATATGAATGCTCAGGGTGAAGCTCCAGCCTGTGATATATGCCAGGAAAACAATTCTGGAGAGGGGGAGGCTTGCCAGAAGGAGAATGTCAGTGAGTTGAACTGACCCCTTGATGAAAACTCAATGTAGCAAAGGCCGGTCTTACTGCTCTTGTTTGCTTAGCATGGGCATGTTGGGGATGGAGTTTAATCTAGTAACAGTAGGTGACTGGGGGTGAGGAGAGTCCTATTGACTGGGTCCTAATACTTTCTCAGGGAGGCAGGATCACTGAGTGGCTAGAGCAGGCAATTAAAAGGCAGGATTCATGGGTTCAGTGACCATTGATAAGAAGGTGAGAGCACAGGTCTGGCTGGCAGGGCTCCTGAGTTCCTTCTTCTGCTCTGCTACTGATTCACTGCATGACCAAAGACACATCACTTACCCTGCCCATGCCTCAGGTTTCCTCAGTTGTCATCACTGGCTGGTTTTAAGGCTGAATTCAGTGACTGTGAGCGCCAAGGTATGGTCCCAGGTGGGTTGAGGAGGTGGTGTGCCACTCTTGAGAAAGGCACTGCCCACTTCTCCAGAGCCCTGCAGAAGCAGGAACCTATCTCAAGCCTGTGGGGTGCCCTGCTGTGCCCACACAGTGCTGCCATCTCTATTCCCTCCTGCATGCAGCCAGCAGCAGCAGCGAGCTATAGCTGGGAAATTACAGCAAAGCCACAGCCCAGATAAGGCTCCCTGCTGGGGCTGGTGGTTTGGAACAGACATGGTGATAACTGCTGGGGACAGACTAGAAGAGGCAGACAGGGGATGCAAGAAGCCACGGGCGCCATGGGTGAGGTAGGGCAGCTCCTGGACTCTATGCCCTGAAGATGCTGGGGGATGGGGGAGCCTTGTTCCTCTCACCCTTTATTACTCTCTCTTCTTGTGGAAGTGTGTGTGTGGTGGGGGAGGTGGGGATCAGGAATCCTCCCTAGAACCTGGTAGGGGAAATCCTGGTGTCAGGACTGGCCATGTAAGGGGCAAGGAGGGGAGTGTTGTGGCCAACACTGAGGGTGTGTGTGTGTGTGTGTGTGTGTGTGAGTGAGATCCAGGTGCTTTCACTATAAGGGTCTTGGGGACTGCAGTGCAGTGACTATGGTGAGAACACGTGCCTGGATACCATGATGGTGGGCGCTGTGTGAGCATCTGCATGGACAGCCCCAGTGGATGGCTTGATGTGTGTTGAGGTGGGGAGGGAGGGGTCCTGCATGGTTCCCACAGCACCTTTGCAGCTGGCGTACTAGCTATTCCTGTGGCTGGCAGCAAGATGAAGGGGGAGCCGAGCCTGAGCTGCCCTGGCCCCAGGGCTGGGGGAGCTTGTGTTGCTGTTGTCCCTACTCAGGGGTTTCTCCCCACTGGTGGAATGGGGGTCTCCCGGCCTCCAGGGGGGAAGTGGGACTAACTCCTCCCTCCTGTCACCTGCTGCAGGAGAACACAGAGTTGGGGACCTCTGGGCGCAGACTTCGGGAGTGGATCCGTGGGAGACCTCACTGCCTCACCGCCCAGAACCAGGGCAAAGGTAAGAAGCTTGCTCACATCCCCACCTCTGTGTCATGGACCCTCACCAGGGAAGAGAGATCTGTGGGGATACAGCCCCCTCAGCCCCACACATGGGGGAACTGAGGCACAGAAAGAGGCAGGGCTAAGCTGATGAGGTTTCATGGTGGCAGAGCTGGGGGTGGACCCCAGGGTGGGGGCTCTGGGCACAAGTTCAGGCCCACCCATTTCAGTACCCAGACTTGGTGTGACAGCCCTGCCCCAGGCTCACAGGCTTCTGTCCCTGGACAGACTTTATGGGGAGTGTCTGCCACCCTTGTGCCTACTGCAGGCAACCAGTTGTGCCTACCACTGGCTCCTTATGTGCTCAGGAAGGGGCAGCATGTGGTCCAGTGCAGAGGTACCTGGACTGGGAGCCAGAAGCTGGTACTGGGTCTGGTACTGCCTCAAGGAAAATCACAACCCCTTTTTGGGCTTCAGTTTCCCCATCTGCCTCTTGCTAGCTCCTTATGGCAGGACCGGGACTGGTGTGATACCTGGCATGACAGTACCCTTTAGGGGAGATACATGGCAGGGGGTTCATGATCCATGGGCCTACTGTGCAGGGGCTGAGCTGGGGTGGGGGGAAGGGAACCCCAAAGCCTCTTGCCCCTGGTGAGAGTGTGACTGACAGCAGCAGAGTGACCACCCCCAAACATCACTGTGGCTCTGTCCTGCTATGGAGGGACCTTCTAAGTGGTCATGGGTGGGGACTGATACTTGTCTGCAAGGGGGCATGATGCTGTCAGCAGGGGGGGTGGGCTTTTGTACATGGCCCCTTGGCTCAGGTCCTCTGAGGGTCCCAAAGTGCACTACTCCCATCATTTTCATCAGATGTCAGTGGGAGTTTGATGCCTAAATCTCTTTGGAAATCTGGGCCTTGGGTGCTGAGATCTGGAATGAGACTTGCCAAACTCATCACACCCAGGCTACCAGTGAGAGCCCCAGATGGGTCTGACCAGCCAGAAAGGGAACTGACAGTGGAAGAAGCAATCTTCACAGGCCACATCCCCTCTGGCCCATTCCTCGGGGCTAGGTTTAAATATAGCAGGGCTGTGTCCCCTGCCCCTCCTTATGCCACCCAACCACGGGTGGGACACAGCTGGATCCAGCCCCTGGCTGGGGAGCTGTCTTCCTCTCCCTCCCTGGGGCTGGGCACTTAGCAGAGAATGGCACCAGTGGGGTTAGGAGGGGTTTATAACAACAGGAGAATGGGGCATTCCAACAGTGACTGCTTCAGGCTGGGGGACATCCACCCTCACACAAGGACCAGTAGACCAGCTGGGTGCTTTTCCCTCTAGGGTGGGAGGTTGATAATCCTTTGCCCATCCCAGCTCCAAGCAGGATCTCATTGGGCTTTGGGAAGAGGTTTCCCCTCATGACACTACCACCTGCAGCAGCACATGGGGTCCACACTCCTCTCCTTGTGGCCTCCTCCACAAGGGCCCTTCTCCTCCCCAGCCCCAGCCCCAGCCCCTGTCCCCAGGGCTGAGCTCTCCTGGCATGAGCTGGAAGCTGCCCCTGTGGCTGGCACCTGGCCCTGGCCCTTGTGACCAGATCCCCGGGCTGTGAGGAGGGGTTGCTCCACTCCCAGCTGGACACATGCTGACTGTTGCTAAATGATTTCTCCAGAGGGTGCCAAACACCATCCCTCAGTGGCGATCCATGCTCTGAGGGGGAGAGGAAGGGGACGAGGGTACCTGGGGCCAGAACTCACAGGGACCCACGGAGTCTTTTATGGGCCTAATAATAATATCTATCCATTGCTCCCCATCCACCCCTGTTATTGATTCCAGAGTCTCTCCCAGGTTTTTCCCAGGGCTCCCACCATACCTGTGTCCCAGCTTAGTCTCCCCAGCCATTTCCTGCATCCCAGAGCTGCACTGAGTCCTCTCTCAGGCTTCCTTGTCTCCAACCTGGAGCATTTTGTCCAGCTAGCTGTGTTGCACAGGGAAGGAGAACTGATGGGAGTTGGGGATGGAGAATCAAATCCACTCACTGTGCGGTGCCGTTGGGAAGCATTCTGATTAAACACTGCACGTTGCAAGCCTGGATCTGATGGGGCCCAGAGGGCTTCAGGCACCCCCTGCTAGCCCCTAGATGGGGGTCTTGCACAGGGAAGTCCAGCTTCTACCACTGGGGACCTCTCTCTGAAGGCACAATGGGAGTGCAATGGGGCTGGAGTGCTGCCCCTCAGCCAGCAGCCTGTGTAATTGCAACACATGGATACAGGGGAGAAGAGGCTGTTCATGGAGAGGAAAAAGGCCCAACACTCACTGCAGGCTTCGTAGCCACAGCTGCACTGCCTCCTCCCTCCCCCTTTCCCCACATAGCTATACCAGGCCTCAGCTACCAAGGGGACCTCTTCCTACCCCAGCTCCCAGTCCCCAAATACCTGTGCTAAGTGAGCACTGCTGCTACAGACACCCCTGAGACATTGCACTAGGCAGTATGCTCTGAGTTCTATCGCAGCAGAGGGCTAACAGCCAGGGCTCCTGGGTTCTTCCCATCTCTAGGATGGTAATGATGTGTAGTGGTTAGAACAAGGGTGGGTAGGCTCTAAGCCAGGACTCCTGGGTTCTGTTCCCAGTTCAGGGCCAGTAGTGTGACAATGTGATTATAGCATAGGTGGGGATGCAGAGCTAGGTCTCCTAGGTTCTCTTCCCATTGCCAGGGTGGTAATGAGGTACAATGGTTAGAGGAGCGGTGGGCAAGCTGTGAGCCAGAGCTCCTGGCTTCTGTCTCCGCTCCATTCATGACTTGCTGTGTGATCTCAGGCCACTTCCTTCCACCTCAGTTGTCCCACCTGAAAAATGGGGCACCCCAATCCTTACACCCCCAGGGAGTGCAGGGGGCAAATGCTTGCGCAGCTCTTTGGGGAAATGTGATATGGGGACTCAACACTACTGGGACAGCTGGAATCAGAGCTGGGGAATCTGCAACCTCCTCCCCTCTCCTCCCTACTAGCAGTCCAGCATCTGTGAGGAGTGATGGTACCAGCAACTCTACCCACTATGCTGAGCCTGTGACACACAGAAGACAGTCCCTGCCCCACATGGCTTACAGCCTCAGTAGAACAGCTGGGGAGACTGAGGCACAGGGCTGCTTAGTGACTTGCCTGGTGGCTTGTGTCCTCAGAGAAGGGGCAGATGCTGGGATATGGCTGGTGCCCCTGCTGGTGCTGGGAGGTTCTGGATGCCCTGGGCCATCTGAGGCATTTCTCAGCAGCAGTCTGAGCCATTCTTGGCCAGGACAAGAGCAGGGTTGTGGTAAAGGCCCAGAGCTGGAAGCCAGGACTCTTGGGTTCTGTTCCTAGCTCTGACTTCATGCACGTTACAATGTGGCAGAGTCTGAGGGGACTCTGGGTTTAATTTCTGATCCAGCTAAAGCTTGTCTGTCTGATTTCTGCCAAGGGGCCCAGCCTGGCAGCTAGGACCCTTGGGGTCTAATTCCCAGGGCTACATGCCTGGTTTCTCATTCTGTAAAAGAGCAGTGGCATCTGTCCCCTCTCCCACTGTGGGGCTGAGTGAATGCTTGTGAAGGATGTCAAGAGCCTGCCTAAGCGGCCAGTAGTTATCCTTTTGGAGGCTCTGGTGTCCTCTCCATCAGGAAGATGTAATATTGCGATTGTCAGTAGAGGGTTTTGGATGCCCTCAATCAACATGGCCCTCAGGCCCCTTTTGCACCAGACCCACAGCACAGTGAGGGCTTTTCTCACTGAGTTATCGTGCAGGGAGGGTGAACACACAGCGCTCCACACAGAGGCTGCTCCTGCCTTAAGGCATGGACCCCTCTCCTCCCTCCTCAACTCCAGGACAAGGGCCCAGGTGCATCCTGGGAAACTCCTCCTCCTCTCAAGCCATTGAGCAGAACAGGCAAGGTGGTGCCAGGCTCAATGAAGCAGTGCCTGAGCCAGGCTGGTGCAGGGGGCGGGGTGTGGGTCAGGTTCCCAGTGGCTGGACCCCGCTAAGGGCAGTGGATTGGAGGGACGATTCATGGAGCATTTAGTCTGGGGATGTGGGCTGGTTACTGAGCTCCAGTTCTCCGTTCAGAGATCCCAGGTCCTAGGGGGTGGAAGGGCATGGCTGTATCTCAGCCACAGCCTGGGGGATCCAGGCAAGAGCTGACCCTAGCGACCTGGGTGCTGCACAGAAACCCAGCAAGTGATAGTCTCTGCCTCCAAGAGTTCCCAGTCCAATGTGGGGTGGAAGGGGAAACAGGCACGGAGCAAGGAAATTGACCTGCGCATGCCTAGATTTTGGGGGTAAGGCTCAAGTGGGATGGGGAGCTTGGGAGAGCCCAGAGTGCTGAGATGGGGTGGAGCACTGAGCAGTGGAAACTCAGAGGCTGTTAGGAGCACTGGGGGATCCATGCCCAGCTTTGCCCTTTCCCAAGCTGTCTCCTTCTGCCCACACAGGGGGCCATGGGGCAACGAACACTCAGGAACCACTTGAGAGCCAAGCTTTTCACTCGGGAACCACCTTACCCATTGCAATGGCTTCTCAGTGGTGCAGCTGGGGGGCAATGCTTGCGTCTTGAATTTTGAATATTAATCCCTGTGGGTTGCACAAGGTTCTGGTGGAAAATGCTGCTCCAACACTTCGTTGGGATTTATGACTCAGCTGCCACTGCTGACTGGACTCACGGGCTCTGGCAAAATCATCCCTGGAGCCGCAGCTTTGATCAGAGGCAATGGCCTGCAGGAGGCGCCACTGCAGCAGCAATGACCCATGGGTGCAAATGGGCATGAGCGCCATGGGTATCAGTCTGAGACTGCGTATGGTGCATTTTTCTCTATTGTCTGCCCCTCACCTGGGCGCCTGGTCACTGTCCCCTGATGAGTGAGAATTGCTTGAGGCCCCTGCATTGTTTATTTCCCAGATAGCTGTCCTGGCAGCAGAGGTCCATGGCCAGGTATTGGGGCATCAGCTTGGCTCAGCAGAGGGGCACCTTCGGTCTGCTCTGTCATAGCTAGAGAGATCAGCTCAGAGGGACCAAGCCTGTCAGGGTGAGTCAGAGCCACATCCAGCCCATGGCTGGTGAGCAGTGTGGTCAGTGGCACCAGGGCCAAGGAGATGGTGCCACTTGGAGCTGGCAATGGGAGCACAGGCACCTGCAGTGAAGGGCATATTATATAGAGAGGGTGCCCCACAACAGCCCAGCCTCCCTGCTCCCCTATCTGTGCCCAAACCTGCCTTCTTCCATGTGTGCCCAGCTAGCACCTGGCATGACATGATGGCACTGTCCAGGGGTCTCTTCCAGGGCCTGCCTCTCTCTCTTCCCCACCCCCACCCCCCTGGCAGGGTAATGAACACCCTGCAGGTCACTCAAAGCAAGCAGAGCTACCCTACCCCTTGTGGCTGGGCCAGGCCACAGGGGGCTGCCCATTTTCTGCCCACCCCCACAGCGAGGCCAGAGTGGTGCATGTCAGATATACATTGCTTTTGGCCAGGGCCCAGGCTGTGACGGGATGCTGTGCATGCACATTATGAAATCCATAACAAGAATGCTGAGTAATGCAGCTGCCAGCCTGTCTGTGTATGGTGCCCCCACAACCCAAACAGGCTCAAAGGGGCCAGGGAGGGGACAGAGATCAGACCAGGGGAATAGGGTGCTCAGGACAGTGGGAGAGCCCAGAGCTGGGGTCACAGGGCCTGGTGGTCAGGCTTGAAGGGCATAAAGGTGAACTCAGGGTGGGGATGGCAGGGGTCTATAGGTCAGGAGTGAGGGAACTGGGAAGGAAAGCCAGGACTGGGGTGACAGGAGCTGTGAGTCAGGTTGAGCGAATCTTACTCAGCATCTCCCCCCTCCCATGCTACGAGTGACCTTCTGTGAAGCTCAAAGCCCCTGTGACCTCCCTCACTGCCTCCTCCCCCAGCACCTCATTGTTTCCAGACAACTCCAGGAGTCCAAGAATTGGAACTGCTCCCAGGAATCCAGCTGCCTCCCAGGGTGGGCTGGCATAGGTGTATAAAGGTCCAAGGGTAATGTGTGCCCATTGCTCTTTGGTAGAGTCAGCGTAGGAATAGACTGACCTGGCAATGGGCTGAGGGTATCAAGGACACAGATGGATCCCACCAAAAGAAAGTGGCCTCTGTTCTTTGTGGCAAGACAGGTGGGGATAGGTCATAGCGTAGCTAGTTCTTTCCTCCACAGAGCTGAGGTGGTCCATAAAGCCAAGGAAAGACTCGGGTGTGGGTCAAAGCCACCTGCAACTCCCGGGGCCCAACATCAGCTTTAGTCTATTTGTCTCCTCAGCAGGGGTAAACAACTGAGCATGAACGACTGGTGCCTCCTGTGACTGGGGTGGCAGCATGGCAGTGGGTGGGGGCCGCCTGCAGCTGCTGCCAGCGGTGTCAGCAGCAGGAGGGGTGCGGGGTGTAAGCAGTGACTGCCCGCAGAAGCCGGCGGTGGCTTCGGTGGCCGCCAATCTCGGGGGGGGCATGTGCCCCCCCCTCCCCCGTGTGCCCCTCCTATGCGTAGCCTATGACTGGGGGAAGCACCTCTCAGATGCATGCTCCACAGAGCATGGAGAGGGGGAGGCACAAACCCAGGGATTCCCCTGGGTTTTGTGGGGTTAGCCAGGGGAGCTCAGAAAGCCATGCTGCAGGACAAAGAGGTTCCTTGACTGCCCACAGGGCAAGGAGGTGAAGGAGCCCACCTGGGCCAGGTAAGGCCCGGAGGGGAATGCAGCCTGGCAGTGGCTGGCAGATGCCAGGGAACATTCCTATCAGGGCTGGGCACGGCACTGGTCGTGTGTGTTGTGACAACCTCGCATGACCCAGGTGTGGTGTGCAGGGCCATCTCACCCACGGAGACCTTGGGGCCTGACTGTCTGTGTGTTGGGAGGAATCTGTTTTTATGTTGCTCAATGCTGGGCCAGGCCCTGCTCTGAGCCGGATCCGGGATCAGATCGGGGCCTGTTTCCTGGCTGGCAAGATTTCAGGAGCCCAGCAAACACACAAGCCTCAGGAGGGAACTGTTACAGCCGATGGGAGATGTGCCCAGAGACCTGTGGGGTAGTCTCCAGGGGGCACCACTGCCCAAATCCTGATGTGCCCTTCTTGCCAGGGCTCAGGGAAGTCTGGGGTCTCCAAAAATTGTGGCCAAGCTCCCAGGCACCAGAGCCCCAGTCCCTACTGCAACACAGGCCCTCCAGGGTGACCCCTGGTGGTGACTGTGTGCACTGCAGGCTGTGCCAGCCCTGCTGGGAGCTCCAGTCCCTCGGAGACAGCCACTCCCTCGGCTGCATGGCACTAGAACAGCTCCGCCAGAGCCATCTGGCATGAGGCCTCATGGCCCCCACGGGGGGCCTGGAGTTAGAAGGAGGAGGGGGATGGGCATGTGGATCTGGGATCTCTCCCCTCCTCCCCCAAGCTACCAGTGGTCAGCTCTGTGGCAGGAAATCCCTGACATTGTAACTGATTTTGGCCATCCCCTGGGTGCAGGGGTGAGGGCAGCTTTGTTCCCATGGACCCAGCTGGGGTGCTGGGCCAGGTCAGGCACCAAACAGAACCCAGCTGGGAGAGGAGTTGAGGGGTGGGGGGGATACTGAGAAGACCCCAGTCCTTCCCTGGTTTTTCAAAGACCCAGACATACCCACCCTGCCTCACAACACCGAGAAGGCCCCCCACCCCAATCCTGTCTGCCTCCCCACATGCTCTGAGTGGCCCTTTCCCTCCCTAGGTGGCCCTTGGGCCCTGCCTAAGCCTTTTAGGAGGCATTCTCTAGACTGTCCCCCAACTGGGGCAACAGGGAGGGCCCCCAACCAACATCACCCAGAAACAGGACTTGCCCAGGGCAGTGGCAGTCCCAGGCTCTTTCCCAAGTCCTAGGGGCTGATTAAACCCATGGCCCAGCCCTATAGCTGCTTCCCACACCCAAGACATCCCATGAGGAGTCCCCACAAAGCACCAACACTGGCCAATGCACACAACATCCCTATAAGTGTGTCAGACCCACTGGGGGCACCCCGTTGCCCTCCTGGAATCTGCTGGTGCCAGGAGATGGGGCTGGGCACAGGGCAGGCAAGGGTTATCAGGAAAGCGGCTCAGTGAAGTTCACCGAGTTAATAGCAAAGCAGGCAGCCTGATCCGGGCCCCATCCCAGCACCTGTTGTGGGGCCTTGTGTTGTTGCTCGCACCGGCCAGTCGGTGATGTCAAGCAGGGGGCGTGGGCTGCCAGCAGCCGGGGAGGCAGGTAGATAAAGGATTACAGTGAAACAGGAATCCCCAGTTTTGCCGTCAAGCCAGCAGGTCTGTGCATCTCTGCCTATCATCGGGGCCAGGTAGGAGGCTGTTTTGATCCCCCTCTTCCTGATTCTCGAAGACCCACCGGGTGCAGCTGGCAATGTAGGGGGTGTGTGTGTGTGTGTGTGTGTGTGTGTGTGAAGAGGAGCAACTCACCTGTGGTAGGCAGGGACTGGAGTAGTTTTGCGCTGGGAGCAGCCTCCTGGTTTCTTTCTCCTTCCCTATCCTTTCTCTTTCGTTCTAGCATTTCTTTGTCCTCCACTTTCTCTGTTTCTTCCACTCTCCATTACTCTTTTTCTTCCCTTCCTTCCTCCTCTTATCCTCTAGCTCTTCCTTCTCCATAGCCCCATCTGCCCCTTTCCCTGGCCATCCCCCCAAAATGGCCCCTTTGCTCCCTCTCTTCTTGTTCTCTGCTCCCTACCACCCGCTCACCCCAGCCAAGTGAATGAGGTTACTGGGGGAGAGAACTGTGAAGCCTGAGGTGGGTGGACTAGGGAGGGACCCAGGTCTGTGCGGGGACAACACAGTGCCTTAATCCTAGTGTGTTTGCAGAGGTGGGGGATGGAGGGGAGCCAGGGAGGTATGCGCCGGAGGGAAGGATTCCAGACAGGCACCTGTGGCTCCCCAGGGCTTCCGGGTGCTAGTGGGCACCGAGCAGAAGCTAAGAAAGCCAGAGCAGTCTCTGCGGCACCATCACTGGGGACAGAAACTCGTCTCTGGGTGGTGGGGTAGATCTTGAGTTTTTGGGGTGAATCCTGAGTCTGGCTCCAGAATAGTGGCCCTGCTTGTTAGTTTTGGGGCAGAGACAGAAGTTCAGCACCCAGGCGTCTCCCTCTCCCTGCACCAACCCTGCCATGGAGATCAGTTTTCTCCATCTCTCCAGATGCGGGGTGTGACTCGGGGAACCTGGCATCTCCCCCCATCTCCCGGGATTTTCCCCAGGAGGCCATAAGGTGCCCACTGGAGCTGGTGATGGACAGGACAGGTTAGGGGCACCCTGTTGAACAGAGGTAGTTGGTAGTGAGTAATCTGCTGCTGGCATGTGCTGACCTGATGCTGTGGTGATGGGCAGGGGGAAAGGGCGTAGAGAGACAGCAGGCTGGGGTGGTGAGGGTGTTTCTGAGGCATGTTGCTCCCTGGGCCTGTCACAGAGGGGCTGGTAATAGGTGGGAATAGCAGTGGTTGGAAGATGAATACAAGAGCCTGCCAAGAGCACTGGCATGAAATAGCGCAGTAGCAAGGGAGACCCCACTTTTAGTCCTCTCTCCCCAAAAGCACACTAGGCTAGATCAGCTCAGAGTCAGTGGGGGCCCTGTGGAGGCCTGCTCGGATATAGCTGCTCAGGACTGGGTGCTCTATGTGGGCCAGCTGCCCAGGGACCCCGTGGTGAGGAGACAGGCCACTGGGGCTCAGACCTGTCTCTCCATCCCTGACCCTGGGTTTTAAGGGAACCAACAAACACCATGTCCTGAGTGGCGCTGGGCATGAAGAAGGCTCCAGGCTCTCTCACCAGCCTTGCGGCTTTATCCCCAGTGCTCCATCTCTTCTCCAGGTGCCTGTTGCAGGTGTGCCGGCTCTCAGTGACTGCTCAGCATATGGGCACATCTGTTTTTCTCTAAGGGCATATAGTGAGGGCAGCTAAGCAAGTGGCTCCCCTGTGTAGAGCACTTACAATCTGCCTCTGGTAGAATAAGATGCGGGGGCTTCTCTCCCCCACCACACCAGTCAGCTGGTGCTGTTCATTCCTGCAGTCAGTACCACACTGGCTTTCCCAGGAGTGAGCAGTCTGTTGCTTCATTCAGGGTGGCAGGGTCATCTCCCTGGGGAAAGCTTCTGTGGCTGAGCAGCCAGGGTGCTGGGGGTAGACACACACACATTACTGATTAAAGCCCCTGACTTGCATTTATGCGGGGCCGCAGTGGGGCGTCCCTGCTGGACGGCCTCTTACTGGGCGGGAGGGATTAAATGCCCCATGACACCCTCCCATGCTCTTCCGCTTAGCCAGACACAGAGAGAGCCCAGTTCCATGCTGACCAGGCCACTCAGGAGCAGAGTGACACTGAGTTCCAGCTGGGGGTGGCTGAAGCTTCCAAAGCCATTGCAGAGGCCTGTGTAAGCGGCTGGACTGCTGTGGCTGTGTGATTCATGTTTAAACTTCACTTGGCTTTGTGGGCATCTTGGGTTTTAAAAGATTCCAGATCCTGGGTGGGGGAAGTTCTCTGGGGACCAAAATCCTTGAGCCTGCAAAACTAGTGATTATTGTCTGCCGTGTGTTAACTGCCAGTGACATGAATGGTGTGCTGGGTCTGAAGCTTCAGGTACTGTAAACCTGCCTAGATTCATCAAATGATGGGGGTTTACATCAGCTGAGGAACAGGCCTGTTGCCCCTGCCCCCCACAGTTTTCAATTCAGATAGAAGAGTCCTGAAGAGTTACTACTTCCAGAACCCACAGAACACTGGGACTATCTGAATTCTGTAACCTAAGTTCTGGATTGTTGTTGAAGTTCTAGAACTCCAGTGACTTAGAACCCAAGGAGTTCCAAGATAGTCCAAATGCTGGAACCCAGTGTTCTGAGCCCCTCCAAATTCTAGAACCCAGGGCTCTAAGATCCTCTGAATCGTAGAGCTCCCCAAAGCCTCAATGTGCTGAACTGGAGAATCCACAGCACGTGAGCAAATCTTTGTTCAGAGCAGTTCAGAACTCATGGGGCGCATGCTTTTCTCTGTATCATGCAGAGAAATGCATGCTTTTCTCTGAAAGGCGCATGCATTTCCTGGTGGCATGCTTTTTTCCTGGCTTGGCTGGGATGGTGGTACCATGCAAGGGCTGGGTAGTGGTCTGAGATGAAGAGAGTCAGACTCTCCAGCTATCCATAACAATCTTGCCCAGTGTACTTCCTGTCCCTCCCCTCCGTTGTTTACATGATTCTCAGGTTTCATGATGGTAAATGCAAATCATAATGAACCTGGTGCATTTCAGATGAGATGTAAAACTGAGGTCCATTTTGGCTATTGAAGTTTGCCTATAGCTTGGGTTTGAAGCCCAGTATTGTAGCCAGTATTTTTCCTGTTTCAACCAGACACAGGAATCTTCACTTCCCATCCCAAACTCTTGGGTAGTATTGCTGTGACTGTTAAAACAGCAGCCATGTTCTACCCCAGAAGCAGCTGCATTTCAGCACTGGGTGAGAAGATTTAAGGACTTAGAAAGGCCAAACTGTGATCTTCGTTCGACTGGCATTACGTTCAGAATAAGCGAGGCCATTCTGGAGTGAAGCCAGTGAAACTGAGTTCTGCAACCCGCCCATTGTTTGGAAAGTGCTTTAGTAAGCGGCTGAGATATGTGAGGTCTGGGAACGGCTCCCTCCTCAAGAACACCCATGACCTTTCAAACACAAACAACTTGGGAAGTCTCTCCAGTCCCTGGAGGGCAGTGAGCAGTAGCACAGGGGACCTTGACCAGAGACAGGAGATGAACTCTGAGCGTCCTGCTTCAGCAGCCTGGAAGCAGGGTGTGTAGGGGGAAGGGGGAGAGAAAAACACACCCTCCACACTGGAGACTGTAAATAAGAAATGAATGATTAAACCTAGAATCAATGAGCCTCTCAGCTTGGCACATTGAAAAAATTAAACTTTAAATGGGCAAGCTTGGTCTAGGGCTCACTGTTACTGTCTTTATACTAATTTATCGGAGGGAGAAAGGAGGGGTTTAGAGGAGGGGCACACAAGCCACTGTGCATATGTGTCTGGGTGGGTGGTATGCCTCAGTGGTTAGGGACATGTATGATTCTAGCTGTGCATCTCTTTTGTACGAGGGCAAATGTATGTGTGTGTTTGTGCCTGTGATCATGTGTCTCTGTATTTGTGTGATGCACCTGTGTGTCTGGATGGGTGTGGGTTTGTGTGCTGATGCGTAGGTGGGCGTGTTTTGTTTGTACCCTGCTCAGTAGCTTTGCCTGTAGCCAGGAAGTAATTTTCCTGGGTTTGGCTCCCAGGAACAGAGCCTAATAGCTGACAAATTTCGGGGTGGGCGGCTCTGCCCAGTTCCCTGCTACAGTAATAAGTGGCCTAGGCCTTTTAGATTCCACACCGAGGAACCTGGATTTCCGGAGGATGACAGCATTTCCAGAAACATGGATATCCTCAAAGAATCCATCTGTCTATTCATGCTCTTCCTTTCACTGTAAATTGTTCAAAGATGAGAGACAGTTGCTTTCAACTCCGCTTTTTGCTTCACTGGGGACAGTGTGACACTCCTACCTTCCCCCCAGCTTCTCTGCAAGCTTCATCATTAACTATCACAGGCAGCAAGCAGCCCCCCACCACACACTTCAAGGCCTAGTTGGGGCAACCATCCCCAAAGACTGGTTCAGAAGCCAGGCATGGGATTTAAGGGAAATGGATCTCTCCTTCAGGAGTCAGAGGTTGAGAATCCCATGCTCCTGTCCCAAGGGGCTACTCTCCATATGAACAGGGGAGTAGGTCAGTGAGGCCAAGGTGAGTGCTGAGCTCCTGGGGCCAGCAGGGCCTGCAAAGTCCTCAGCAGTCTGATACCAGGCAAATGCTGCTCCCTCATTCCCTTATTGAACTCATCAGCCAAAAGCCAGCCCTGGTGACCTGGTTTATTTCCATCTGTCTCTGGTTTCGTTCCATGCCATGACTCAGACATATCACCAGTGCCTAGCTGATAGGGAGAAGTTCCAGTCCACAGGGTCCTCCTCACACTTCACCCAGCTATGGATCAGGAATGAAGGTCCCTGGTGGGACAATATAGATCAGTAAGGGGCATTATTTTGCAAGATCAGGCCTTCCACTAGAGAATTTGGCTTTTGGAGACTCTGCTAGAGACAGGATATGGGGTAAGAGGTTTCACTGACGCAGGTGTGGCATCCCTATGCATGATTCTCCTCCCTCTTGCTGCAGTTTGATGCTGACATTCTCCTGTTCATCCAGGAAGCTCTTCCTTATTTACACTGGTATAGGAAGACTTACGGTCCCCAGGTCCAAGCACTGGGTTGTTTCAGTGGTTACTATCACACTTGGAAGGGGCTGGATCTTGTATTGTCTCAAGCCATCCCTGGCAAAGAACTTTAGTGGAGGCAGCACTATGCCTCCCAAAGTACTCAGAACTAAGAGGGAAGAATTGGTGGAGGAAAAAGGAACAGAGTTACAAAGAAGCCATTTGGAAGCCATGAGGACTACAGGTAAATCCTGGCAGAGCCTGTTGGGATCAGCTCTTTCTATGGCTTGCTGAACAGTATACCTAATCGCTTACTCTATTTTGCCATATCTAAATGAGAATTCTGGGACTTATTTTAGAAAATATGTAGAAGGATGGATGGATGATCCCAGGACCTACTGAGACTAGCTTCTGGGTCTGTGTCTAAGCTGCCATTTAAAAATGTGCTAACAGGTACATTTCTACACTGTTCTGAAAGAACTAGTCCACATGGCACCCATCAGATATCATAGTATCTGGGCATCTCAGACTCGCTGGTATGTTCATGCTCAGAACACCTCTGAGAGACAAGACAGTGCTATTGTTCCCGTACGATACCCCAGGGGTGGGCAATTATTTAGGCATGAGGACCACTTAGGGAGTTTTGGTGAGTTGTTGCAGGCAAGGTCAGCACCTCTTCCCTCTGCAACTGCTCACCAAAACTCCCTAAGTGGCTCTGCCTTGTACCTGGCCAGGCAGCTGGGCTGGGGCTGCAGGCAGGTAGAAAGCAGCATCTGGGAACAGGGTGGGTGGGCATGGCCAGGGGTGGGATCTTGGGGCAGTGACAGTGTCAGGCTGGGGCCGGGGGCATAACCGTGATCTGCTGCCTGCATGCCCCAGCCCAGAACTAGCACCCATAACAGGCATGTGGGGAGCAGATCATGGCTCTGCCCTGGGCCCCAGCCTCACACTGTGACTGCTCTGTGATCCTGCCCCCACCCACCTGTCCTGCTCCCGGCCACTGCTCCCTGCCTGCCCATAGTCCCATGCCTGCCGCCTGGCCATAGGAGATTCCTCCCTAGCTTGCTCCGGTGACCTTACGGATGAGGATAAGTGAAACTTGGGGGCATCCAAACCCCAAGTTTCTGGGCTTGGGCCTGCATGTAGGATGCCTGCCAAAGGATTTGGAAGCATCTGAAGCCCCAGGTGGGGGTGGAGGATGTTTGCTGGTAGTAGGGCCACATTTGGTTCTTGAATGACTCATGGATTTGGAATTGATTTGGCTGATTTGACTTGGAACATGAAAAATTTTCCTTAAAAAAAAAAATCCTGCCTATCTGCGTCCCACTCCTGGTGGTGGGTGGGCTGAGGTGCCTAAGCAGCAGGGCTGGGTCCAGCAGCAGTTGGAAGGAGGTGCTGCTGTTGTGGGGGCTGCTGGGAAGCAAGTCCGATTGCTGCGCCGCCCCAGCCCTGCTGTACATCTGGGGATGGTGGAACCAGCCACTCGCTCCACAGCCCAGGCTGCCACTAGGGCCTGGGCCAAGTGGGGCCAAGGGACCCACTATGGACTGGACAAAATCCCTTGGTGGGCCGTGTCTGGCCCGTGGATATATTTTGCCCACCCCTGCTATATCCAGATCCTAAAAAGTCCTAAATGCTTTCAAGGATCTGGGCCCGAGAGGCATTTTTAAAGGTATTTAAGCACCTAGATATCCAGACAGGTGTTTCAGAAGTGCAGCAGCTACCTTTCAACATCGACCCCTAAGTGACTTGCCCAAGGTCAGACAGCCAACAGAAGCCTGAGACTCTTGAGTCTCCACCCAGGCCTCTAAAAGCTCTTCTTCTTTGTTCCTGAGTGTGGATGATTGCATTTTGCAAGTCCTCAGGGAAGGCTCAGCTTCATGGGGCACAGCGTTGTCACAGATAGTATCCTAACCAGTGGCTGTGGGATTGGTCAGTGTGACCAACACTAAAATCTTAGACGTGTACTTAGATGACATCTCCCCGATACGTTTCCCATGTACTTGTGTCAAACTGTGAAAGGAACAGAAAAGCTGCCTGGTAGCTAATACAACTAAGATAGTTTGCCTCCCTGGGCCACATTCACATAAACGTCCTTGGAAGCGCAGCTTTATTTCATGATAGAACTTTCCAAGTTAACTGTGGAAGCAGCACCCTGGTGCTAGGATCCCCCAGCTGGATTTTCAAAAGCACCTGAGATGATATAGGAACACAAATCTTGCTGCAAGTCAATCCAGGCCAGGCTCCTGCATCCTGTAGGCCATGTGGAGAAGTCACATACTTAGAGCGTGATTCGTTTGTGAAGGAAGAAAGTGATTATCTCTGGTGGGGAAACATGCTGCTGTGGCTTCTTCTGTGCAAGTTGCTATTGTCAAAGATGAAACCAGGGTGAGAGGTAGAGATAGGTGAGGCTGATGCTTTGCATTGGTAGCAACAGTGTCACCTCTGAGCATTACCCTTCTTGCAAAGAGTCAGTATCTTCCCACCTCTTAATACAGTTGGGGAAATGGAGGCACACAGAGGGGAAATGAATTGTCCAGGGTCACCCAGTGACTCAGTGGTAAAGCCATGTCCTGCGCTCAGGAGTCCCCACCCAACCTCTCTCTCCCCCAAGCCACAGGCTTCAGTCATATAGACTAGCTACATAGATGGGCCCTACACCAGCAGACGCATCTATGAGGACAACGGGTGTTTCTTCTGTAGAAAATTCTGCTGTGTTTGCAGTCTCTGACTAATCAGGGGACTCTGACCCCAGGCTCTGTGCATATCTCTGTGTCCCTCGGGGGCTCTCCTCTAATCCGGCTCATATTTTTCTGTCACTGTGCAGTACAGTATGTGCTTGAAGGGAGGGCTGGAAAGTGGCAGCCGTGCTGGGCTCAGTGCCACGCACAGACGTGTCTCCATGAAACTGCCTAATCCACTCAGTATGTCTCTGGGTGACATACCTGGTCTAGCCTGGCTCCAGGGATCTGGCCTCTTCCCATAGCCTCTCCCTTCTCCCTGGTGCCACTGTTGGGGCAGATTCCTCCCCCTGCATGGATTCAATTTCCCAGATCAGAGCTACACCTCAAGAGTTTTCTGCTGAGCCCCGGGAGGTTTGGTTCTCTGCTGAGCACCACAGTTGTGCTCAGCACTATACAGACATGCAGGTAGGCTCTACCCCTCCTCCAGCTCCTCCATGGTCTCCCAATTGGGCCCCATTTAGGAGCAGCAGAAATAGGAAAAGGCCTGATGTCACCATGCTCTGGAGCGCCAGCTTGGGGGCTCCCCAGGCTCACCTAGAGAGTTGTGTGGCTAGGGTGAATCTGCACACTGGTCGTTCTCTTTTTCCCACAAA
>NW_005842040.1:1648350-1665007 GCF_000455745.1 Alligator sinensis | reverse complement strand
TCCCTACAAAACTGAGTCAGCAGTAGAAACCATGCAGACTGCCTGGAGGCAGGCCTAGGTCAGCTTCCACAGGGTTTGGTCCCTGCTGGGCTGGGCTGCAAGCCGAGATGTTACACAGGTAGCAATCTGAGGAGGAGTTTGAGGGATTGGGAGGGGTCTTGCTTCAAACCTAAGGGGCTTGGCTACCCACAGAACAAGCCCTTACAGTGGCCTGGGTACCAAGAGCCTATTTCGATTGCACCATGTGAAGCAACTTTATTCTCCCCTTGGCTGGGTTTGTTTGTAAGAGATGCTAGCCCCTTTTTCCATAGGACCTGCAGTATTTATCACAGGCCCAGCAGTATTTATCATAGACTCTACAAGATTTTGCTGATCTGCTGCTGCAACCAAGCCAGCTTATATTTACCAATCTGACTCTGATGGAGCAGTGCCTGCTTACCCTGGGGTTGACTGTCATTCATCAAGGTCTCTAGAGGGCTGTGCTGGAAACCAGGAAGTAAACAAAACATTGTATCATGCCTCTTCACGGCTGTGCATACAAGCATGCACACATGCAGGGAAGTGCATGCCTACACTGACCCTGTGTGTACATACCACCCACTGCCCACCCTGCCCCTTGCACACACACCTTCCTCCTCTCCTAAGTGAAGAGACACTATAACCTCTGGATGTAGTGGGGAGGCACTGCTGGGCTGTTTCTTCACAAGCCTTTACCAGCACATCTCCAGCACTGCTCTGATGCCACCTTGCTGGTGGGAAGAGCACCAGTCCTGATGGCTCAGCACTTCTCACTACCATTCTAGGCCTTGTGTTGCCTGCAGCCACCATGTGCAGCACTGGCAGTGATGCTGGTGGTGACTGGGATGCTGGCAGTTGGTCAGCTCCAGCACTGGCACCACCAATACCATCGCCACTGACAGCAGTGGGCAAGGTGAACGTGGACACAGAGAGATGCAGAGAGGGGGGTCTAGCATCACAGACAGGGGGAACTTCCATCATAAATAGAGGGTGCATCTACATGTGCCGATTTAAGGTGTTTATGGTGCATTAAGGGAATGGGGCTACACGTGCACCCTTAATGTGCCTTAAAAATGGTGATTTTAGACTATTCGTGCCTAAATTTGATACCTGCAAAAGCAGGTAACAAATTTATGTGCGAATAGCTAAAGCACCTTAATGCGCACGTAGATATGCTAAGGCACATTAATGCTGTGTATGTTGACTGGCTTGGGACTAACTTAAGTCCCAAATTGGTCTGCACACCGCGTTAATGCGCCTTCGCGCTTGCATGTGTAGATGCGTGCCTAAATTGCCTTAATCTGTATTAGGCAAATGTGCATTAAGTTGAGGCATGCGTAAAAGCACGTGGCAGACAGGCAGTAGAGAAGGTGGTATCAGAGGCAGGGGGACAGGTGGGGCGCTGGTGTCACAGACAGACAGATGGGGTGAGGAGATTGTGTCACAGAAAAGTAGACGGAGGCAGTGGGGGGAGCTGGTTTTTCCCTTCCTCAGTGCCACCTGTGTCTGAAGCTACATGTTGCTGTTTTGGGACTTCCCTGAACTGTCTTATGTGTGGACAAGGGTTTTCATACCCCGACCAGGAAACAGAGACAACTAGGCTTCCACCCCCTGGCAACCCTACATTCTTGGTGGCTACAAGACTTACTGGAACTAGAGCCAATGCCTGGGCTAAGCATCTCCGTGCAGGATCTCAGCTGAGAATGGCTCACTGTCACCTGTGCCCATCTGGCATGATAATCTCCTTCCCCGTGGCACCTGCTGGGATATGATCCTGAGGGGCACTGAGCCTTATGGGCTGCAGGACATGACACATTGCTAGTGACAGGGTCAGGGAAGCCCCTGAATAACAGAGTAAGGTACGTGTGTGGTGGGGCATTAGTCACCATCTGGGATAAGTGAGGGCAATGGCTGACTCCTTCGTCTGATTGGCCCTGGGAGAACAAGTGGGATGAAGGACCAGCAGGGCCATTGGTCAGAGCTGATGGAAGAGGATACTAGGCCCAATGGACACAGAGGGTGGGATACTGGGCTGGATGGGCTTATTGGCTGCAGGGAAAGTGGGGTTACTGGATGGTGGGATACTGAGCTGGATGTGGTCCCATTGGCCTATCCTGAAAGGTGACAGGGTCAGAGGAGATGGTAAGTTATGTTGGAGAATTGGGTGGGAGGTCTGGCAGGTAGGGACATCTGGGCTAGATGACCCACAGGTCTAATCTAGTGGGGCAGGAAGGAGGGGTACTGGGTGGGATGTACTATTACTCTCACCCTGCTCCTTGTGAGCATGGCAGGGTTCTTTCCCCCATGGCAAGAGCTCAGGACCCACAGTGCCTTACTGTGCTTGAAAAGTCCCTGCCAGCCGTATGTCCCAGATACCAAGGGGGTGAGGTGTAGCAGGGAGGGGCCAGCAGTACGTCTTGCAGAGGAGAGAACTGGTTTGGCCAGAAGCGAGCGTCTGGGCTTGGATAGGGGAAGAGATTATTTGCTCCATTAGCCTGTGCTGCCCTGTCCTGCATGTGCCTCTCCTACAGGAACAGCATAAGCAGCAAGGCGGGCCCAGGTTTCCAAGCACACTCACTCCGGGGTTTTCTGGGGACATGCTTTGCTTCTAGTACCAAATGCTTTCTCGTAGGGGCTTCTTAAAGCATGTGGATAGAAAGGGAGACACCAGAAAACAGAAACCTTCCTTAATGCCCAGAGAGAATAATGGAGTTGCCATCTCAGACCTTATTCAATATTACCTGTAAAGCCCCAGCTCCCGGAGTCATGGGATCCAGGAGCTCCTCAGCTTCCATTTCAAGGCAAATGTCAGTTTCTAGCACCACAGGTAAAGAAAATATGATCCCCTCACCTTTCTGTGGAAGCTATATTCAGCCTTCTACAGAGGGTCTACATGTGACATCAATACTGGAAGCAAAACACAACCCTTTGCCTCAGGTTTTGCATTCAATTAATTAAAAATAATAGCATTTGTTTCCGCCCAAAGGATCCCAAAGCCTTTTATAAGCTTGGCAGATGGGCTTGCATTTGGGAAATGCTGTCTCTCTAAGGCATCCACCTCTGGGGTGGAAGGTAAGAGCTGTTTGTAACAGCCTGCAGTGACATTACACAACTCTCCCAGTCAGGAAGGGAAGGAGAATTCTGCCTCCAGTTGCAACTCCCAGGAGGAATTTTAGGTCAGCAGGATGCAATTACCCCATCTGGCATTTTGCCAGGAAGCTGAGGTTAGACTCCTGATTCCAGTGCAAAGTTCAGCAAGATTGAATTGCCAGAAGGGCCTCTGTTTTATAGCTCCTCCAGCAGCTTGGCCTCCCTTTGCACTCTGATGGGGATGGGACTGTATCGAGGAAGTGGCACACCCTATTTTCAAGAGGGACCTGAGAACCCAGCAGCAGGCAGCATAGGCCAAGTAACCAGGCTTTGTGCCTGACCCTTGTGCTGAGATGAACTCCATGGTAATTTGGTACATAAGTGCCTCTGGAGATCCCACTAGGGGCCTGGCTGCAGCTTTTGATGTCTGCACATCTTTAATAGCTGGGTTTGAGTGCTTACTGGTCAGGATCCATTCCAGGCAGGCATGGTAGTCCTGGCCAGGATTTACTTGTGATCCTGCCAGGTGACTTCCCTAAAAGTGCTTAGACACTGGGCATGGGGAGGGTACACATTACCTGTGATCTTACTGCAAAACCTGGAATCAATCCCCTTGCTCACTGGGAAGGGGTCCTGGAAGCAGGAGGGGAACTGCCTCCCTGTGTCCAGCCACCGCGGTGCCAGGGGTGGGTGTTCCTACCGCTCAAAATGAAAAACCACTTGCTCCTGCTATGAGCTGAGTATCATCAGCCCATCAGTGGCACCCAGGCTGGTCCCTGCATCCACCTCTGCTTTCCAGAGTTTCCATCTCTGGCATGCCCTGTTCTTCAGGAAGCTGCCCATGGTGCCTCCTTTCAAACCAGTGGGGAACCAATTGTGTGTGTGTTGGGGGGGGTGGACTGGACACCCCCTGAACACCTCAAATCAGTCTTGCATTCCTTGCCCACCTTTCCAAGACTGATGAGCTGCCCTTCCAGCCTCTTATCTTGCTGGTGTTTCTGTCCTACCCAATGCAGCCTCAAACATCTGAGATCCATGTCTCCAGGCCCACTCATCTGACCTTCACTGTGCTGATGGCCAGCACCCTATCTCAGGGGACGCTGGAAGGATATCCCTTGCTTCACAGTCTGATTGGGTGGGCTGTAGGGTGCCCAGTGTACAGAAGAAGATTGTGGGTTGTCCCGCGTGCCCACCCCCCACACTGTCTGTGGGGTGACTGGGGTGACTGCTTGTTTTGCTTAACCATGCTGCTAAAGGTGGGTGGATGTTTTGGAGAGGGACCTGAAAGACAGGAAGCTGTTAAGGTGAGTCACAGTGCAGGGGCCCTCCTTATAAGGACCCTGCCCCTCTCCCTTCTGCCTGGGGTAGTATGAGTCACAGCAGTGTGTGGGGGAGGGCAGGAAGTGATAGCAAGGCATTATCAGGCTGGGAATCTGGGTATGACTCCCCCCAACTACCTCCCAGCTTGGATGCCCCTTCCCCAGGGCTCTTCTGAGATGAATAGCACTTTTGTGGCCAGAGATCTTGCTGTGAGGATATCTCAAACCAGCCCCAGGGAGAAGGTGGGCACTGCAGGAGGGTGCCCACACAGGAGAGAAGGCATCGCTGGCCCCCTGATGCCTATGAAGCTGCAGCTGCCACCAGCTGACACCCTCCAGTGACTTTAATGATGCTGCCACAGGCCCATAAACCCAGCAGGGAACATTCATTCCCACAAAGCTGCAGCAGCTATGGCCAAAACCAGAATGAATCAGACCCATCACTCCTTCCTTTCCAAGCCCTTTGCAGCAGCAGGCTGGAAGAGCTAGCTAGTAGGCAGCAATCTACCAGCACTGCAAGGGTTAAATCACGGGTTAGGGGGCTGCTTGAATGTTGCCCTCCACTTCATCTTCCAGTCACTACCTTGCATCTCTGTATCATCCCCTGGGAGGAGCACAGCCTGGGCAACAGGGATTCAAGCTTCCCTCCCACAAGCAGAAAGCAGCTGTGCCACCCACAGGCCTCAGTCCGGCCCTGGAAAGCCCCTGCACCCAACTGGGAGAGGGAAATTTGGTTTGGGTGGTCTTTCTGGTCACAGGACACTGGCTACAGTGGTCTGGGATGGGTATGCCTTGGGTTCCGCCAGGGCAAGGGGATTCAAGTTTTGATAAGTACCAGAGTCCACAGCTGAGAGTAGTCTGCTCCCTGTGCAGAACTGGGGAGGAAGGTGGTCCACTGCTCAAGACATTCATTTGGGACTTGGGCAAGCTACACTCCATTTTCAACTCCATCACAGACTCCCCGCATGACCTTAGGCAAGTCACTTCATCTCCTGGGGTGCCCATGAAACAGGAATAATGGCACTGCCTTGCCACACACGGGGTTGCAGTTAAACACTGTCAGATGCTCAGTAACACATAAGGGGCCACATAAGATCCATTAGAGTTTAAAAAAACCATCGGTCCTTCTATTCTCTCTTCCTCTGTTCTCTTTCCATTCCCCTTTGGCTCCAAGAGCAGCAGCTGGGTCCCTCCTGAGTGGCAATTTCCAACTTCACAGTCTCTGCATTACTGTCTTGGTATCTTGTGCACTTGGCCAGGGACATCACTACCTCAGAAGATGGCGTGACTTTGTTCCTCCTTACTGATGCACCCAATGCAAAGCTCCTGGAACTCCATCCAGACTCCCTGCCCTCCAGTGTTTCATCAACAGTGCTGAGATACCAAGCAGGATGGCAGGAGTCACAATTTGGCTCCGTGTGGCCTGCAAAGCAGTATTTCAGGGCCTTCCTGGGGAGGAGGAGGTGGCTGACCTGGTAGGAGAGCCAGTGCCGTGCAAGCCTCGAACAGATCAGATCCTGCTGTCAGCTGTGCTGCTGTGAATCCAGGGCAGCCCAGTGGAGTTCCTGGTGTAGCTGGAATCAGAATCTGGCGCAGATGCTTATAGTATCAGCCTCATGAGGGTTAAGGGTGTGTTGTCACTCCCCAGTCAGCTTGTCCCAGTGCTTGCTGAGCCATGTAGAGAATCCAGCTGCCCTGGCTTATCTGACCCCATCATAGTTTGGCCAGGTCAGGCCCATGTCCTTCAATGGTCTTTGGATCCAAAAAAGTGGTGGAGGCAATACCATGATGACAAATTCAAGAGGGCTGCTGCCGAGCTGCTTTTCTAGCCCATATGGAGCCCAGACACAGCAGTGATGGATATAGAATCATAGAAAAGTAGGGTTGGAGGGGACCTCAGGAGGTCATCCAGTCCAATCCCCTGCTCAAAGCAGGACCATCCCCAACAATATTATCCCAGCCAAGGCTTTGTCTAGCTGGGTTTTAAAAACTTCTAAGGATAGCGATTCCACAACCTCTATGGGTAACCTGTTCCAGTGTTTTACTACCCTCCTCATGAGTAAGTTTTTCCTTATATCTAACCTACACTTCTCTTGCTGCAACTTGAGACCATTGCTCCTTTTTCTGTCATCTGCCACCACTGAGAACAGTCCAGCTCCATCCTCT
This sequence comes from Alligator sinensis, assembly GCF_000455745.1. NCBI lineage: Eukaryota > Metazoa > Chordata > Crocodylia > Alligatoridae > Alligator > Alligator sinensis. The sequence continues at coordinate 1,658,414 of NW_005842040.1, read as the reverse complement.
TTGTAACCACTGTTCAGGTAATTAAAGGCTGCTAATAAATCCCCTGTCAATCTTCTCTTCTCTAGACTAAGTAAGCTCAGTTCCCTCAGTCTGTTCGCATAAGTCGTGCCCCAGCCTCCTAGCCATCTTTGTTTCCCTCCACTGACTTTCTCCAATTTGTGCACATCCGTTCCATAGTGGGGGGGCTCAAAACTGGACATAATACTCTAGATATGGCCTCATCAATGCTCAATGGAGGGAAATAATCACTCCCCTTGATCTGCTGGCAACACACCTACCAATGCATCCCAGTATGCCATTAGCCTTCTTCAGAACAAGGGCTCACTGTTGGCTCATATTCAGTTTATTGTCCAACGTAACCCTCAGGTCCTTTTCTGCAGAACTGCTGCCTAGCCAGTCAGTCCCCAGCCTGTATTGGTGCATGGGATTGCTTTGTCCTAAGTGCAGGAATTTGCACTTGTCCTTATTGAGATTTTTTTGTTCCAGTTCAATTTCTCTAGGTCTCTCTGAATCCTAGTCCTACCCTCCAGCATATCTACTACTCCCCCAGCTTGGTGTCATCTGCAACATTAAAAACAGTGAGACAGGTGAATGTAGAAAGTGATCAATGAGACAGTATCTCTCTGCCATTGCGCCTGCTTCTGTGTCTGAGGCTGGGCAAAGGTCCTGGGCCCAGAGCTGGCAGGCAGGGCAGGGTTCACTCCAGAGCAGCTTCTCTGCTGTGGCATGGGTGAATCATACCTGCCCTGCTCCCAACAAAGCCCTCTAAGGTGAAATGGAAAGGACTGCAGTATGTAGGAAGGTGTTACACTGCCCCATTTCCTAATACCATGAGTCTCCTCTGCTGGGCCTGAGCGGCCTCTAGCCAGGCCATTTGGAAACAACAGAGCAAAGGTATGTGAGGGCTGGAGTTTGCTGCTGAGGCTTGCAAGGAGGAGGGTGGGGTGGTGCTGAGTCACCTGCCCACACACTGATTCATCACTTTGTTGTGGTACAGGGGAAAATAATGCACCCAGCAATGTGCTAAGGGTAGGTTTGTGATCTGGCACCCCATGGAACCCAGAAGGTATCAGGAAAAGACACAGATTGTTGCCAAGGGACTACATGCCAGGGCCCCTGACTCTGATTCTGGCTCTGTGGTTCATCCTTCTGATGCTTTGCAGATTGGTTGCCATCAAAGGTGCACTCAGATGGGCACTTCCTGATGCCACAGTTTCTGGCCCAGCCAGCTGCCTGAGTCAGTGATTTACACTGGCCAGGGAGATTGGCATCCATGCTGAGCTACACTCATGCTGGTCTTGCTGCCAGAGAAGTCAAACATGGAGTGAGCTTGGGGAAAAGGTCATTGCCCACACTCAGGGACAGCAGTCAGCTTCCAGAAGTCCCAAGTGACATGATACATCTCCACAAACCTCTCTGGGGCGAACCACGTTCAGCACTGATGGGAAGAGGCAGACTAAGATCCCTGGAGCCCAGAGAAACTACGTGCACTAAGTGGATTCACATGCATGGACACACACGTACACACATCTGTTTGCTGCTAGTGCAAATGGACAGAATCCCCATGCCTGAGTGACTAGGACATGCATGAAATGGGTGCATGGGAGTGTGAACACATGGGAACTGGAGCTAACTGACATGTGTAGACATGGTTAAATGTGCGCAGGAGCCGCTGTTGCTCAACGGCTTGTGTTCCAGCCCCTTGGTCCTGTGGGCACCAGCGTTGACAGCTCCGTATGGTTCTTGCAGAAACCAAACTGCCTGGGTCACTCAGCAGGGGGTCGTATTGCAGGAGCAGCTTTGTCTCCATTGCCTCCTTGGTCCTTGCCCAGGTGGGAACAGACAGAGACAAAGTCCTTTGATTTGCCTGCTTCAGGCTGCTTGCCAGCAGGTTGGCAGACAGAAGGACTGCGGGGCATGAAGCATGAGCTTCCAGCAAATGACCCAGAGGTGACACCTGAGCCATCTGACCTCATTCCAGGAGTGAAGCTTTGGCGTGTCCAAGGAAATTGTTGCCACTACAGGTTGAAGGAGTCAGGCCCCTTCCCAGAGCCGGGATGAGTCCACGGAAAGAGTCTCCACAGAAGTTGATGGATGATATCATCCTGCCCTGGGATGAGCCAGCAGCCCAGTTGAGGGGCAGAAGGTCACAAAGGCATGGACTTCATCTCAGTAGGAATTTCTGCTTGGAAGGACTCTGCTCGTGGCTATGCTAAGATAAAAATTTAGAGTAACCCCACTGATGTCAACAGGGTCACTCTGGAGTGACTCTGGAATAATTTGCTGTCCATAAGCAGCAGCTTGTAGAGCCAAGGATGTGTCAAGTTGGATATGGGGGTGTCAATGGCTGCCTTGCCCACTGCTATATCCTGGTCTCCTACTCCCCAACTGTCCATGTCTCAGGGGGGTATGTCTCTTTGGGTTGGGGGTTTGAAGAGGGAACCTCCCTGGTTCTGCTACAGTATGTATACTCCTGGTGTCCTCTCCCTGCCTAGACCCTGAGCGCAGCTCTTCTGGTGTTGCAAGGCAAATAGTCTCTTTCTCATCCCTGGTGTGTAGGCTTCATTGACCAGTTGGGTCTATTTCCACCACAGGGCAGTTCACATAATGAGAGGAGATTGAAAGGCAGTAGAGGCACAAGGCACAGTAGCCAGGCCTCTTCTGTGAGCGATGGGAGGAGGAGGGGATTTCAAAGCAAGCCCACTCCTCAGATGCTGTGACTGGCTCAGCTGGCACCTGGGGGGGCGGGGGTGCACGTGGGTCCAGAGCTCTCAGTGGTGGGTGTGGATAGTTTGAAGGATGCTGTGGAGGTAGGAATAACCATTGGTGTCTTGTGCCATCTTCCTGCAGATAATGACATGGACCTGGGCGCTCTACAGAACAATGTGAACACTACCCTGGACAACCTCTACCAGGGCAGCCTGGAGCAGGAGAGAGCCAGGAGCCTGCCCAATGGCAATGCCTTCCCTCTCAATGAGCGGGGCGACAAGGCTGATGTGCTGGCTGGCAGTGACATGAAGCGTTCACAGCCACTGCTCATCCACATGAACAGGTGGGTGAGGTAGAAGCAAGGCCTTGTGGAAAACTTCAGCCCTCCCTTCTATAACTGGTAGCCCATCTCCATGTCTGGCTTCTTCTCTGCTCCTGGGCAGGGGCGGTAGGTGTGTCAACACCCTCTTATAGAGCTGGGGTGCCCTCTCCAGCCATTATTCCCGTGAACCACATGATCTTGGAAGAGGATGGATGCATTAGAGCACTGCAAGTCAGGACTCCTGGGTTTTTCCTGCCTCCCCCTGCCAGCAGTGGGAGGCAAGTGGGATCTGGTGGGTTAAAACTGTGGGTCTGGGAGCTAGGACCCCTGGGGTCTATCCCTTGATCTGGATGCAGTGTAACAGTCCAGTACATTAGAGCAGCCAGTGAGCAGCCCTTGTAGCCCAGCCGGGTTAGCGCTTTCTACATGCAGGACATGGTAGAGCTGCTGCCCCTTTTAAGGCTGCTTCCTTGCCTGAGAGCACAGACAAACAGCATTAGGGAAAGGCAGAGGGTTAGAGCTAATCATTAACTCTCTGCCTGCCCTTGGGGGTCAGTGCTCCAGGCCTCACTCCCCCAGCAGAGCGTAGTCTGGGCTCTTCCCACAAGAGCGGAAAGAAGCCTTCCCCCTCACCCTCCCAGGGGCTGATGACTTTATTGTGATTTTTATTGACACAGCCACCTGTGTCTGCCCCTCCCTGGGTCTCTGAGGGGGGATCTGAGACTGGTAGGTGATTGATGTGGGGGACATGGGGGGGGGGGGGGGGGGGCACGTGCCCCCCTGAGATTGGCCCCTGACTCAGCACTGCTCAGGACAGGGCAGTTTTTTTGCCGTGTGGACCGGCAGCGTGTTGGGGGAGTAGGGGGGCGGCGGGGGCACTAAGATGCGGCACAGAAGTATAGGAGCGGGTATGGGGCTTTTGGCCCGCCCCCAGACCCACCCCCAAATTGTGACCCCCCAGACTCAGGAGGCACCAGCCACCCCTGTGCTGGGTGTCTGGGGCCCAATTCTCTGTTCTTTGCATGTGTTGCTCCCTCTTTGCAAAGTATGGAGAAAGAGTTGAATGGATCAGGAATGGCAGGTTTGCACAGGGCTGTGCTAGAGTACGTGACCATGTCATGTATCCAGGCTAGGAATCAGCAGTCCTCTGTGGTGGGGCTGAGCAATGCCCTCCTCCTGCCCAGACACACAGAAACTGGAGAGGGGATTATGGTTTTATCCACTTAACCAGGAAAACAAAATCTCTCCCGGAGAGCAGTGAATTCGTGCCCTTTTCTCCACGTTTGGAATGTATGTGACTCTCGCGTATCTTGCATTTTTCGCTTATATGGCTCACATGATCTTACCATGTGCCATAGGCTTCTGACGTGTTTCACATGAGCTCAGCCTGGTTCATGGAGCTGTCTCCTGGGAAGCACCGTAGGGGGTTCACATAATTTCATTCTTGCTTTGATGCCTCTTAGTTGTGGCTCATGTGGCTGGTGTGGTTCACATGCCCCTTATGTGCAGCCTGTGTGGTTCATGTGACCTTGGCATGGCTCATGTGTCTTACACAAAAGACTATGTGGCCACCTGCATGCTCACCCCTGCTCCTCTGTGTCCCTTCTCTTTGCAGGAAGTTAAAGGAGGAGGAGCCGCGAGCCTCATCACTTCCATCCATCCCCAACCCCTTCCCCGAGCTCTGCAGTCCCTCCAACTCGCCCATCCTCAGCAGCCCCACAGCGGGGCAAGGCCCACAGCGTGAAGGCGGCTCCCATGTAAGTGTGCCTGACATGTGGCTTGTTGTGCTGGTCCCAGAAAGGGTTGGATATATAGTGAATCAGTGATGCTGGGAGCCAGGATTCCTGGATTCTCTCTCTGGCTCTGGGAAGGCGAGGGGCATAGCGACTAGTGTAGTGGGGTAGGGTGCCATAACTCCTGGGTCCCTCTATCACTGACCTTGGGTGAGTGACCTCTCCAGTTTCAATGCTTCAGTTTCCCTCCTTTGTAGAATGGGGACAATGATCTTTGAGTATAAATGCCACATCACAGTCCTCCCCTGAGTTGGGTCTGCCTGGGGCGCTGTACAGTCCCAGAGCTGGCCAGGCATGACGGGGCTTGATGAGGCCGGAGTTGGTTCCCATGGGGACTGTCGGCATGGATCCCAGGTTGTTTGGATGGCCACAGCCCCCCCTGGCTTGTAATTACTGGAGGGCAGGCGGGAGGGATAGTTTCCAGGCACCCTTGGAAACTTTCCAGTGTTTCCCACTTGACACCTCCCCTGCTGTGCACCTGCCTCCCAGCAGGGTCCAATGTAGCCTTTTAACCCCTTCTATCCTGAACAATGCACCCAGAAAACCTTGACTCTTTTGCCAATATAGACCAAGATACCCCATAGGTCCTCCCCCTTGGGTCTCTGCAGAGACTTTCCTGAGCTGGCACCAGGGGTATGCCAAAAGAACTAGTAAGCCTGCAGTGGTGAAGGGCCCCATCTGGACCTGAACCCCTGTAGCACAGGCTCATGGAAGTCACACTGACTACCAAACCCAGAAGGGCTGCTAAGAAGACAGAAAGCAACTGAAAGCATGAGCAGGAACTACTCTGATAACTGGGTGGGGTACTATGCAAACAGCCTCTACCCCAAAGAGCTTCGCATCCAAACAGCTGGATGCGATGTGGGGCAGGAGGGAGCCGGGAAGACAGAGTAACAGCTGGAGAAGAGGTAGCTTACCCTCTGCAGAGATAGATGATCTGATCCACAAGGCAGGCAACTGGCTGTTCTCTTAAGGCTGTGTTCCCTTTGGTTTGCTGACTTTCTTAGCCTGTTTTTTCCCAGAAGAGGTTAATCCAGGATCCAGACAAATCATGGTCACTAACTATCTCATGACACTTGGCAAGAGTCCAGGGCATTGATTTTGGCAACCTGGTCAAATCTCTGTATGGAAAGTGCCATTCCTCCTTTTAAACTGCCCCTACAGTTGCATATCCTTCTTCACCCGCTGTCCTAAAATATATTGTGCAGTGTTGCTGTGGGCTGTTCAGACACATTCAACCCCAGAGGCAGCTGCATTTCAGAGGGAGATGGTATTTCTGGCATAAGAGCAAGTCCGTTTGGGATTCTTTTGGGATGAGAAACACTACAGGAATGGAGATCCCTGCCAGTGCTTATGTGTGTAGCCATTCCTTTGGGCTGGGAAGTTCCTGGGTGCAGCACAGGAAGGGTAGGGGCTTGAGGCTGGTAGCTAAGGGGTTAATCTCTCCAATGGGGTGGGGTGGGATTATGCTTCTTTTCCTGGAAGTTTCTGGATGTCTTTGGGAGATGTCTGGATCCTGACTTGCTCAGATCTCACAGCCAATTTCCAGATTTACCAGTAAGGAATAAGATTACAATTAAGGGCTTTGCAGAATAACAGCCATAAAGGTTCCCTCGCCTTTCATCTGGGGTGTAGGCCCTGCTGGGTGGGCAGGGGGAGGGTGCTGGGACTTGATTGTGAGGTGTCAGGAGAGAAGCGAGGCTGGCATGGGGTGAAGAGCAGACGGCAAGGTCTGTGGAGTGCACTTTCCCACAGCATGGCCCTGGTGTGTGTGGTGTGGGCGATGCCCTTCCACACCCGTCTCACATGACGTAGTGTGGCATCTACATCCTCCATTGTACATCTCCACTTCTTTCAGGGGTCTTGACCCACCCCCCAGGGCAACTGGTGAGGGAGCTGGGGAACCCCTTGGTCAGGGATAATTCATGTCCCCTTCCTCTTCTTCATGAACCTAAAAACCACCTCAGAGCTTCCATGGGACCCTAAGTCTTCCCTCTGATGGTCCCTTCTGCTCTGAGTCGAGGCTCTGGCTCCTGTCCCTGGCTCCTGGGGCTGTTTACCAAGTGGACGGGGGGATGAGCCATGTCCCAGGTTCACATGCAGTGAAGTTCTCCAAGAGGCCCCTGCTGGGCCAGATGTCCAAATGGACTGTGAATCAGGGGGCCACAGAGTAACGTAATTTAGGATGCGATGACGAGGCACCTGCCCCGGGTGCTGAATTGGAAGTGGGGTACGAGCGCAGAAAAATATCAGCTGCACAATTGCAGGGTGGCAGCCAGAAGTCCTTACTGCCCCCATGTGTCTCACTGCCCAGGGTGCCCAGCTGCTTTGTTATGCCTCTGAGGCTTCTCAGTACTTGGGATGGGGCCTAACATACTTGACACAGCCTTCTTCCCCCACTGCCAGCAACACAGAAGCCCCAGTGCCCCTCACCAGCTCCACACAGCCCCATCCAGACTGAGCCCTCCACATACTGAGTCTTGGCACACTTGTCTCTGCCTCTGACTGAGGAGATTCTTCCACAACAGGCACGAGCAGCAGCTTGGTGGCTCTGGCAGGGTCAGGAATCATGGCACAGCCTCGCCTGACTGCCAGTCAGTCCCTCCTCTACACAGTCATGGTGACCCCGCCATGGACACTGACTGAGTCTGTTTCTAGGCATCCTGCATTGCTGGTACCCTCCAGCCCCTTGGCCGTACACAGGCTGCCCTGATCTGGAGTTCAGACCATTCTCCTCCCCCAGTGCGGCATGTACCCTGGGGCTGACTTGAGAAGCTGAGATCCTTTGTCTTTGGCTTTTCCTTGTTGGAGAGGGAACATCTGGCAATGTAGCATGCCCTGGAGGGAGGCACTTCCCTGTCCCAGGGCTGCTAACAGCCCTCCTCTACTATCTTCCAGGGCCAAGGCGCCCTCCCAGAAGGGGTGGCCTGGGGGGATCTTGGCATGTTAGAGAGGATCCCACCGCTTCCTTCCCTCTGGACCTGAAGGAGCTATCAGGGGAAGGGAGGAAGATGCATGTTGCTGGTATGACTGCTTACCAGAGTCCTAGGGGCTGCACAGAAGGGTCCCAGGGGTGCACAACAGCCCATGATGCCAAAGCATGACCTGGTGACAGCCTGGGTCCCTTGAAGAAGCTACTCTCTGGCTGGCTCAGGACATGGTGGCAAGGGTGTGTCAAGTGGCAGGTGCCAGACAGGACCCAGTCTGGAAGCTTGCTTTATCTCTGCCCTGATGGGGCTGAGCCCAGACACTCTGGGTGTGGCAGTGTCTGAGAGCTCTGGAGGTGGGTGGCAAAGAGCAACTGGCTATGGGAGACTTCCCCTTCTCCCTGCCCCTATAGAGCAGGCAGAACCAGACAGGGAAGGAGAAAGCCTCAAGGTTAAAAGAGCCACTGAAGGAAACCTGAACCTTCCCTAGGAAGGTCACAAACTCCACTGGTGGTGGGAGGGAAGGCAGGAAGGAGCAGCCAGGGGCTGCAGGAGGGGGCTGGGCCATATCCCAAAGCCATGCCCTGGCTGGGGCTACGCTGCCCCCAGGACAGAACTCCAGTGCCCTGCCTTTCACTCTGTTTTCAATAGTGCAGCCAGAGCTTTGCAGTGGGGATCGGGCCGGGGCAGTGGGGACAAGGCCCAGTCTTGTACTCATGTCCCACTGCAGCAGAATTGGAGGGAAGGGGGCTGGGATGGGGTCATGATGCCAGGGCTGCTGCCTCTTGGAAATGCCCTTTTTTGAAGGGAGAATTGCTAAGAAGACTGGAGAGGCTGCAGGGTCCTGTGCACAGCCCCCAAGTTAGAGGGTTTGGGTTCTACCCCAGCTCTGGTCATGTTGGTGGGCAAGCCCCTTCCCCTCTGTGCCTGTTTCCCTTTGCCCTCTCTATTATTCCTAGCGCCCAAGGCCCCCCTGTCATGGCCCACACCCAGCCCTGCCCTAAAGATCCTTCGGCCTTTGTCTGATCAGTGCAGTCAGTCCCTTCCTCTGAGTCTCCCCAGCCAGGAATGAGAATAAATCCTGCTGTAACCTCGGTTTTTTATCGCCTCCCACCCTTGCTCTGCTTGGGGAAGTTTGGTGCGGGGGCAGATGCTTTCAGCCCCCTCTGGTGGCAAACTGGGGGTATGGCAGTGTAGTTTTGAGTCAGCTCCGAACTACCAGGCTTGAGAGTCAGGACTCTGGGTTCTCTAGTTATGGCCCTAAGTTATGGCCCTAGCAGGCGCTGGCCTGCGTGACTTAAGCTCAGCCACTTTACTGCTCTGTGGCCCCATCTCCTTGCTGGGGGTCCGTGACCCAGCTCCTTCCTGCAGAGGCTGTGGGGGTTTGACATGGGCGAAGTGCTGGGGCGGGGAAAACTCTGGAAGAGCCACATGCAATGTGCATAAAGACCTCAAGGTGCTTGTCTCATTCACTGGAGCTCCCCCTGCCCTCCTACAGATGACTTACTACACACTTACTAGTGTGCAAGCTGTGGCAGGGCCAGGCATAAAAACCAGGAGTCCTGAAGCCTCTAGACTAGTGATTCTCAACCTGGGCCCCAAGGCATGCTGTGGTGCTGTTAGATCCTTCTAAGTGTGCCTCACAATATTAGCACTGAGGGGTGGGCAAAAGCCTCCACAGGACTTACGAGCTAACCCCAGAGATTTCCAATAGGAATCCACAATGTCAAAAGCACTCTGCCTGCTATGGGCTTTCTGAGTTCTTTGCAACAGCTGAATTGCTCCAGTATTTTTTCTGTGATCAAAAAAATGAGTGAAAACAAAGAGCTGGCATTTTCTGGGAGTGTCTTGAGTCTAGTGTGGGGTATTTAGAGTCTAAAAATGTTGAGAACCACTGCCCTAGACCGTGCTCTGTTGCAGAGCTGGGAGAAGACCCCAGAAGTGCTGATGTATCTTTTAGGTCAGTTTAGGTCAGTAGGGGTAAATTTTTTTTGACAGGCACGTCACAAATTAGTCCTGCACCCTCCCCGAGTGACATCTGATCTGCTTCCCCTGCCCAATCTGATGTTCTGCTTTCTGCTCCCTGCTTTCTGCTCCCTGCCTCATCTGCTGCTCTGCTGCCTATTTCTTGCCCTATCTGCTACCATGGCTGCCTGTGCCACTTGTGGCACTCATGCCACCTGCACAATATGCTCCCTTCCAGCGCTGGGGAAGAGCTCAGGACTTCTGCCTCTGTACTAGCTGCTAGAGCACACAGCTCCACAATATTCGCACTTTTTATTTTCTCCTGGTTCTGTTGCTACTGCTTTCCCT
>NW_005842040.1:1645206-1648319 GCF_000455745.1 Alligator sinensis | reverse complement strand
TACACAGTGGCGGCTTCCCTGCAGGAGGGACGCAGCACCCCACCGGAAAGGTCACTCCTATCCCTGGTACAACCACCACACCTCCAGCGACCTTTTTCCTTCTAGCCCAAACACATGCCCTGCAGGGAATCTCACACCCCTGTTATCCTTGCAGCTGGCAGTCCTAGGCTGTTAAACATTAGACCATGTTAAGAGCAGTGCCCGGTCCCTTAGGATGGGGGAGGGGACAGCTTACACATGCGCTTGGGATCTTGCTGTAGCCTCCTATTCCGCACCTGCCAGAACATCTTTGTCTGGCTGTCCCCCTCCCCAATGCCCGTCAGGCCCCCTGGGGCACATCGCTCCAGGAGGATGGTGGGGTGAGACCAGGAGATCCATGCCATGGGGCAGGGGCACTGTCTCTACTCCTTACCCCAAGCCTGGACCCCCACAGGCTTTAGACAATGGTTGTTGTGGGGAGGTGACCCACCAGGGACACTGCCCAGGCCAGGATGGGCCTTGTTCTCCTTTCCCTGCCCTGCCTCCCTCTGCTGCTCTGGGTTCACCACCAAGGGCCAAGCAGCCCTTGGGCTAGGCTCTCGGAGTGTCTTGGATGCTCCCCCCATGCGCTGCCCTGAGCAACCTGCACCTAGGCTGCCACACAAAGCAAGGCCAAAGTTACCTGGCAACTGGGTCTCTGGGCAACCAGAGTCCTTGGCACCCATTCCCTCAGGTGCGGCAGGAAAAGGGCACTTGGAGGCAGGGAGAGCACCCTGCAGCCATTAGTAATCTGGGGGCAGGTTGAAAGCCATGGGGAGTGAAGGGCAAAGGGCATTAGGTTGCTGAGCCCCAGTCAGCCTACAGGATTTGTATCTCCAGGGGCCAAACCACTCCTAGAACCAGAGACAAGGCCTAAGCACTGCCTGTGAACCAGCTGCAGGGCGGGGGCTGGGGGGAGACTTGCAGAGCTGGTGTCTCATGGGCTCTCCAGGGATAAGAACCAGGCTGTTTAGCTCCAACACAGAACCAATGTTCAGCACTGGTATTAAAGCAGCCCCTCTACTAGCTAGCAGCAGAAATAGGTTCTTATCTTCTTCCCTGACACCAATGCTGGGATGCTACATCTGGTGCGTCACCTATAGTCTGACCACAAGGGACCCCAATCCAGAGGTTTCTGGCTAGAGGGTCTTGCCCCTCCACTCTGGGTCAGACCAATCACCATATTTGGGGTCAGGAAGGAATTTTACCCCATAGTCAGATTGGTATGGATCATGGAGGGGGCAGGGAGGAGGGTTGCTTTCCTCTGTAGTGGAGGATGTAGCCCTGTACCAGGGACCTCTTGAGCGTATACTTTTAAGATTTCATAGAAGCAGGATGTTGGCTGCTGTGGTTCCCCTACTTTACCTGTGGCAGATTAAGGTGTTAAGTCTGTGTTGTGTCAGGGATGACAGTAGTCTGATGTAGAGTTTAGATTATGGATTGCATAGGGCTGATCCTGACTCAGGGAGGGGGTTGGACTAGATGACCTCTGGACGTCTCTTCCAGCCCTACTTCTCTATCACTCTATAACCCAGCTGAGAGCTAATGGGGGCACAGAGGAACCTACACTTGTCTGCTTTCCAGATTCTTACTGGAGCAGCTGGCACTGGAAACTAGATGATTGGAGCTCAGGGGTGATCCAGATCACCAATGCCTGTATATACCCTGGGGGGAAGCTAAACCTCTGCAGGTCTTGGGTTTGTTCTTGGGATGACTGATATAGCTCCCATCCCTAGCTCTTGCCTCTGCAGCAGGAAGTATTGGCCCCAGGATCGGATGCTTTCCAATCTGAGGCAAGGGATAGAAGGGAACTGCAACAGGGGCTGTACTCAACCTGGCATCACACCTCTGCCTTTTCCCTGCAGGTGGTGAAGGTCTTCAGTGAAGATGGCACTTGCCGTTCTGTGGAGGTCACGGCGGGTGCCACAGCACGCCATGTCTGTGAGATGCTGGTGCAGAAGACCCATGCCCTCCATGATGACAGCTGGTCCCTGGTGGAGTTGCATCAGCACCTGGCACTGGGTGAGCAGATAGGCACATCCCAGGGACATCTTGTATAGCCAGCTTTGTGTGTGCATGGCCACCACTGTATTACTTGTGTGCAACTTCAGGCTCAAAGGGTGGGGAGACGAGCACAACCAGCTGTGTGCCCGTGGAACCAGGAACATGCAAACACATTTATGCAACTGGGTGCTTGGGGCTGGGTGGGACTCACCTGGCCAGCTCTGCCGGCAAACATCTGCATGCAGCCACAGGCTGGGGACGTATCAAATCAGAGACCCTCAGCAACCATAGCTGAAGCTTCTGTTGCTTGTGGCAAGTGACCCACTGGCACAGCTGGGAGTAGGTAGCAAAGCACTGTCATTGCTGGGGCCACTTCTAGAGGGAGACAGGGAGGCACCAGCTAAGCCAGAATGGTATGGTGCCAAACAGCAGGCAGGGCTGTTCCTAACATGGGATTTTCCCCTCTGCAGAGCGGTGCCTGGAAGACCATGAGTCTGTGGTGGAGGTGCAGTCCACTTGGCCTGTAGGGGGGGACTGCAAGTTTTTTTTCCGGAAGAACTTTGCCAAGTATGAGCTGTTCAAAAGCTCCCCAGTAAGTGCATGCTGGGGACCTGCCTCGTACAGACACTGGAATTCAATCAGGTTCCCTTGTTCCAGCTGGTGGGATGAAGTCAGTGTGTCCCACCAAGTCTCAGGGGGCAGGATGCCCAGAGAAGATCCCTGGAACAGAGAATAGCTCAGCCTCAGGGCTCTCAGCCAACCCAGACTGTGCATCAACCCCGATCAGAGGGGAGAAAGGTGCTCACTGGAGGGGTCCCCGAAGTTGCCATATTCTTGGAGGATCTGTCTGCTTTCCCCTCTCCAGACTTCTCAGGCATTTGAATTTGCTTAGCTAGAGATGTGCACCAAACACACTAATGCTGCTGGGCTTGAGAGTTTCCCTCCTGCTGCCCAGAGATCAGCAGGAGGGGTATGCCAATTTGCCAGCCCCCCAGTGTGTTAAGTCCTGCCTGTTGTAAGGCCACTGGTCTTGCCTCAAGGGAAGCTGGTCTGGCCCCTACCAAAATGTCAGCTGTTGCTGTGATGCCTCA
>NW_005842040.1:1642882-1645196 GCF_000455745.1 Alligator sinensis | reverse complement strand
CTTTCCCTGCTCTCAGCAGTCCCTGTTCCCTGAGGTGATGGTCTCCAGCTGCCTGGATGCCAACAAGGGCATGTCCCACTCAGAGCTCATCCAGGTACTCACTCCTCTCTGCCTTCCTTGCAAGCCACCCCTGCTGGTCCCCAGGTCTGATCCTTGGGCATGTGGGAATCGTCCATCAGAAGGGCACCCATGTGGCTGGACCCTGTAAGCAGGCACCATGCCAGCCTGTGGCACCATGGGGCCAGGAGTGGAGGGAGAATGCACCTGGGCTGAATCTAAGGAACTACCAGGCAGAGTGCTGAATGCCAGTTTGATGCCCTGACAACAGCAGGCATGGGGCCCATGTTAAGTATTACTAATCTACTCCCCACCCGCTCCCCTGCTGGCATCCTTCTTCCCACCACCCTCGCCTTGCTCTCCTCTCCTGCAGAACTTCCTCAACTCTGGCAGCTGCCCAGAGATCCAGGGCTTCCTGCACCTGAAGGAGGCTGGGCGCAAGGTCTGGAAGCGGTTCTACTTTTCTCTGCGGCGCTCAGGACTTTACTACTCCACAAAGGGCACATCCAAGGTAAGGCTGAAGCCATGGGTGGGGGTGGGTGCCATTCAACCCTTCCTTACCTCAGCACCACCAGGAGGGGGTGGGGGCTACAGACTACCTATGACCATAGCTCTCCTATAGATGTAGCTGACTCTAGTTACCAGGGGTGTAACTGTCCTGACAGCCCCCTCCATGGCCAAACCCCAGCTGTCTAGCTCTGAATCACAGGATCCTTACCACTCTAACTAAGGGAACATCTTCCTTAGCTGGCAGCAGTAATAGGCTCTTATCTCCATATGACACTGATGTTACACTGATATAATGACCCAGGCCCACAGGGAATGGCTCTGTCTCCTTCTAGTGGTGGCCAGACCACACGCAGAGGTTGTGGTGCCTTGCTAGCACTGGACCATGGCCAAATAAGTGGGAGGTTGGCGGATTCTGACCAGGCAATTCAATCCAGAAACCCCTGCTGTAATGACCCAGTGCACGTGTCACTAATGAACAGCTGCTGTGGCTCTTAAAGAAAAACTGGGTTTGAACTCATGATTGTTTAAAGCCATGATTCACTCCTTCATGCTCTGTGGTGGCTGCACTTATCTTGGGCCCCACAGTGGCCCTGGTCAGGATTGGGGGTCTGCTCTGCTGTATAAATTCACTGAGGGCTTAGATATCCTAGTAACCAACTAGCTTTGCTCTGTTAAGCTGATCATTCTCATCCCCTGCTCTCTATACTCTGACCCTGGGCATTTAAGTCTCCAGTGCTCAGTCAGTGTAGTGTCCTGGTGCTCTGCAGGGAGCTGGACAGGGCTGTCCTGCCCCACCCCTTTGCCCCTGCACCGTGACTGCCCCCTTAGCACAGCACATGTCTTTCCTCCCTGGAAGGCATTGTGGACAGTCTGCTAAAAACATCAGCTCAGTGCTCAGCCGCCATTAGAAAGACAAACAAATGTTAGGGATTATTAAGAAGAGAATTGCAAACAAAACAGGAAGTATCATTATGTCCCTTTATAAATGCATGGTGCATTCATCTCATGAATATTGTGCTCAGCTCTTGTTCTCACACCTCAAAAAGCATAGAGAAGAACTAGAGAAGGTCCAGAGGGGGACAACAAGGATGATTAGTGGTATGGAGGGGTTTCCATATGAGGAAAGTCTAAAGAGGACAGGCCTATTTGGTTTAGAAAAAGGATGCTTTAGGGGGGACATGAAAGGACTTACAAAATACTAAATGGTGAAGAGAAAGTAAACAGGGATTTATTATTTACTCTCTCTCACAAAACAAGAACTAGGAGGTCACAAAATGAAACTAGTAAGTGGTAAGTTTAAATCTAATAAAAGGAAGTTCTTTTTCACACAGCATGTCATTCAAGTGTGAAAGTCATTGCCACGAGGGGTTGTGAAAGCTGACAGTTTAGTTGGATTCAAAAAGGGATAAGACAAATTCGTGGATGAAAGGGGCATCGGTAGCCTCTATCCCTGGAAGTTAAAGATGGGGTGTTAAGGACACAGCTTCTGAAACAGAACTTCCTAGACCTTAAATGCTGGAGTCTGCAAGTGAGAGGAACAACAGGAAAAAAACCTGGTCATATCCAGTTCCCTCCCCCTTTTAGCATCTGCTCTCTGCCACTGCATGACGCAGGAGACTGGGCAAAATGGACATATGGCCTGATCCAGTATGGCAGTTCTTCATAGATTCATAGATTCATAGATGTTAGGGTCGGAAGGGACCTCAATAGATCATTGAGTCCGACCCCCTGCATAAAGCAGGAAAGA
>NW_005842040.1:1554757-1642483 GCF_000455745.1 Alligator sinensis | reverse complement strand
TAGGGCTTGGTCTGCAGGCCCTTAACCATACGAGTGGCCCTTCTCTGGACCCTCTCCAGGTTATCCACATCCCTCTTGAAGTTCAGCGCCCAAAAGTGTACGCAGTACTCCAA
Organism: Alligator sinensis; assembly: GCF_000455745.1. Lineage (NCBI taxonomy): Eukaryota > Metazoa > Chordata > Crocodylia > Alligatoridae > Alligator > Alligator sinensis. The sequence continues at coordinate 1,642,370 of NW_005842040.1, read as the reverse complement.
CTGCGGTCTGACCAGTGCCCGATAGAGGGGAAGTATCACCTCCTTGGACCTATTCGTCATGCATCTGCTGATGCACGATAAAGTGCCATTGGCTTTTCTGATGGCTTCGTCACACTGCCGACTCATGTTCATCTTGGAGTCCACTAGGACTCCAAGATCCCTTTCCACTTCCGTGCCACCCAGCAGGTCATTTCCTAGGCTTCTTATGTTCATATTCTTATGTTCTTCCCCAGGACCCCCGGCACCTACAGTATTTCGCTGACCTCAATGAGTCCAACATCTACTACATTACCCAAGGCAAGAAGTACTATGGCACACCCACTGAATACAGCTTCTGCATCAAGGTGAGGGGCCCAAAACAACTGCCCCCTGAGGGACCTCAGCTGGGCATGAGTCAGCCCCTGATTATGCAGGGCTAGATTCATCCTAGGTTTAAACCCAGCAGGAGTCAGTTGGGTTACACCAGAGTGAGATTTGGTCCAGGCTTCAGAGACCTTTAAGACACTTTCAAGGTGGAAGGGACTAGAGAACTGCAGGAGTGGCATCTAGTGGTCAGATCAAAGAAGGGCTGAGAGTCAGGATGCCTGAGTCCCAGTGCCAGGGATCAGGCAAGTGTAGCCTAGAGATAAGGCAGATGAGCCTGGGATGTAGGATGGTTGGGAGTCTCTGTCCAGCTTGCATCTAGTCCAGGCCTGAACTCTTCATGATTTAGGAAGCAGGCTGGCTTTCTGGGGTGAGGCCAGGATGCTGGACTCCTGGGTTCCATTCCTAGTTGTCAGAGGCAGAAGGTCTAGAAATCAGGATTTCTAGGGGAGCAAGTCCTCATGGTTAAATCAAGAAGCTGGGGTTCAGGACTCCTGGGTTCTTCTCCCAGCAGTCCCCCTTGGGGCTGCTGACTATAGAATGGGTCTAGGGCTATCAGGAAGGCTTGTTAGTGGGCAGAAAGGGCCATGCTGCCCTCTCCTTGCCAGCATTGGGGACGGCACCATGCATTGTTGCTGTTGCTTTGCCCTGCAGCCGTACAAGGTGCGCAGTGGCACAAAGGGCCTGAAGCTGTTCTGCAGTGAGGAGGAGCAGAGCCGCACCTGCTGGATGGCTGCCTTCCGTCTCTTCAAGGTATGTGCTCCCCCAGCCCTGCCCCTTTATCTGCTGAGCTATCAGCACCAACAGTGACACCTGTTGGTGGACCTGGGGCTAATGCTGCTATTGAGCCCTTTGCACCAGTTGTGGTTCTTTCTCTGCTGATGCTAATAAATGCTGTCTCCTTCCCAGTATGGTGTGCAGCTCTACAGGAACTACCAGCAATCCCAGTCTAGGCACAGCCAGCTGGCGTGGATCGGCACCACACCCCTGGTAAGTACCTTGCCCTAACATATCTATGAGGGTGGCTTGGGGTTCCCTTAGCAGCATCTCCACAGGACATTATTTTTAATAGCAGCCTCTTGCCTTGTCTCAGCAGGTTAAATGTTGCATTGTTCTAGGCTGACCCCCTTCCACATTCCCCATAGAAAGGGTATAGCCCAGGTTGGAATAGGGTCTGTGTGGACATATGCAAGCTGCTTACTGCCCCCATCACTCTAGGCTGGGGGTTTCCCTGGGCCAACCCCTCAGCATCTTCCTTTAGCACAGTGGAAAGTGTGCCTCCTCCCACTAGGGGCATGGGGTGAGGACAAATGGTCCAATATTAAAGTTGTAGCCTGGAACTTGAGGGCCTCACATTCAACTCCCTGCCCTGTCCCTGACATCCTGAGCAAATTACTTATAGCTTCCCTTTTTGGGACCTGTGGAAGAAATATGCATCTGGCAACCCACTCCTGGGTTCCACCAAGTTCCTTGTTCTCTGCAATTTCTCTAGCACAGTGATTCTCAACTAGGATACCTTAAGATCCTTTCAAGGGTGTCACAGGGTGTCATGCAATGTTACCACCATTAGGTGTGAAAACATGATGCACCAAATAAACCTAGAGAAATCGAATGGAAATGCATAGTTGTGGTCCTTTCGAGCTCTTTGCAACAGAAAACCCCCCTGGTCTATGATTTTTCTGTGGTCAAATAAAAAGTGAAAACTAAGAGCTGGCATTTTCCCAGGGTATCAGGAGTCTATCCAGGGATGCCTCAAGTCTAAAAAAGTTGAGAACCACTGCTCTAGCACTATCAACACCAGTGTTAACATTGGGCACAACATGAGAGTGCCTAGAAGCACTATGAAAACCTCCCAGGCAGAGCCAAGCAAAACACAAAAGGTTTTCCTTCTTCCTTGGAGAAGGCACCCTTGGAGCATCTGGCCTCGGTGTGCACTTGGGAGCCCAGCCCCTAGGGAGAATGGACAACTATACTACAACTCCCACAGGGCAGTATTTCTAAATAGAAATACTTTGCCATGGAGCAGTCAGGTTTTCACAAATTCCCAGGTATAAGGAGATGCTTTTCATGAAAAAAAAATCCTTTATTGGAAACATCAGTTTCCCAACCCCACTGTCAATGGAAAGTCTTTGACCAGAACTTCATCCAAGCTAACCCAACACATTTCAACCAGTGGGAGCTCCTAGTACCCACTCTCCGGCAGGGTGCCTTCCATGCTTGTACAAGCAGAACCAAAGCCAGGATGGTCACAGACATCCTGTGCCTGGTATAGCCTCTGGGGAAGACCATGATGAAGCCATGTACTAGGGTGGCACAGCCTGAGAAGGGAAAGCAAAATTGAATAGGGAAATAAAATCCTGTCTCTTTGTGAGGGTCTCCAAGCCAACTCCACCCAACACCAGCCAGAATGATTTTTGGTGTAGGGAGCAGGCTGGCCTTCTCCATTTCTCCTTGGGCATCATGTTGGGCAAGTAGCAGATGGCTAAGGTCACAAGGCCCTCATGGGCAAGGGGCTGAGCATATAACCAGAAAGCTAAAGTCTCTGGAGCCCTGGTTATGCTAGAGTCTGTAGTTACCCATCTCCTACTGCAGCCAGCAGAGCTGCTAGTCTTCTCCACCCCTGTCCTTCCATAATTATACAGAGCCAGAGCACAGGACAGGGAGCTCTCTGGCTCTGCCCAAGGCAAGTTGCTTCCAGGCCCAGAGTACCTCACAGCCTCTTCAGCACCAGATAGACCCTTAAAGGGTGTACAGAGGAATGCACATCAAGTTCTCTCTATAAGGGCCACCTAATAGCATCGCCATGTTGGGGGTGGCCCTTCTGGCTCAGCCTGAGATCAGTGAATGTCAAAGCAGTGCAGGCAGAACGAGCAGGAGAGGCCCCATCTCAAGCTGGGCTTAAATGGTGTCAGCTTAAAGGACCCAGTCCATTCCCTGCTTTTAGGAGGGCTGCTCTTCCAGCTGGGGCTCAGATAGTGGGTCCTGAGCTCTTTGGAAATCTGTCCCCTGGATTCACTGGACAGCATCAACCCAGAGTAGCATCTGCCTGGGACTGAGAAACCAGAAGACGGTTTTGCGGAGCAGAAAGAAGTAGCCAACACAGCCAGCTGGTCAAGAGACATGCCCTTTAGCACAGCCAGGGACCTGGGGCTATGGTGGGACTTCCTGAGGGAGCTTGAGGCTGCCCTGAACAGATCCAGCTCAACAGTGGGTGCCAGCCTGATGCAGCACTTCCCTACGGAGTATGACTCAGTACTGGCTTAAACAGCTGCCTCTCTAAGCTGCTTGCAAAGCAGTGACCTACAGAGCTGCAGACCCACACCTTTGGCCCTAAGCCCCCTTCCTCCTGCATACTGCTCCCCCTTGGCACTCAATCACCTGGGCTTCTCCATGCAGCTGTTGTTTCTGTCCCATAGAGGAGCGTGTCCGATAACACCCTGGTGGCCATGGACTTCTCAGGGTGCACAGGCCGGGTGATTGAAAACCCCAACGAGGCCCTGACTGCAGCCCTGGAGGAGGCCCAGGCATGGAGGGTGAGTCTGTGCTTCTGTGCAGAGCTGGAAGTCAGGAGCTCGGGGAAGTGAGCTCTGGCTGGAGCAAGACCTGTATGCCCCATCCAACCTCCTGCCACAAGGCTGGTTTGCTTGCTGGTCTGCAGAGTTCAGCCTGAGCTGTGATGCAAGCTGGAGATCAATCTTTCATTCAGGAAAGGAAAGCCAGCCTCACACCCTGACCCTTAAAGCCCCTTGCTAGAGGAGCACAGCACACTACCAGGACAATGTCAAAAGGCTAGGGCTAAGGCTCCCCAGCTGGTCTCTGTTTCCTCCATCCAGAACACAAGAATAAATACTCTTATCTCCAACTTCCTCTTCCTTATATACTGCTCCCAGCCATGTGATAGGCTAGATCACTTAACCCTTTCCAGGCTGCTGCTTAGCCTGCTGCCTCCCAGGTCTTTTTAAACCGCTTGAGTTAAACAGAACCCTGGAGCTGTGAGGCAACCATGGTGAACAGCCACACATTCACATTCATCCTCAGTCAGGGCTAAACCTGGAGATGGCCTCAACAGCTGCAGATGCATGGTTCTAGGTGGTCCTCATTCACCAACATCTAAGCTGAAACTCACTGGCTGGCTGGGTTGGAGAGCAGCCCAGGCTCCCTCCATAGAAAGCACTGGAGGACAAAATGAGGATTTGAAAATGAAATGCCATCATTTTGATTTTCCTGGTGTGAAGTGGGGGAAGTTTATCACAATCAAGCCTTTCCCATAGGGAGAACTAGTAAGATTGGGATTCTTTAGCTCCCGTCCTTGTAAATGTATGTAGTCAAGGAGGAAGAGCAGCTCGCAGGGGCAAATCCAGGAGTGCATCAGTGGGATCCCTCCCCTGGCTGTTCCATGTGAGCACTCAATGTGGGGTCTGCTCCCCTGCTTTCATGTGGGGAGCCCAGGGGGTGAGCACTGCCACAGCCACTTGTACCCCTTTGCCCTGCTGCTGAATTCAGCAGTTAGGAGGAAAAGGGAAGATCATACAGCAGCAGTGTTCATCCCCTGAGCCCCAGAGCTGTGCCAAAGCAGGGGCTCCCACTAGCCCCTGCTCTGATCAGTTGGTGAGTTCAGAGCTCACTGCTCATGCTGAGCTGGAGCAGGAGCCCACGTTGATGGGGCAGTGAGCTCAGAACTCACTGTGCACTCATGGCATACCTGAAGTGGCTGGGGAAGGCTGCAATCCCCTTGCCTGGTTCCTGGGTCTGCTACAACCAGCTCAGGGTGGCTGCTGGGCCTGTGAGCTATTCTGAGCTCCAGCCAGTGCCTTCAGATGTGGCTCCCTTGGTGCAGCTCCATCTGCATCCAGCTGAATCCCCAAGGAGCTTAAAGGACAGGGAAGCCTTGCCAGCATAATAGGGCTGCAGTAGAGGTGAGTGCAGCTGCTCTGTGAACCTCCCACTCCTGTAGGCCTTGCTCCAGTTGTCTCCAGCTTTGCTCTGTCTTCACTACCAGGTCTGACTATCACTATCAGCCTTACTTCTTGTTTTACTTGCCATTAAAAGAGCACAGAGCTAAGACCTAATAATAATGAAACCCCAGTAATACCCAGTCCTTCCTTTTGCATGCCACAGAAGAAGACAAGTCACCGCTACAGCCTCCCAACACCCTGCCAGAGCTCCCCACTCAGCACAGGTAAGTTGAGACCCCCCACACCCCTTACTCCGCACTGCCCATACTCCGCACTGGGGCAAACAAAGTGGAGGCAGCCTGAATCAGGGCCCTTCCTGCCTTCAGGTCTGATGAGCTTCGATAGTCACACAACCAAGTGTGCCCCAAGGGATATTTCCCCACCTTGGGTTATCAGGGAATTTCAGAGCTGGATCAAAGCCATCCCTGCTCCTGACTCTTCCATTGCTGCCAGCTAGAGAATGCACTATTGAAAGTGTGTCAAATTCACCACCTGAATTCACTGCAGGGCTCCTTGTGGGCCAGATCTGGCCTAGGGCATGCGGTGGCTCTGGCTCTAGCTCCGGCTTAGGGCATGTGGCAGCAGCAGGGCTGGTGCCAGGAGAAGTAAAGTAAACATGATAGTGGCAACAGGCCAAGTGGCTGCAGAGCAACTGGGGGTTGTATCAACCCTTGCTGCCCTCCTGCCACTGATTGCTGTGTCCACCAGTGCCCAAGGGCCTCAGATGCTAGGGCAGACCATGCCCCCCTGGCCATGCCCCACAACTCCATGACCCATCAGTAGCCTGGCAGGTCGACTAGAGCAGCTCCATGGGCCACATCCAGTCTACAGAGTCTGTTTGACACCCCTGTTCTAGTGGCCGAGGCCCTGGCTTGGGACTCAGGAAAGCTAAATTCCCTTCCTGTTTATGCCACAAATTCCCTGCATGACCCTGGACAAGTCTGTTCATCTGTCTGTGCCTGGATTTTCCCTCTCACCATTTGTTTTGCTTACTGAGACTCTGCTCTCTGAGGCAGGCACTTTCTTTTCCTGTGTGGTGTGTGGAGCCCAAGCACAGCTGGGGCTCTGATCTCAGTGCCTGCAGATAGACCAGGTTCTCATTTACTTGTTTGTACTGCAAGGATGCCGAGGGGCCCCAGTCATGAACCAGAACCCACTGCACCAGGCAGTGTACAAACACAAAACCAAAGGACAGTTCCTGCCCCACAGAGCTTACTTATCATCTCAGTAAGTACACTTAAAGACACATGACACTTTTAAGTCTGCCAACCCCCAGTGAGACATCTTTCTGAGGGAAGGATTTATGAGAGAGACAAATAAAAAGCATTTCCCCCCACTAACACTTCCTTTGTTCCCAGCCATCCATCGAACCCAGCCATGGTTTCACGGGCGGATTTCAAGAGAGGACTCACAGCGATTGATCATCCAGCAGGGACTAGTGGACGGGTACGGGAACTCCAACTGCTCTCTGTTAACCCAGAGTGAAAGTTAACTCAAAGGACTTGCTGCTACAGGATGTTAGTGAACACAAGGGCTTAACAAGAATGCCAAAGAAACTAGCTCATTTGTGCCAACATCTATAGTTTTAGTCTCTATCTATTTGGTATGAAAGCCCCAGTTCTGAGATTCAAATGATGATGTAGAGCAGTGATTCTCACTCAGGGTGCTGGGGCACCCTGGGATGCCACCAAATCCTTTGAAAGATGCTGGGAGATGTGAGGAGGTAAGTAACATGTGAGGAGATAAGCAGATAAAACCCTGCCTGGCCAGCCCTCCACCCCTATTGCCCTTTGCAAAGAGGTAAGCACTGCACTATATATACATTGGTTTTTTTAAATTGGGTTCCACTCAATTCACAAAAGTTATGGAGGGGTGCCTTGAGTCCAATGAGGGGTGCCTTGAGTCCAAAAAAGGTTGAGAACCACTGATGTCAAGAAATCTGTTGCTTTTTAAATAAAACGAGATTGTAGCCTTTGTAGTCATTGATAAAAATTGCCACACATGACCCCAGAAAGCTTGAAAACCAGAAGGCCGACATCAACCCTCCCCACAAGCAACTTAAGAAATGGTCTTGAGACCTTTAAGCCCATCCCGTAATATTTTTGAGAATGTTACTCTTGTTTTTTGAACAGCTGGCACTTGCAGTACTAGATAATATAAGCTCTGGCAGCTGTGTTAGGGAGGATACAATGAGGAGGACATCCACTCTTTATGCTTCTGGGAACCCACCAGTGTTGGTTGTCAGGAGGAAATCCCCACTTCTTGGTGGAGGGTTGTGCTGTTAAGCAGAATTTCATGCCTTCTGGTTTTCCGTTGCAGGCCCCTGGCAGAGATGAGACCTCTGCCAGGACTCACTGCACCCTGTAGCCCTGACAGGAGCTTTAGCTGCTTTCAGCAGTGTCCCAGGTGTGGCTGTACTGTTTTCAGCTGAGCTTACCTGCAAGCTTGAATGCTTCTCAGGGCACCCCTGGTGGGCAGCAGATGGTGGGTGGGCAGGGGCAGCATGTGGGTGACATCCCTTCCTTGTGTCTTCCAGGGTGTTCTTGGTTCGAGACAGTCAGCGGAACCCCAAGGGGTTCGTCCTGTCGTTGTGTCATCTGCAGAAAGTCAAGCACTATCTCATCCTGCCAGTGAGTGCCCCTTCCCCCTCTCCACAGATGCTCTGACCTGCAGGCACAGGGGCAGGGGAATCAGTTCTGGGGGGACTTCCAGCCAGTCCCAGCAGGGGATGTTGTAGGAAGCAGGGCAGACCACTGACCATGGGAAGTTCGCTGCTGCTCCTGTCCCAGCCTGCTCCTGTCCCAGCCTGCCTGTCCCAGCAGGGGGCGGTGTTGCAAGCAGGGCAGGAGCCCTGGTGGTGGGAAGCTCCTGACGTCCTGCAGACCTCCATAAGCCAGAGGTAGCCCCAGGAAAGATCCCAGCCATGTGGATACCACCTCTGGCCAGCATAGGCAGTGAGCAGAGCCCCCATGTAACAAGGGCCTGATACCTGCCCCCTGTTTCTCTGCAGAGCGAGGAAGAGGGGAGACTTTACTTCACCATGGATGATGGGCAGACGCGCTTCACCGACCTCATCCAGCTGGTGGAGTTCCACCAAATCAACCGGGGCATCCTGCCCTGCAAGCTCAGACACTACTGCACCTGTGTAGCCTTGTGACAGGCCCAGTGGGCAGCGAGCCTCCTGGCTGGGCCTCCATGAGCCACAGCCAACAGGCAGTGAGCAGGATCTCTGGACTTGAGCTCCAGGATCAACTCCAATTGTGTGACCATGCTCTGCTCTGCCTGGGCCAAGCCCATGGCACCAGGCAGGGGGAGGACTGGGCTTGGGCCCTGTAACCCACAGGGTGTAGCCAGTACCAGGAGAAAGTCCCAGTAAGGTAAGCGCCAGGACGGCACCTCTGGGATGGACAAGCTCTGAGGAGCCTGAACATGAGGCGGGGAATCACAGTTCAGGAAGAGGTGCCTTGTCCAGGGCTTCCAGGAGACTGAGGCCTCAGCTCAGGGTGGTAGTGGGGGCTTATGCTCCTCTCTCTGCCCCATAATCTTCTGCTATGGTATCCTTCCACCTGTACCCCACTGCCCCTTTAATTCTGTTCCACCCTATATCTCTCTACTCTCATATCTCTCTGTCTCTTCAGTCCTCCCCCCAACTTCTGTCACCCTGGTATCCCTGCCCCCTGCATCCTTCTGCACCTGTAATGTTCTACCCTGGCCCACCTCTGCCCCTTGGTTCCTCCACCCTTGTAAGCCTCCCCTACCTCCCACTCTGTATCCCTCCCTCTCCATCACCCTGCATCTCCCCACTCCATATCCTTCCACCTTGTCTTCCTCCCTCCACCACCAAAGCCCTCTGGCCAGTATCCTTCCACTCCTGTAACCCTCCTCACTAGTATCTCTCTGTTCCTGTCTTTCCCTTCAATTCTTGGCCTTTTGGCTAAGATGAAGTGACAACTTAATTATACACATGCATGCTACTTTTATCATGCATCTTTCCCCTCCCTGTATCACTCCATATCTCTATCCTACCTTTCTTTCCCCTGTATCTTTTCCAGCCTAATCTTCCCCACCCCATGTTCCTCCCCGCAAGCCACTGTATAGCTTTGGTTCCTAGAGTTTCCCCCTCTCTGCCAGCTTCTCAGTGCTCATCATTGTATTTTTTGCTGTTGAGCCTGAGCAGGGTGTCTCTCCTTTTCCTGCGGGGCACTGAGGGCTGGTCCTGTTCAGTGTCCCTACTGCCTCCCTTCTGACAAGCCCGTGGCTGAATGCTGGGCTTTGCACCCTTCCTGCTGGGCGGCAGCAGCCCCAGAGATTGGTTCTTTGGTACTGGGAGGTCTCCCCCACTCATGCACTTTCTCTCTGGGGCTGGGGCTCTTCTAGCCAATGCTCCCCAGGGGCCTTCTGGGTTGGCTCTGCAGGTCTCACTTCCTTTTCTCATAGTGGGGCTAGGGTGACTCAACCTCACCAATGAGACATAAACCAACAGCTTTCATTGGTATCTGAGTCAAGGTCCTTCCATGCACTGAGCTCCCCCTCCAGTGGTACCACCATTTCTCGACCATGGGGTGCTGTAGCTGGCGGCATGGACCCTCCGTGGCTGGTGCAGAGCTCACTCCCATGTTCCTGGGATGGGCTCCTGCCCCAGAGGCAGTATTCAGGGCTGGCTGGGAACAGGGGATAGTAATGCACCAAGCCAGTACTGCACCAGCACCAGAGGTGCCCATGGTGTGCCAGCACTGACGGCAGACAACATTCAGGCTGGTGCTGGCATGTCTGATGTTGCTCACAGGCCTCTGGGAGGAAGGCTTGCAGAGGAGTGAGCTGGAAGCTGCTGCCAGCCAAGTAGCTGGGCCTTGCTTAAAGACTGGGGAAAGAAGGTCTGGTCCGCCTGCCTTGGATGTGGATGTTGGAAGGAACTTGGGACTGAGTGTCATGGACAGCCCCAAAGGAGGTGAGGAGCTTTGATGGGGAAAGCTGGCCTTGCCCTGCCCCTCCCATCTCCCCAAGGCTTTCCCTTCTTGGGCATCTCTGCAGCATCTCTTCAGGCTGCCACACCTTGGGAATGGGTTTGTGCACAGGCCTGGAAAGTCACTTGTTGCCATCATCCTGGGATTGGGGTGCCAACTGCCCTGCTGGGGTGCTTGCAAGGAGCTGCATCCAAGCACAAGCATTTAACTCCACCCAGCAGAGACCCATACCCTTCCAAATCCAGCCTTATCTGGGGTGTCCCTAGCCTCCAAGGCACTAAAGGACCATGTGGGGCAGAGAGAAGGGAGACATCTGTGACCCGTTCTTCCCCTAGAAGTGCTGGCTGGCCCACACAGAGAGGCCGAGACACCACACAGCCTCAGCTAACAGAGCTGGGCTTGTAATTCAAGCAGTAAATTCCTATGTGAGGATCCTGGGTTCAACTTACTCAGGACCGGTGGTACCAGAACCCCTCAGGGGATGGGTGAGTTGGACCCTGGCTTTGCCAAGAGGGTATTGTATATATAAGAGAGGCCAGTCAAACTGTGATGTGTTTTATACAAGTGAGAATAAATGTTATTTTTTCATATCCTTGCTTTTGTTTTGTACAAAAAAAAGAAGGAAAAATAAAACAACCTTCCCCCAGATTAGCACTGATCCTTGTATGCAGACAGAGCTCTCTATTTATATCTGCTCCCAAATCAAGTCACAGCAAATAAAGCTCATGTATTTCACACCTGGCTACTCTGCTTTTCTTGCTGAGGTGGGGGAGGGAGGAGAGATGGGAGGAGGCTGGTTGGGTTTCCAGTCTCCATTTAGCACGGAGTGGAAAACCTTGGTCTCTGTGTGGTGTATAATACTCATCAGAACACAGGAGAGGTTCCATGCAGCAGTCAGCTAGTAAAGGGTTAAGGCTAAAGGTAGGCTGTCAGGCAAAAGAGGTCTTTTCAGGAGCTAGGACTCATAGGTTTTTCTTGCAGCTGTGCTCTTGGCTCCCTGGCTGACACTTGGCCCCTTGCCCTGAATAAGGCTGGATCTTAAGAGCCCTGGATTCAATCTCTCCTTCTACCACTCACTTCCTGCATGATCCAAGCAAGTCACTTGTGCCTCAGTTTCCCCACATACCCCATGGGGATGGTTCTCCATTGCCTCATAGTGGGTGCATCTACACAAGATGTTTACTGCGCAGTTGCCTAATTAGCTCCACAGTAAATGTCTCAGCATCTGCATGTACAGTGCTATTAGGATGAAGTAAACTAATTAACTCCACTGTAGATTAGTACTTGTAAATACAAGCACTATGCTATGGCGGTGTTTTCTGATCGGCAACAACACAACTGTAAACACTGATGGGACTGACTAGAGCATGAGGGTGTTTCAGTGCAGGAGCTGCCTGCTAGCTAGCTCCACACTGAAGCACTCTCATGCCATGGCCAGCCCCTCTGCAGCTCATTGAGCTGGGTCAGAGCAGCCCTAGGCTGGCAGATGGACCCTCAGAGCTCTCTGCCAGCCAGGGCTGCTCTGACCCGGCTCAATGTGCTGCAGTCCAGGCCTGATTTTCAAATATGGTGCATGGGAACACTAAACTTCAGCATGGTATGTGCCGGAGTTTATTGTTGTGTATTAATTGAATATGTAGATACATTCAGTGCATGGCTGTAAAGGAAAACCTGCTGATGCCCAAGAAGAGCTTTAGGTATTTCAGTGAAGGCCTTTCTTTCCCACACTGCTCCCTCTCAGTTGCTAGTGGGAATCTCTGACTAATCCCACAGAGGCCAGTTCAACCCAAGTCTGCAGCCCAGAGCTCCCAGACTGCCTAGGGACTTTGCTACACACAGCTTCCAAAACTAGAATCCAGCTCCTCTTCATGGCTTCAATCCAAAGAGCCTCAAAACAGGCTGTAAAAAGGCTCTTGGCACCCACCTCTCTATGTGGCTTAAACAACTTCCTTCTGCTGCCCACAGTGCCACCATCACCCAACACCCTTATCCCTGGCCAGCATTTCCTCAGCTGGGTGCCCTAGAGCATAGTGTGCTGGGAAGGTTGCCACCTCCTCCTAGGCCTCTCTCTGAGCATCACATGGGCATTGGACCAAATGAGATTAGCCAGCAATCCTCATGGATTTCCATATGGAGCCTAGCACAGAGCAGGAGACTGAAGTCTTGGGCACCAGCCTACAAAGAGCCAGAGCCTCCTTTAGTATACAGGAGGATGTTTAGGGTGAGGTGTGGGGACAGAGGCCACCAGACTTGCCCACACCCTTTGGGCCATTCCAGCCCAAAGCCATGTTCCACATTTTTCCTGCAGGGAGGCCAGCTGGGTCCACCTCACCTATCCAGAATTCATAGATTGTAAGGGCTGGAAGGGACCTCACAAGATCATCAGGTCCAGCCCCCCTGCACTAGGCAGGAAAGACAACTGGGGGTCAGGTGACCCCAGCAAGGTGACTGTCCAGTCTCCTTTTGAAGATTTCCAGGGTAGGTGATTGCACCACCTCTGGAGGGTGGACACCCTAACTATTCAGTCTGGACACCCTAACTGTGAAGAAGTTTTTACTATTGTGAAGTCTGAAACAGTCTTCCAGGAGTTTGTGGCCATTACTCCTGGTTTTCCCCAAGGGTGCCCTGGTGACCAGTTGTTCACCAAGTCCCTGATGTATTCCCCTGATGTAGCGGTAAGTTGCTACAAAGTCCCCTCTCAGCCTTCTCATTTTTAGGCTGAAGAGTCCCAGGTCCCTCAGCCTTTTCTCATATGGCTTTCTGTGCAAGTCTCTGATCATATGGGTGGCCCTCCTTTGGACTCTCTCAAGCTTTACCATGTCCTCGTTGAAGTGCAGTGCCCAGAACTGGACACAGTACTCCAGCTGCGGTCTCACCAATGCCGAATAAAGTGGAAGAATCACTCCCTTGGTTTTGCTTGAGATGCATTGATTGATGTACGCCAGAGTATTATTTGCCCTGCTGACTACAGAGTTGCACTGATGGCTCATATTCATGCAGGTCCCTTTCAGTTGTGGTGCTAGTCAGTTTGGTGCCACCAAGCCTGTAAGTATGTTCATAGATTCATAGATATTAGGGTTGGAAGAGACCACAGTAGGTCATCGAGTCTGACCCCCTGGCCTAGGCAGAAAAGAGGGCTGGGGTCAGATGACCCCAGCTAAGTGCTTCTCCAGTCTCCTCTTGAAGACCCCCAAAGTAGGGAAGAGCATCACCTGCCTTGGAAGCCCATTCCAGATTCTGGCAACCCTTACTGTGAAGAAGTTCTTTCTAATGTCCAACCTAAATCTGTTCTCTGTCAATTTGTGGCCATTGTTCCTAGTTATTCCAGGGGGTGCTCTAGTAAATAGAGCATCTCCTATTTCCTGCTGCCCTCCCCTGATGGATTTATAGGCATCCACAAGATGGCTTCCCAAGTTAAGGATAACAAAAAATTGTTTTTCAGATATATAGGGAGTAAATATGGGCAGAAAACAACAGAATGCAATTCAACAAGGAGAAATGCAAAGTATTGCACCTAGGGAGGAAAAATGTCCAGCATACCTACTGCCTAGGAAATGACCTGCTTGGTGGAACAGTGAGAGTGAGAGACTCAGAAGGGTTTGGGGGAGACGCTGTTTCCCCTAGCCCCTGCTGGCATAACAAGGAATAATGGGCACAAGTTGATGGAGAGGAGGTACAGATTGGACATCCGAAAAAACTACTTCACAGTCAGGGCGGCTAGGAGCTGGAACCAACTTCCAAGGGAGGTGGTGCTGGCCCCTACCCTGGGGATCTTTAAGAAGAGGCTGGATACTTACCTGGCTGGACTCATTTGAGTCCCGTTTTTGTTTTTAGGGTGAGTGGTTTTGTTTGTGTTTTTGGGTTGTTCTCCCGCCCTGGTGGGGGGTCGGGCTAGAAGATCTATTAGGTCCCTTCCGACCCTGAAACTATGAAACTATGGAACGGAAGCGGAAAGGGATCTTGGAGTCCTAGTGGACTCCAAGATGAACATGAGTCGTCAGTGTGACGAAGCCATCAGCAAAGCTAACTGCACTTTATCATGCATCAGCAGATGCATGACAAACAGAACCAAGGAGGTGATACTTCCCCTCTATCGGGCGCTGGTCAGACCGCAGTTGGAGTACTGTGTGCAATTTTGGGCGCCACACTTCAAGAGGGATGTGGATAACCTGGAGAGGGTCTAGAGAAGGGCCACTCATATGGTTAAGGGCTTGCAGGCCAAGCCCTACAAGGAGAGACTAGGGCACCTGGACCTCTTCAGCTTCCGCAAAAGAAGGTCGAGAGGCGACCTTGTGGCTGCCTATAAGTTCATCATGGGGGCGCAGAAGGGAATTGATGAGGCCCTACTCACCAAGGCGCCCATTTTTCCAACCTGTCCAGATCTACCTGGATCCATTCCCTACCCTCTGGTGTGTTAACTTTGCCCCATAATTTGGTATCATAATTTGGTAACTTTGCCCCATAATTTGGTACAGAGGAAATGTCTGTACAGTTGCAAACCAGTTCAGCCTATACTGGTTAGACTAACCTGAAAAGATTGAATCAATTCAGGCTCAGGCTTTTTGAATGTCTGTCCCTAGCCCACATGTCTGCCACCCACATTTCTTCCCCCATCTTCTGTGCATATCTTCCCTAATGACAGCCAGAAAGTGTCAAAGGGGGTCATGGCCTTTACCACCACTGGGGGAGGGAGAGTTTCTCACAGTGCTCCCAGACCCTGGAACTGGAGCAGAGGCTGCAGATGGCATGCCTGACACTGAGTCACATCTCTAATCATGAGAGCCCTCTGCATCCTGCTCCCACAGGTCACACAGTGGCTGATCTGAGAAAATGATATAGGTCAGTGCCCTTTCTGCCTGGGATCTGCCTCTCGGGCACTGCAGAACAATAACGGGCAGCTTCCAGGCAGTCACTCCTGGATCCCAGCAACCTACCTAAGGCAACATAGGCCCTCTGGAATGGAGCAAACTGAGAGCTTCTGGTGCTGCACTAGCCAAGGGATGCCCTCAGCTGGGCACCATTTTTGTAGTAAGTGGAGCAGAAATATAGCAGGAAGGAGATGCTTCCTATGGGAGGGTGAATGGCCTCAGGTAGGAGCTGCACTGCTCTACCCCAAATACCAGGCTCATTAGTTGCAATGACTCTTGGTTAGTTAGGGCTGGACTGGGAGCCAAAGGGCCTTCCACACTATCTTACTTTGCAAGTGTGTCCCAGTCTTCATATTTCAAACTGACTTATTTAGTAAGCACAGAAGGAGCCTGGCCCACATTCATCTGAGTCTTTCTGGGCCCAACTCTCCCACTAATTGAAAATGGGAAAGTACCCAAGGGATTGTCCAGGCCATGCATGTGGTTATCACTTAGGACAGGCCAGCAGCACAGCCAGCTCTTAAACTCCTCCCCCAAGGCTTGCTGTACATGATGCTGTCTCACACAGCATCTAGGAGTTGGTTTAGCCTAGGCCTCATTGTCACTGAGAAGTAAAGCATGAACCATAAAGGCTCAAGTGCCAGAAGAAAGAGCCTGGAGGGGAGCTTTATTTCATGTTTTTAAAATGTCCCCATTTTTAAGCTAATTGCATGGTTTTGAGTGGCCTGATCTGGGGTGCTTTGGTTCACAATGCAGCTGTAAGCTTGTGCATGGACATGAAACCCAACTTCTCTGCAGAAGCAGCATGCCCCCCAGAGCATTCCCAAGGCACCAAGATGATGCACCAGCTCCTCAGATGTGCAGCACAAGCTTCCCTCAGGGAGCTGAGAACTGTGGGAGCAGCCCATGTGGAGCCTGTCTGCTTAGACACACATGCTGATGGAAGGTGGGATTTTAAATCAGATTAGGTAATGCCCCTTCCTAACAATGCTTCTGTTAGGCCAGCTGTTTGGGAACTCACCTAAACTGCAAGGATCCATTCACACGGGAATCAGAGAATCCAGTGGAGAGTTGGTTGTCTTGTGTACAGCCAAGACCTGAGACTGCCCAGTTCACAGGCAACTAATTGCAAGACAAGACAAATCCCCGGGCTCCAAGGAAGGGACCTGACTGCCAGTGCTGTGCTGCCCATCTGTCTTGCAGTTAACAGTGCTGGGGTGGAGCTGATCAGCCCCATCAAATGTTGGACTGCTGAGGAAATGAAAGGCATGGTGCAAAGCAGCTTTTTTGGCATGGTGAGGCTGACTGAGGAGGGGCTGCCCAGTGTGAAGAGGTGAAGGGGCAGGAGCATCATGGTGATCAGTGGTGTCATGAGCCTGTAGGGTAGCTAGGGCTGGAGGGATGCTTCTCTGGGTCTGTGCACCATGGGGCTGGCACTGGATTGTGTGCCAAACTCCTATCAAGCAGCATAGAGGTGTGGCTGTGGCATGGCTAGAGATATGCCTGTCTGTCTTCTTCTCTCACCACTGCACTTTGGAGTTCTAGCCTTGGTTTGGAGGCATGGAAGCCATTAAGCTTTAGAGCTGTAAAAGCTGCTGGCACTGTGCCCCCCTGCTCATGCCTCAAGTCTCACATTGCACACATGCAGTTTGGAATGCCACTAAGTAGTTGGTCTTTCCATACTTGGTGCATCTGGTTTTAAAGCCCCAGCTCCTGGAGTCAGGAGGTAGGAAGGGACTTTCATAGAGCAGAGCCTGGCTGCACTAGGCACTGAACAGACAGAACAAAAACCTAGTCCCAGACCTAAGGAGCTTACAAGCCATGTTCTGTGTCTTAATGGGCACATCTACATGTACATTAATGCATTGTAATTACAGCTCATTAAGTTTAGTGCACTGTAATCGGCACTACTTAACGTGCTGTAATCAGCACTACTGCGCAGTAGTGCTGATGCACATCTTTTACATGATGCTAATATGCAGTAGACTAATTCTATTGCGCATTAGCATGGCGTTTGCCATGATGTTCTAATGTGCAGTACAATTAGTCTACTGTGCTTCTAGCATCTTGAGTCGATGTGCCCAATGAATCTTGTCTGTCCTCAGCATTAGATTAAGCTACAAGGAAGCCTTTGTGGGAAGGTTGAGGGCTGAGTCCTTGTTGAACTGCTACAGTGATACCAGCAGCCATGATGTTTTAGGGTGTCTAGAGCCTTTGATAAGTCTTTTTTCTATTCAAACCAGAAGAAATACTCTGACACCACTCCTCATGGAAAAGAGTGGGTTGCAGCTGACCTGGTTTACACAGGAGGGGAGACAGGAGTGGGCTGGAAAATGCCCTGGCAGGGGAAGTTGGATGATATGGCTCATGTTATGTTTTGCGAGCATCGTGCTTCTAACCCCCACCCCCCCGCCCTCCGTCTTCCCCACCAAGGGTCTGAGACCCAAGCTTGTTGGTTGGGAAATGGGCAGAGCATGGTCCACTGGGCTGGGGTGGGTGCTTCTGCCCCACCCCCAGGGTGACAGCAGTGGTCCTGCATAGCACCCTGGCCAATGGAGGATGACTGCCTCCATCACCACGGCAACCACAGCAGCACCTGTGGGAGCTGGGGTTTATCAAAGAGATGAGAGGCGGCAGAGACACAGCCTCCCCCCCGCCCCCTCCCCAGGCTGCGGTTTCCAGCGCTTGACTAACTCTCTCCACACCGAGGGGGCAGGATGAGCCCGGGCTGGGAACAGCTCATCACCCTCTGCAGCCCCCGTGGTACCTGTCACCCGGCGCAAGGGCCTGAAGGCGGAACATGGCATCTTCTTTGGAGGTTCCCACCACAGAAGTCACAGCTCCCGCTCAGCCTGGAGATCAGATCTTCCGCTTCCCAACACACAGGCAGCTCTCTCCAGCCACCCACAGCAGGCCCGTGCACCCACTGGGCCACATCCTCACCTGCTGGAAGCGACCACTGGCTGCAGCAGAGCAACGCTGATTCACACCAGCTCGAGACCTGCCCCTCCCTCCCCCGGCTTACTTTTCTTTTGGCTTATATCACAATCCCTTTGTTTCAAAGCTCTGCATCCATCACCCCTGCGACAGTAGCTAAGATGCTGGTGTAGGATCCAGAACTCCTGGGTCCCATTTCTGTCTCTGCCACCCGTTGATAAGGCAACCTTGAGCAAGCCACATTCTCTGTCTGGGCCTCAGTTTCCCCTTCTGTCTTTAGACTTCCAGCTCTTGGGCCTGTCTCATACTAAAAGATCTGTACAGAACCTGGCACCATGGGGCATGGGTCTCCTCTGAGGCCTGAAGGCACCACTGGAATGTGAACAGTTAATAATTGGATATGTGTGGGTCCCTCGGGACGTATTTCAAGGCCATGGGAGTTGCCATCTCACATCTGGTCCCAGGACCGTCTTGTCCAGTAGCCCATCATCAGCAATAAGGACCCATTCCTTCAAACAACAACATATGACAGGTCCCACTGGGGCAGTTTTGGAGTGTCTAAGCGGAGAAGCAGGGGGCGTCTCAGCCAGGAGGAGGGCACCCCAGGCTGTCATGGTCTGGGCTAGAGGAACTCAGGCTAACACTGCTCTCACCTGACAGGAGCCCATATCCGCTGCCCCCAGCATCCCCCATGACATCTTCCCTCTCAGTGCCCCAGTCTGCTCCACACTCTGGTTGTCATGGCAAGCCTGTTTCTGCTTCAAGCGGCAGCTTTCCGTGTGTTACCTGCTCCACTAAGCTAGCTCAGGAGATTATATATTTTCTCCTCAGATGTGGTGAGGCACTTTGTGGGTTTACAGTAAAGTCTGGGGGATAAAAATAACCATCCCTTGTGAAGTGCAGGTTCAGGAAATGCCTTCTTATCGGGCTGCTGCAGAGCTAATTACAGAGGAGAATTCTGCAGAGTCCACATGCTCTATCCCACCCGGGGCGTTTCTTGGCTTCAGACTTTCCACACTGAAAAAGGTCCCGCAAGTGGCGGCTCCAAAGATGACGGCCCCAAAAAGGTTTCTGCCATCTTGATTGGGAACAGCAGAATTTGCTGATTAGTGTCTACAAAGCACCATTGCCCTCTGAAGAAGAAACTTGGATCGGGTGTGCTGAGTGTCAGAGGCCCTGTGCTGACTGGAGAAAATGGGGAATCTCTTGATGCAAGTGAGAGGGGGCTAAGGCTTTGGGACAATTTAGCTCTCTCACTGGTGCAGGGGAGCTCTGACTAGTCCCAGTGGGTGGCAAAATGACAAACAGGAAGGCTTAGACATTATCGCGGTGGACGCTTGCTTAAAAACCAAGAGAGAGAGATCTGCCATGAGTTTGCCACTGGTTTTCATTCAAAGTTCTCCCAGCATTTTACAAAGGCACATGAGGGCAAGAGTGATCCCCATTCCTTAGGAATGATGGGCTACTGGACAAGATGATCCTCAGGAACAGACCCAGGGATGCCAAGCATCTCGCTCTCCAACTGCAGTGCATGCCAGTGACACAGCTCAGCCACTCCACTCCCAGCCTCATGTTCTAACCACAAGAGCGCACCACCCCCAGTGCTGAGCTCCGTGGTCAGGAGTTGCAAGACAATGAGAATGCAGGGGCTTGTTACAGCAGGCCAGTAGGGGCAACCACAGGGGTTAATTAGCCACCCTTCTCCAATTTCCTCAAAGGAGATGAAGGAGGTGCTATGCTGTCTGTGCAGTGCTCTAGAGAACACAGTGCACCCGGCTCACAGAACTACAGAGCTAGGCTCTTGGTCCACTCCATGTTTGTTATCAAACCCACCACCCTACATTGCCTAGCTGAGCAGGGTCACAGCTCAGACTGTCCCGAATAAGTAGTTTCCCTGCCTCTTCAGAGCATGGCCCAGCCCTGCCCACGGTCTGGCATTTATCATTGTCTGTGGGCCTCCACCTGCCCTGTGGGACACTGGTTACCCCATGCTGCCTGCTGCATTCTCTCTTCTGCTGACTACACCCCTGCCTCTTCCTATCCAGCCGTTGTGTTCAGTGACCTTTAATCAGCTCCCGAGTTCATCGTGGAAGGTTTCTACAAGAGCCTCGTCATACAGGCACTGAGTCATAGAGTCATAGAGACGCAGGGCTGGAAGGGACCTCCATAGGTCATATAATCCAACCCCCTGCCTGAAGCAGGATCAGCCCTACCCAAAACCATTGTCTAACCTCTTAGCAAAACTGCACAATCAACCCTGACACAACACCAGACATAGCACCAGAACCTGACACAGGTAGAACAGAGGGACCACAACAGCTAATGTCCCGCTACTGTTGAAGTTGTTAATATATACTCAAGAGCTCCCAGGCAGAGGGACACAGGAAGGGCCCCCACTGGCAAAACTCCCCACAGGCCATACCGATTTGACCATGGGGTAAAAATCCTTCCTGACCCCGAATAGGGAGATCAGTCTGACCCTGAGCAGAGGTTCAACAGCCTGAGAGTCACAGGCCTCATGTCAAGGCTGGGGTCTGAATCCAGCAGGGCTGGGCTGTCCTTTGTTCTGGATTTCAATAGAATCTGGGTTTCAGGAGCTTTCCTAGGAGGGAATTGGGGATGGGATCTTTGAGAGTTGGGATTAATCTCAGTAATTACTACTAGCACCTGGGAACGTGTGAACAATATATGCCCTAGGAATATGCTTCTGGGACTAAGCAGATGTGCTATTGTCTCACCTCCAAAGAGGAAACAGAGCTCCCTGTGTGGGGGGAATTCCCCATTAGGATGCATTTATCAAGAACAAGTGCTCCCAAGCAGCCAGCCAAAGGTCCCATCTCCTGGGGCAGTCTGGGCAAAGACTGCACAGGTGCGCCCCACCTGCAGTCACCTTTGCTCCCAGGCACTGGCAGCAGACAATGGCATTTCTATGTCAGCAGGCAGCTGGGCGAGGCAGCTGTGCGTGGTCCAACCAATACCAAGCCCCCCTCAGCCTATCTGTCAGGACTGTGTTTTATCTTCCACCTGCAAGTCCTTGAGATAGGCAAAGTCCCCTGCAATTCTGGGCATGAAATTTGGCAGGGGCAGCTTGCTGTACAAACTTCTACATTATGCTCTTCTCCCTGGAGCATACTGAGGCCTTTGTGCAGCTCTTGTGAGGTTCTTTGTCCTCAGCTCAGGTGAATTTTGTCAGGGGTGGCTGCTGCTTAACCCTTAAAATGCCAGCTGATTCTAAGGGAATTGGATTTGGGAACCAGCTAAATTTCCAGGGTAAGCAAAGCCCATGGCAGGGGCTGTTGAGTTAGGAAGCAGGTGGGAATTCCTACTGACTTTGGGCCAGGCTCCCAGCACGTACGGCCTGCCTTGGACTGTTCTATCAGGCAGCTGGGGAGGGCAGGAAGTCAAGCAGGGAACGCCAAGGAGAAGGAGTCTGGGTTACGAGCTTTGCAAGGCAGTCTGTGTTGAAAGGTTCTCCAGACACGGCACTACTGCATGAGACTGCAGTAAAAGATAGCTAGAGAGGTGGGAGAGATCTTGGACCCCCTGGGAGAATTGTAATAGTGATGATTTGGGGGGTGACACCAAGACGCTTCCAAGAACAATATGTATTCTGAATCCAGTTTCTGAAAGTCTTGTCTTGTTGAGGGCTGCAATATCAATGCCCAGTTGATATAGTTCTCTACCAATTATGGCTCTTTTCCAAAGTTCATGGTTTTCAGTTCAAGTCCAGTTAACATAGTGTGAACTACACAGTAGTAAAAAGGTCTCAGAACACAGCTTACTATAAAAGTCTGTACAAGATGCACACCGTCAGAAGCAAAAACATTCCCATTTTACTGTTAAAACTCCATCTCACCTTTGGTAGATTATTTTCACACTACCTGTGCAGCATGTTTTGCAACCATAGATGAATTGGGGTAAGGTGTTAACTTTTGGTTTTATTTCTCTTTCCTTTTAAGAAGCTTCTTGGGGAATTTCACAACAGCTCTGAGAACACCATGCACCTCATGGACTTAAGCAGCAGCACTGAATACATAGTACTTAAAATAAAGATCCAAGTTGCTACAGTCCCTTTATTACTGCACAGAGCTCTATGCTTGATGCAGGGAGGAGTTGGTATTCCTATAACACAGCCCAAGAGAACTGAGAATCAGAAGGCACACAAACAGGGAAAGGCACATGCCCTGAAAGTCCAGTTTTGGCTGTTTTCAGCATTTATAGTAAAACCTGTCTGCTAGGCTACTGCCCATGAGACTGCGTCATGGTGATTGTTCTAGCACTATGCTTGGTCATCTGAATCCCGTTGCTGCTAATGTAACACATCCTGGTGTTGGGAGGCAAAAGTGAAAGGTTAGTGGAAGGTTGCCCATTTGTGAAGGTGGGGGATCCCCTTATAGAGCTGGAGGTTACCACATGTCAATGCAGAGTCACACCCAGTACCCCTTCAGCCCATTGTTCAGGGGGCTCCTCCAACATTTTCCAGCCCCTGAGTCCTGCACCACCACCTCCCTACCCATTCCCCAGTTCCCAAGGCCTACTAGAAGCTTACTGGGGCTTCCCTGTAGAGCAGCAAGGGTGCCCTTAGGGTGAGGTGAATGAAAAGCAGGTGGTGGAAGGCATCAGCCATCAGGTCTCCAGTGGGGTTGATGTGCTTCAGGGCCATAATGGGCATGGGCATTGGTGAGATGGTGGAAGGGCAGCTTGGTGGCTCTGATCACTTTCACCGTGTGCTGAGAGGAAACCAAGATGTCCCTGCATTAGCTTTCTCCCCCTACCTGCCTTGCCTGACTTAGGGAGCCTGACCCCTTTCCCCTGCAAGGTGGTATGGCTGTAGGTTCAGCACATTGGTACCTGTGCTAACAGAGTGGGGGCTGTATGAATAATGACCAGGTCATACTCTGCATCAGCTCTGGGCTGAGGTCCCCACCACCTGCTGCAGCTTGTGCCTTTCCCTGTGCTGCAGGCGGTGTGATCTCAGCCAGCTGCAGAAACAGTCTGATTGTTTGGCCCTTCCAGGCAGTGTCTCCTTGTCATTAGCTGCTCCATGTCCAGAACAGATCTGGTGACATTACAGTCCCCGTTGTGCAGGTGGGGTGAGAGAGAAGGGAAGTGACTCGCTCAAGACCACATAGTGAGTCAATGGCAGAGCTGGGAATAGGACCCAGGAGTCTGAGAAGCCACACCCACACTTTAACCACCAGGCAAGCTGCAGAAGTTTAAAGGACACCCAACCTGATGGAGCAGCAGTCCTACCTTCTGCGGGGAATCACCCCCTCAGCTTTGCACATCATCTTCCCACTTGTGAGGGGATGGAGAGTTATCTAAGGATCTATGAATCACAGGGAGGGAGGAAACCCTATGCCCTGCTCAAAGGCCCTCAGTAAGACAGAACCCCCAAGTGAGAATCCCAGGGAATCTGAGCTGAGAACAACAGCCCTGAGTAGCATCCAGGGTCCCATCCTCACCACCCTTTGGGCAGCTCAGAGCCATGAGTTTCTGGCCATCTGCCAATGCCCCATCCCTATGCTCCACCAAGCTCCTTTTGCTGGATCCCTGCTGCCCCTGGGGTGAGTCATGTGACGCCAGGGAGGATCATGTATCCAAAGGGCAGAAGGGGCACTGGGTTGTGGCATGTGCCCACTGGGAGATAGACTCCAATCTTCCTATACCAACCATATCCAGCGTTGTTTGGTAAGAGCCCTTCACTCAGAGTTGGAGGGGCATGAGGAGAGGCTCTGGGTGGGTGAGGTTTTGTAGAGAGGTGCCAGGAGAGGGCTTTTGATGTAGCAGGGAGTAGAGGCTGGTATTGGCAAGCAGAGGGAAGAAGCACAGAGAAGGACAGGGATCCAGTTCTCCACTCAGGCTTGACTGAACCCAGTAAGAGCTAACAGGACTGACTCCTAGTGTGTGCAGGTACATACAAGGTCACTCAGTAAGCAGGGCAGGGCTTTTCCTCACTTCCAACCTAGGCTGGATTGAACCAGTGATACAGAAGCACCCGTTTCTCTTTCTTCAGTGAATGACCCATGAGGCAAACTCCCAGCCCCTGCACCCATCATCTGAAACAGAAGCAAATGGAAAGAAGGATGCCATGCTAAAGGCAAAGGGATGGGTCTGTGTTCTTGCACCCAGGTTTGGGATATAGCCAGGAGCTGGTGTGGAAGCTAAAGACAGGAAAAGTCCTACTTTACCACAATCAAGTGCCCCTCCAACACTGCCCCTCCCCCTACCCAGTCTGCTCACAAACATCAACCTTCCTTAGGTCTACAAAAGACGCCAAGACAACTTGAGGTCACCCTGTTTCTTGCCTATTTCCTGGGCAATCATGGCTACAATACTCCAACCCTGGTACTTAATAAAGAGTAAAGAAGGGGGTCCTGAAACTGAACAAATTCCAATGTGGGGTCAGTTCCCAGGTCCACTACACAATCACTGTGTGATGTGAACCAGGGCAGGTCACGTCCCCTATCTAAGTCCCCCCAGCTGGAATAGAGAGACCAAAATCTCTTCTCCTTCCCCTTCCCACCCCAACTATTTAAAAGACAAGATCTTTAGGACAAGTCTTTCTTGTAACCTGTTCATGGGGCCTTTAGGAACTAGTGGAACACAAACTATTAATACCGACAATAATTCCATAGGGTTAGAGAGCCAGCTTTTCACCCAAATCTCACTAGAGTGCAAGCAGAGAGCTAAACCTCTGGGCAGAAATCCCTGCCAGACTTTTTACTGTGTTTCCATCCCTTTCCAAGCAAAATGAGGAAGTTCTGAAGGCTGGAATCTTCCTTTCTTCCCCTCTTTGGATGCATTCATCAGTTGGTCTTCGGAAACCAGGACCGTGGTCCAAGTAGGCTTGTATCTCAAGGGTTGATGCCTTCCTTACACATATGTTACACACCAGGGGTGTCCAACCTGTAACATGTGTGCTATAAGTGACACAGGCAAGCTCTTTGTGTGGAATATGGCAGATCAGGGAGGGGACAAGCAGCACAGCAGCAGATAGGATAGGATGCAGAAAGCAGAGCAGCACAGTAGGCAGGAAGCACAGGGCAGAAAGCAGAAGAGGGAGAGAGCAGAAAGCAGAGGAGCAAGTCAGGCAAAGAAAAAGGACTGGAGTGGCACTTAAGACTTGGGCAGGGCTATGCCTCCCAAAAAAAGGTTGCCCCCCCCTATTAGAGCTCCAGCCTACCTGACCTTGGCTGTATGAGAGCAGATCCTCCAGCAGCTAATAGGAGTTGCAGCCTGCCTCTGTGGGCACTCTCAAGACCTGTGCATGTATGTTCTCCTCTGCACCATACTAGTGCTTGGTTGCTGGTGCATGTAAAATGCAGACACTGATGAACATGCTTTGGGACACCTTTCAGTGCCAACTTTGCTCATGCACCAATGTTGGCACTACCTAATGTATGCACCTGCAGTGACATCCAGTGGCAAGTACTGGTAATTGTTGGAGTGAGTTCTTATGTGTCCGCTGAAGAGAAGAGGATAGTTGTGAGGAGTGGTTGAAGGGCACAGTGGACAGGGGCACCTTAGTGGCCTGCACTGGTTGGATGGGAGGGGAATGGCAGAGTGGGTGAGGAAACCTAGACAAATCAGCTGGAGGTAAGGATTGAGGAAACTTGAAGAGGGTGGGGTGCTACAAGAGGGCAAGGGGTCAGGGTGGAAAGGGCTGGGATAGCTTCTGAAAAGTGGGAAGGGAAGGGATAGACCACCAAAACCCAGAATGGCCCTGGGTAGCGGGAAGAGCCTGTATCAAATGTCTGGGGGATCCTGAGTGCATCTGAAGCACTGAGATGGAGGAGGCATCCAAGGTAGGAAGAGGCACAGGCAAGATCTGGGCAGCCCAGGAATCAGAAGGACTATTGGGAAGGGCAGGAATGACATGCAGGGGTCTCAGAACAGCTGGATGGATAGAGAGACATCTAACAAGGGGAGAGCAGTAGGTGGGAGTGACAAGTAGTGAAGCTAGAGGATGCTAAGGCTCTGGTGCCTTTTTACACAACTATAATTATCAGATGGTTCCACTGGAGTGTGGTAGGGGCCACATAGCTGTCTTTCTGCTGCATGCAAGGCCTTGTCACGGACAGTAGAGGTGTGGCTGGTTTTGGAACCACTGAACACCATGATCACTACAAGAAGTCTCATGCCCTACTTAAAGAGATGCTACCCCATTCCTCCATTTGGCAGGGAGGACATGAGAAAAGAGTGGAGATGGTGGATGGGAGAAGACGAGAGGGGCAAGGCAGAAATGGGAGCCACAGGTGACAGAACAAAGTAACCCCAGGCTTCATCCTTGGACACCTGCAAAGGCTAATACTTAAAGCACCCTCCCGATGCCAACTCTCCTTCTCTTTCACACACCCACCATGGAGAGAGAGATGCTAGCTCACCAGAGTGGGAGTCATGCCCTGCTTACATTTGAAGTTCACTTGTTGATATAAACCCCATTTCCAACACCACCCACAGCTTCTCCAAATAGCAGCCAATCCTTCTGAAATGTTGAAGGTGGCATCTCCACCCAGGGTGTGTGCTGAGAAGTACAACAAAAAACAGATGCAGAGTTTGAATATTACTGTGCTTTGATAACAGGGTTGTCATTTTTCCACTGTCATTTCTGGACCCTATTCCCCATCAGTAGGTTGGACTGGAGACCTCACATTGCCCTGCCAAGGACAAGGACATTTGGGGACTGGGGGAGAGTGCTAGTTGGGCTGGAAGGTGGGGGGGGGGGTGTTAAAATGTTATATAGGATTAATTTTAAGTGTGGTAATGTTAAACTATAGGTCTGGGTACCAGGACTCCTAGGTTCTGCTCCTGGCTCAGGACAGGAAATGGGGTTTAGAGGGTCACAGCTGGAACTAGCACTCCTGTATTCCACTCCCAGCTAATACCTGGTTTGGGATACTCATGCAGCCTTAGCTTTTCCACACTGGTCAAACAGGGATTGCTCCTCTTACCACTTGTAGTAGCACCCCAGGATCTCATTGTGTTGGTTGCTGCTCACATGTATGACAAGAGATGGCTTCTACTTTGAATTTATTGAAGCTTAAGCAGGCAAGACAGACAAAGGTTTGGAGAGGAAGCAGTGGTGAAGTGAATCACCCAGGGTCACAGACTAGGTGAGGGGCACAGGGATAGCACTCAGCCAAACCCAGCGTAGTGTCTTTCCCAATGAGCTAGGCTGCAGCACAGGGCTGCTGCAAAGCTTCATCCACTAATATCTGGAACAACCTCTGCAGGCTCTGGGCAAGCAGTGTCGGGAAGGTGGAACTGCCAGGGAAGGGGTATTTCTGCCAGCCTTTGGCAGTTTGAATTCGTTCTGGCGGAATCAAGTGATGGGCTGTGACCAGTGAGAGGGTTTCACTTCCCACTCCCAGACAAAAATATCTCGAGTGACAGCCCTTATTAAAATCTGGAGTGATATTTTTAACCAGCACCGGGTGAAAAAGTACAGAGGCTTCCTTTGAAAGTGCAGCCACTGTGACCGTGCGCTGGGAAGGGCCAAGAGCTGTTTTGTTAGGGGGGCTACCTCCCTCCCTACCACGACTGCTGCCTGAGCCTACACGCCACCATGCACCCTAGGGATTTGCTGGGAAACGAGTCTAGTCAGGCATCAACCCAGCTCCCCATGTCCCATCAGCCCTCACATCCTCCTTTCACCCCTGTGGCCAACCCTTCTCCATTTGCTCAGCACCATGGCCAACCCCACTTTCCCAGGGTGCTGGGGTGCTGCCACTTTCCTGTGTGCACCATCAGGTGGAGTGTCTCTCGCTGTCCCAGACCCACGCTGGCAGGAGATGATCCCACACCCTGTGGTTCAGGTTCTGACCACACTGACACCAGCTACAACCGCCCAGCTGCCAATGACAACCGCCCCCAGCTACTGCACCATGGCCAGAGCTTAGTCTTAGTGGGCTCCCTCTGCAGTACAGGCCTTGCCTCTGCCTTGGGTGTAGCCAGCCACTCCTATTGACGTGGGTGGGTGCCTAAGCACTTCCCAGGTATGCTCAGTGCTGTGCAGGATAAGGCCTTGATGTCCTACCCTCTGAAAATGCTAAGGCCCTGAGCAGTGGGATGTGTGGGTGCTCAGGCCCCACCATCAGCCGGGTCGTAAGTGTGGAAAGGGTTAACAAAGGTAGACAGGGCCAAAAAACTGAGCAGGAACAAGCTCCAATGGGATGCAGCTGCCATTTTGTTCAACATTAGGGCCCCAAACAGTGGGGCCTTCACAGTTAAAAGCTGAGAGGCAAGGGAGCTCCTCACGTGTGTCCTTCATACTGATCCCTGAGGCTAGGAAAGGCTTAATATGGAACCAGAGACCCTCATCAGGGGCTGCCCAGGTTGCTACCACCTGAGGGTGGTGTGTGGGGCACTTGGCCAAAGGCTGGTCTGGAGATACAGATGGCAGCTGCCAGCTGCAGCTGGGAACAGGTTCTGGCTCACCATGTGGGGAAGCAGGGAATGTAAAATTGCCTTGGAGAATGACCAGGCCCTGCTGCAATTCACTAAGAGGAGCCCTGGGAGCCCAGGGGTCCTGCCCAGATTTCCCCTGTGTAATTAACTCCCATTTGGGCAAAAAATCTGCATTTGAGATTTCACCTTGTGTCCTGCGATGCTGCTTTGCAAGGCTAAACAGCTGACTATCCCCCCCAGCATGGGTGACTCATGCAGACTGGAGTCATGCTAGAGTGGACTTAACCTGTGATATTCCCTCCTCTCCATGGGGCTTTCCAGGGGAGCACAGTGGCTGAGGGTTTGGGCTACCTCTGCGGCACTTGCTCAAATTCATCCCAACCCTGTTTCCCACTAGCATACTAATGCCAGTGCAGGGCCTATGTGTGTCATTCCCCAGGAAGCCTCACATGTCTCCAGGGCCCTGACTGCCACTGGCAAAGTAGCATAGAGGAGCTGGTTTGCCCCATCCAGCCCGGTCCCAAATGCCCCTTGCCCAGTCTGGGGCATGTTGACCCGGAGCAGGGTGCAGCCCCCAGCTACAGCAGCAGCAGGACAGAGTTCTTCACTGGCTGCCTGTACCACAGGCGCCCTTTTGCAGTTCTAGCCATCGTGTGGGCGCCCGGCATGACTGAACTTTGAAGATGATATAAGAGAGAGAAACCACAGAAAGGCCCTGGATGATTAAACCCTGTGTGCCGTTTCTCAGAAGCAATTCTCGGTGACCGCCATACAGTTCCCGTTGTGTCTGAGCCGTCTCTGAGGTTGGCTCTGAAATGAATGTGGAGCTATCTGGGAGCCAGGGCAGGAAAACCCACAGAGGACCCATCTCCTCTGCCAGAGGCTCAGAAATGACAAAAAGCTGTCTGACCGCTGGGCAGGTTTCATCCCAACCTGGGAATTCATCATGAAATGGAGGTTGTACATGTGTGTACATGTATGTGTAGATTCACATATGTGTGGGTATGCATGGATTCATGTGTGTTCATGCATCTGTGCACTCCCTAAATGGGGGCAGGTGGACTTCTGTGTGTGTATGCCTGCATATAGACATGGACGTGCACACAGGATGGGGATGACAAGCATGGAACTAATACACTCTTGTACTGTCACATAGATGCTCAGACTCTGGGGCCAAAAGGGACTGCTGTGACACCCTGGTTGCACTCCCTGGGGTCACGGGCCAGACAGTGTTTCCCAGAAACAGGAATAAAGCACAATCTCTTCTTAAAGATGCCTGGGTGGGGGGAGGTGAGACTTCCATCTCCCTGACTAAGATGGGTGGCAACACCTTTGTTGTTCACCCACTGAGGTTCAAATCCATGAATCTTCCTGTCCCCGGCCTCATGGCAACACAGAACTGGAAGGAACTGTTTGGGTCACTGAGATTACAGCCAGCTGCAGAGCAGACCTATTGCCTGCTGTCCTTATGGGAGGATGTGCTTCCTACAGGCCTGGCAAGCAGTTCTGTCACCTTAGAGGAATCCCTGTGCTTCAGGTTCCCTATCTGCAAAGTGGGGATAAGAGTACTGACCCATCAGTAGAGCTGCTTTGAGATCTATTGATGAAAAGCACTAGATAAAAGCTAGTAATTCACACTGCAGTTCCTGGCTCAGGCTCCCACTGTGCAGAGAGGCCCCACATCCTCCAAGGTATTTAAGCATCTGACTTCAACTGAGAGTTGGGGCCTTGGAACTTTGGGCTGCAGGGCTGGGGGAAGAACAAGAGGCAAGAGCAGCTTCTCTTCCGCTGGCCACCTCTCCATCGCAAGACCATTGAACACAGTGCTGTTGCACTTGCTGTCCCATGTTTGAACCAATCAGATCTCCCAGCAAATGGAAGATGCATCTGTGGGTTTGTTCTTTTGTCTTTTTTTTTTTTTTTTTAAAGTAAAAGTTAATCAGAAAGAAGCAGTCAGGGGCTGACAGCTTCCATTGCCACAGCAACAGCAGCAGCAGCACCTGCAGGACTCGGGGCTCAGATCGGTAACATCAAAGAGATGAGAAGCTACAGACGCAGCCTCCCCCCAGCCTGTGGTTTTAGAGAATTTGAGTAACTCTCTCCGCTCTGAGGGGCAAGGGAGAGGACACGGGGGGGTGGGTGGAGGGGGGTTGGCGGGAAGATTGTTTAAGCTGGGGGAAGAGACATGCAACGGGAACAACTGCTGTTATAGTGCTGCCAACCCCAAGTGTTTGATAGTTCATGAAGCAAGTCCCCCCCACATCCCTCCCTCCCCCTGATACAGCTGAAATGTTGTAAAGCGCTTGACTAAAGCTCAATGAACATTGGGGCATTCTTTCTTTGCCATCTGGGTTTCAAGCGCTGCGGTTGCGACCTTAGCTTTCCCCTGCAGACACAAGGGCAAGGAACTTCTCTTTTTGACAAAGATAATCATAATCCCATGACCCCTGGAGCTGCCTCTCTAAGCAAAGCACCAGACCCCATGTTGAATCATGAAAATAGGGTCATGCTGTTGGTGATGATGTTGCCCAGGGGCAGCCATGAGATTCCAGAGTCCCAAGCACAGTGGGCTGTGAGAGTGCAGGGGACAAAAGTATCACATGGCTTCATTGGAATAGCACTGAGAGGGCCAAAGCTGGGTCTCTCTCTCTCTGTAGGGGAACAGGGTGCTTTCCCAGCCTTTCTTTGCTTAGGTAGCTCCAGCCCTGAGTTATTGAAGCATGTACGGTTGGGGGAGAAGTGGTCCATGCCGTAGCCAGTAGGAGGGGAACAGGGGTTCTGTATGGGTGAAGAATTCTCACCATCTCTGGCCCTGTTAGTGGAGGAGGGATTCTGGCAGGGACATTGCTTCTCCAGTAGAGCTGTATCTGCTCCCACAAGAGAAGAACTCAGGCTATACCAGGGCAGGGAGCCGCCTTCCATAGAGGAGTGGTGCAGTCTTTGGAAATGAGGGCAGTGAAAGGGAAGCACAGTCCCACAGTCAAACGAGGCTTTTTACATATCACGCATCACTGCCTGTAACAAAGGCTCTGCATCGCCTGCAATGAGCTAAGCTGGAGAAAGAAGGCCAGGATTCAGGAGGCCTTTAGTGTAGTGTGAAATCTGAATGCTTGTGGATGCAGACTGAGATCAGGCTGCCTCCACGTGTGCTCCAGAGCTTTAGTATATGCTTCTGGACACTTGGTATGAGCAAAGATCTCTCCCTTACAACTCAACCTGCCACAACTCATACCACTAAGGGTAAACTCTGCAGGCTTAATTTGGCCCTTAGGTTATGTGTGTGCAACCACACTGGCTCCAGGCTACATCCTCAATGCGGGTATCTGCCCTGGGGGACAACTGTCAGCATTTGCCACTGACAAATGTATAGTCCCTTTGCCTTCAGTCATCCCAGGCACAGGGCTGACTAAAACAGCAATTCTCAACCAGGGTGCCATGGCACGCTGCACTGCCTAGAGACCCTTTAAGGGTGCCACAGGGTGCTGCACAATGTGTGGTGTGCAAACACAAGTCACAAGATAAACCCATAGAACTTCATAGTATTAAAACCATTCTGCCCTGTTGTAGGCTTTCATAGTTCTTGGCAACAGAAGAACTGCTCTAGTATTTTTCTGTTACCAAAAAACAAGTGAAAACTAAGAACTGGCATTTTCCAAGGGGTGCCATTAGCCTAATGAGTGGTGCCTCAAGTCTAGCAAGGTTGAGAATCACTAGATTAGAACTAGCAAATACCTGTGCAAAGGCACTGAGAAAACTCCATCTGGTGCTTTCTTCTTTGCAGTGCCAGGAGAAGCAAAAACAGGAAGAGGTAGTATTTTTCACCTCTCTAGGGTCTTCCCTCCACAGACCTCAACTTGATTTCCAAGCCCTCCAGAGTCCAGCCCTGGTGTCACTGAGATCCATGGGAGCTCCCTAATTCACATCAGTCCACAGATACAGCAAACTGCCATTTGGAGGGGAGCAGATTTTCTGAGCCAGAAGGGACTATTTTTATACAGACCCCTTGGCCTGTTTTCCATGGGGTCAGTGCTGAAACTATACCTGCCCTTACCTGTCCCCCACACAAGAGGCAAAAGAGCTATGGGTGAAATCCTGTATCTGCCAACATCATCGGCAAAATTCCTGTTAGTTTCCATGGGACTGGAATTTCATTCCATGGTCTTTTTTGCACAGCAGGAGACAGTACATGCTCAGTAGATGAGTTATAGCAGAAAAGGAGCTGGGGTTTCTGCCTTCCTCTGAAGCATTGAGTAATAGCCACTGCTGGAAGTCAAATATCAGTCTGGGCTGGCCTGATTAGGAATGGCAAAACCTGTGTTCCTCCTTAAGAAAAAAACATTTCTGTCTTAATGCAGTGACCAAAAGAGTAACTATACGCATTTGTGAGTACTGGATGTTATCCACGGATATTTCCCCCCATCACAGTCCTGAACGCTGTCTGGCCACTGTCTTTCCAGCTTTTGAAACATGTGAAAATTGCTCCTCAGCCAGCTAGGCAGGTTGCTGCTGAATGACACAAGTCATTCAACAGGCAGGTTCCAAAGAGGACGGAGCTAGACTACTCTCAGTGGTGGCAGATGACAGAACAAAGAGCAATGGTCTCAAGTCGCTGCAAGGGAAATTTAGGCTAGATATTATGAAAAACTTTCTCATTTGGAGGGTAGTAAAGCACTGGAACAGGTTACCCAGAGGTTGTGGAATCTCCATCTTTGGAGGTTTTTAAGACCCGGCTAGACAAAGCCTCTGCTGGGATGATTCAGTTGGAGATGGTCCTGATTTGAGCAGGGGGTTGGACGAGGTGACCTCCTGAGGTCCCTTCCAACCCTAATTTTCTATGATTGTATGACACAAAGGTCCCTATCAGTGTCCCTTCCTAGGCAAGCTGGCCCATTCCCAAAGGGTACTCATTGACCTTCCATCTACAATAAGGTTTTATGGCTCACACGTCACCCATTCATCTTAGAAACCAAAGTAAACAGCGAAATCCAGACTGATCAAGTCTCCAAGGGAAACATGGGGCCATAACAATACTGACATGGTATGATGGATAAGGAATTTGTCTGGGGAGATCAGGTGATCCCATCCCTGGTGTCTATCTTCTTTCCACTGACAACTGACATCTGGTGTTTCTGAGGAAGGAAAAAAGTGCTGTTAGGCACCCTGCCAACTACTACTATTGCACATGTCACTTGTCTAAATGTTGAGTGCCTGAAGAAGAACAGGAAACTGCCTCACAATCTTGCACAGTGGTGCAAACATACCCCCCATCTTCTCCTTACATGTTGGCTGGGGGGATGGGGGCTGTTTGTCCCTCTCCATACTGTTGAGGTGCAGATCACCCAAAAACAGGGGCTTTGGGGTCAAGCTGGGTGATGTGTGAGAGCACCCCCTCCTCATTATCCACCAGGAATGGGGCAGAGCAGTGGCAAGAGCCAGCCCTTGCAGCTGGAGAACATCTGTCTGTTCTGTCTCAGGAATGATGCCTCTGGCTTTTTCTGGCTTCTGGATAGGGAGTGTGGCTTTCCACCAGCCCTGAGCAGGGACAAAGCATGAAAACTACCTTCAAGCCCTAAATGGCATGCATTTGTGCATGTTTTAAAATAGTTAGATCCTCAGATGTTGAATATCAGCACAATTCCATTCACTTTAGTGTGGCTGTTCCAGCTTATGCTAGCTGTGGATCTGGCTTATGGTATCTTAAATCTTGAAGACAGTGATGAAAAAATGTAGAGCAGCCTTTGCATCTCCCAAACACTGTATTGGTTTGGCTCATATGTGAGCTGGCATACGGATGTTAGCTTAGTGTCTTAAGTGGAAAGCAGAGGCTTCTAAAAACAACTGTCTGCAGGGACTTTCCTTTCATTGGCAAGTCTGCCTGTTACAATTGGTAGTTACTATTCTGCACTCTCGCTCCCCAGAGAATTTCACTACCAGCACAGGTGCAAGGGTTTGTTGCTATGCAAATAGCAGAACAAATATAACCATGTTCTGATGGAATGTCTCAATAAGCTAGCCTCATGGTGGCACACAGCCCAGGAAAAGAATAAAAAAGAGAAAGATAGCCATTCCCTTAAGGGCTGTGGTGTCATTTCTTGTGAAGGTAGATTTTCTACCTGGGAGTACATTTAATCTGACATGGATCCATTCTCCCCAGTGTGATAAGGTACCTTTTTTAAGCCACACAAGGCTCAGAGACCATGGGAGTACTCTCGTGGTAAACAGTGCTTGGTGTAAGGGCTACAGAACTGCCCTGTGCTGTTTGTGGCTGGGCCCACCCATTTTCTTTTAAACCTGCCCTGTGCTGTTTGTGGCTGGGCCCACCCCTTTTCTTTTAAAACAAAAGCCAGGAAAAAAAGCTTACTGTCACACACAGTCGTGGGCAATCAGGTCTGGGGCCACTTGGGGATCTAAAAGTGCTGACCAGGGTCAGGAGGAACAAGCAGAATCTAGAGACAAGCCACTGCAAGCAGCCAAAAGATCAGTCTGAGAGCAGGGTCTAGAAACAAGCTGAGGAAACCAGGATATCAAGCAGAGAGCAGAGTCAGAAAGCAGGGGTTAACACTTCCTGTTACTGCGCAGGGGTTTATATAGAAGTGGAGAGCTAGCTGACCGTGACTGCCCACTCTGATGACAGGGAGTGGGTGGAGGATAAGGCCCTGCTGGAGGCTTCAGTCCAGCTTTGCATTCTCAGGGAAGTCAGCCGTGGAGTGGCAGGCCTAGATGAGTGGCTGTTAAGCATGCTGAAGCCTCAGGCTCAAGGTCACTCCATCAAGTGCTGAGCTTCTAGGGAAAATCTGGGTTTTTTTAAGTGATGTAAAAGTGATGCCTGGCTATGAGGGTCCAGAAATTATGCGAGAGGTGAGAATTTCCGAGGGTGATATCTTTTACTGGACCAACTATGTAGTTGGGATAAAGTTAGACAAGCTAAGTGAGTGAGAGTTAGGTCTTCTAAACACTGGGTTCAACCAGCTGTGTGGTGCAGTTGAGCCTCTGGCTTTATATACGGATTGGAATGGTTTTTATTTGTGTCCTAAATAGTGAACAATAATATTTTGTGCATCTATATCATCTTTCATCTAAGGATCCCAGCCCATTTCTGGACTGTCCCGAGTCCAATGCTGTTGGCACTGAAGGCAATGGAAGTTTCACACCAAACATTAGAGGAAGCAAGGATAGCCTAGCGCTGAGCCTAGGTATTTGCCCTCCACAGTGAGGGAAGCATTACTATCCACATCTACCTGAATGATATGGGAAGGCGTGGCCCAAGGCCACGGGATAGCTTTTTGTGGGGATGAATTGCCTCTAGTCTAAAACTGGTTCAAACCAAGCTACCTTACCCAACTATTAGTAACTGAAACATGGTTCAGATGAAGGCCCAATGCATACAGTATTACAAGACTCCTATTGACTATAACGGGGTCCTTATCAGGTCTTAAGAAAATGGTGTCCAGTGACTTGAAGGGTGTTTTTGACATCTGAGGGCCCTGGAAAGTGCTGATGCTAACTACATGTGGAGGCGTTGATGATAATTTAGAAAGGGTGTATTACGGACAAGCTTTCAAGAGGCACAATATGAGTCAAACAGTTGGGGATAGGTTGGGAGTTGTTCATCTCTGATGCTCCAGTTCAAATCCAGCCCAGCTCATTAAAGACCTAGTTACAGTAGCATAATTTGGGGTGGGCAAACAGGGCCCAACTACTGCCACTGTTCCAGCTGCTGCTACAACACAGGGCACAAAAACAGCTGGTTACACCTCTGCCTAGTTACCAGCTGTGCTGCAGCCAATGAGGCATGAGAACTGGGAACTCCGAGTTCCCAGTGAACAGGTACATCACTAACTGTCTTCCTCCTGGACAGTTTCCACAAATAAACCAGAGACAAAATACCCCACCATCCCTAGCATGGTTCTTTTCTGCAGTGCGGGTTAGAAAGAGGTTTGGATTCTCTCTCCTCAACCCTGTACCCCTCAAACCCTCCAAATCTTCTCTGTAGCTAACGAGAAGATTTCAGCCCCCAACTCTGTTAATCTGGCATCACTCAGCCCCTTTAAAATGCCACTCATAAAAGAGCAGACTGCAGAGGACAGCATAGTTTCATTCTTAAGATCCTTTCAAGGGTGCCTTAAGAGTCTTTCAAGGGTGTTCTGGTGTGCTGTATGTTAGCACTGTGAGGTGTGCAAACACATTTCACAAGATAAACCCAGAAACTTCAAATGGGAATCCATAGTGTCAAAATCATTCCGCCCTGCTGTGGGCTTTCTGAGTTCCTGCAACAGAAGAACTGATCTATTATTTTTCTATGGTCAAAAAATGAGTGAAAACTAAGAACTGGCATTTCCCAGTTAAGAACCACTGCTGTTAAGTCAATATGAACAGCCCTGGGTGCTGCAAAAACAGCAGGTGCCATAGCAGTGGCTGCACATGCTTTTGCCACCAGCAGCACAGCACCCAGGGCACAGATCTACCCTTCTATGCCCCCGTCACTGGCAAGCATAAAGGTTTAAAGTTCCTAGGGGTTCAGGTGAGCAACCCATGTTCAGGCCTCCCCCTCATGTACCCACACATGATGCTGCTGCTGTGTAGAGAGCCCCATAGAAAGCCAAGAATGCATTTATGCATCTGATCAGTTATGCTACTCAGCCTAAGGCCAGAGATTTGGAACCAAAAAGAGATGGTAACAGGAAGTCAGCCCCACAGCCTTCCCCCCCCACACTCCCAGGAAATTAAAGGAGAGTAATTCCCACCAAGATAGCCAATGATATATTTGGAAAATACAACTGCTATGGACTGCTGCAAAGTGCTGCCCTGGGAGTGAAAAACGCAGGCATATGAAACCATCCAAGTAGTGCAGTTTAATACTTTTGTAGGATTTTCATGCATTATAAAGCATGTTTCAACATTACAGGGGAAACAAGTTCTTTTGTGTTCTATCGCAATTACTGCATTTTGGAAGATAAGGATCTCTCTGTCACAACATTAACTGAACATCCTGATAAGCCTTATGTTTAGAGCAATTTTAGTTATGAGTACATGAAGGATTATTGACTTCCAGTATCCAAAGAATAATTTTTATTTAAAAAAAAGCCACAATAAAGGTACATTCAGTTATGGTACATTTGCTTTTTAACATTTTGTTCATCATTCTAGATTACTTAGCACTACTATGATTGAAAACAAGCCCCTGAAAACCATTTAAACAATGGTTTAAGGATTTGCTTAAAAGTTTCACAGCTCAGGGGGAGAAATCATTTTTAGCTGCGTATGTTTTACTAGGGGGTAGGAAGGAAGTAGGTAAATAAGAGGAGAGAAAAAATGCACTGACTTTCTTTTCCCTCATTTTCTCTTTGTCTTTTTAAAAATCTTGTCCAGTTTATTGTGATGAAAGGTGTCAGAAGAGTATGAAATAAGTGTGAACAAATATGCAGTTGCTAAAACAGGTGCTAAAACAAGTCTGCTGGCTACCAAAGTATTAGCCTGAAACTCCCTCCTCCACAACTCGTTAACTGAGGCTCCCCTTTAGCTGATGTGTTCCAATGAGCTTTGTGCTGTTACCATAATGATACAGAGCCCTATGGAAAACTTGAGGTTTCTGCAGACCTCTCCAGCAGCTTAAAATGTCTAAACCTACAGCATTTTAGAAAATGGGTCTGGTTGCTAGGGGCCAGCCACGGTTACTTTCACCCTCTATGCTGTGTGTGAATGCTGTGAGCACACCCTCTATGCTGTGAGCAGACCCCATACAGACCCCTGGGGTCAGGACCAAGAAGGGAGGTTACCCCAGCAAGCTCTACACCCCATGTATGTCCCAGTTCTGTTCCACAGTATGAGCAAAATGGAGGCAGGGGGGAGGGGAGGAAGCGTGCATGGGGAAGCTAGGGCATGGCATATGCAGGTCTGCAGTAGATAATGAGGCTACCACTACGCCTGAGCAGCCCACACCAGGGCACCAGCTGTCACTTCACCCTGTGCTCAGAATAGGGGCAAAAGAGTAGCCACCTGAGTGTTCCACACTGGAGTGCCCTTGGGTATTTCTATACTGCCTTTCAGTCTAATACAGGGGTGCTCAACCCCCTGTCCGTGGGCCAGATCCAGCCATGACATCCAGCCCACAGGGGTTCCCACCAGTCTGAAAATTTGGTGGCAGGGGAGCGGTGGCAGCAATTGCTGCTTCCATGCTGCCAAATTTCTGGACCCATGAGGAGACCCATGGGCCAGACAGCACACTAGATTGCCATGTGGAGGTGGCCTCCAGCTCAATCTGGGCACACAGGGGCTGGCTGAAGATGGTGCAGGCCCTGAGCTGCAGCATGGGGCTGATTGGGGGCAGCACAGGTCCCAGGCGAGCGGTGTAAGGCTCCAATTTGGGGGTGCAGGGCTGATCCTGTCACACAGGGTCCAATCCTGCCTGTAGATTGGCCCTGTGCCACTCACTCAGCCACAGCACCAACAGGTTGAGCACCTCTGTTTTAATATAAAGTGTTGATATTCCTTTTTCCAAGGTTTCTTACAAACTCTGGGCAAAGCCTCTTAAAAGATACTTTAGGCGAAGGAAGGGGGAAAGCTTTCAACCTAATAACAATATAAATTATGACATTTGGACTCAGTAGGCAGTCCATTTAGACACAGGGACTTCTAGTCCTCAAAACAAAAACAAGCAAACCAACGTTGCTTTCCCTTTCTGTACATGCCCACCATCAGTTCAAACTAGAGGACTCCTCAGTGCCTGCTAATTATTGCCAAAGCTAACCTTGTAAAACTCATATTGGGCCCAAAATGGAATGAGGATTCTGAACACAGGACACATCTCTACATGTGCTTTAATGCTCATTAGCATATTTTAATGCACATTAAAATGTCACTAAAAACTGTGCTATTTAGTTAATGCACATTAAAATAGGCTAACATTAAGCATTTAGTTAATGCACATTAAGACAGACTAATATGCATTTTCCTAGTACCTCAGGGTTCCTATAGATGTGCATGGAAATACTTACAATGTGTCAGAGCAGACTCAATTAATTGAGTCTGGTGGAGCGTGCTAATTAGTATGCTCTAGCCAGCCTCTGTCTCATGTACCAGTATGCTCATGCTTCAAAATGGTGGTGGGTCACTTTAACTAAACCTCATTGAACAAGCTTTAGTTAAAGCACCCCCACTACCATTTTGACGTGTGGGGATGCTGATACATGAGACACCACAGATACTTTAATTAAAGCAGCTCTCAGAGCCACTCTAATTAAAGTGCTGCACTCTCCCCCCACCACACCCCCCGATGTAAAAATGCCTTCACAGTAGAGGTACTTGATTTAATGTGCATTAACTAAAGTGCGTTAATGCACATGTAGACACGCCCACAGTGTCACAATGAGCAAACTGCAAGGCCTAAACTTTGCCTTCAGATATGTACATACAAAACTCCTAGTGAATTCATTTAAAAGGAATTCCTTCTGTGTACCCCAGAGGCATAACAGAGCAGCTCTGCATCCTGGGAAGTGGATATTGTTGCCTATTTTTGTGGCCTTCCAATCCCTCCTGTTCCCCAAGGGTGATGCCCAGAGCAGCTGCCCTGGTTGCCCTACATTATTTATGCTACTGTTCAGGACAGCATTCATCTTATCATCCACCTTTGAGTGCCTGCCTTGGGTTGGCCTGGACAACACAGGGAAAGTGCAACACAGTTCCAAAAGGTCACAAAAGGGCTTCTTTTTTTTTGGATACAGATCATTTGTCCATTCAGTAAAGTCAAATATTGGAATAATTTTTCAACAGTTAGTAGAACAGACTGCATAATTTTTATGTCTGAGTTTAACAGAATTACACTAAGAAACTATATAATATTTTACGAACCACAGCCACTAACCTTATTCTTCAGTATTGAAATGGTCTAATACAACTATGCTCTGATCACAGTCTATGCATGGAATATAGGCTTTAAGTAAGACTTCTCAACTTCTGGAATCTAGAGATTGCCAATCTTAATTAATTTCTCTTAAATAAATATTCTGGTTTGTTATAGTGGGCTGAGCATTGTTATTAGTGGCATTTCCAGAGCCTTGATCCCCAGTCAGGACCAGGGCCCCTTTATTCAAGACCCTGCAAACATAGAAGCACATTGTGTCTATACCCTTGTTAAGATTTCTTTAGCAGTTATGCATATTAAGTACCTCTTTCTGTAGGTCCAACCTTCAAAAAAGTCAAAAAACTTTAAAGCAAAAGATCGAAATATATATACTTACGAGAAAACAGAATTGCATAAACCACAACATGGGTGATTGGGCATGGGTGATTTATCAGTAAAAACAACAAAGACATACAGGAGACTCAGAGAAAGTTGTTCATTATGCTGCCTTTCAGAAAAAAATATCTAGAGAAATTTCTTTTCAGAGCAAGATCAATTGAACCAGCAGCATTAACCAACAGCAGAACAAACCAGGCAAGCAACAATTTACAATGTTTGGGTATTTTTTGACAGATCAGATCATCTCACAAGTCAGCACTGGGTTTTTCATACCTGGCATTTGAATTTTCTGTAGCAGGAGCTGCTAAAATACATCTTGCAAGCCAAATGTGACTCCTAGTCTAGTAAACAGGGCTTTTGACAAAAGGACACAGCCGAAACAGATTGCATGTTTCAAAGTGAAATACTTCATACTGATCTAGGAAGAAGGACTGAGCATTGTGTGACAGAATCTGCTGTGTCTCAGGGATACAGTTGTATTTTAAAGACAAAGTAATAGTTAATCTGTTCCATTTAATGGAAATTAGGTGTTGGATGCGGATTTAAATGGAAGCTGAGGGTGATTGGGCTGGGCATTGTGTGCAGCCCTCAGGCTTCAGTTCCAATAAAAAAGCAATATGGTCCTTTGCCAAAGTTCAGGTAGCTCCAAACACAAACTCATAAAATACTGTTGTTAGCATTTCCACACCAGATAAAACTTATTGATAAAAATATGCACAATTTTTAAGGCTGAGTTCACATTCAACAACCTTGATTTTTCAGCAGCAGATCTGTAATACAATCATTACTCATTAGGTCTGGTCAATGCAATGAACAACAATTTCTTTTGGTGTAGCATATCTGAAGAAACATTTTGCCTCAGCTGTGGTGGGAAAATTTTGCCTTCTAGGGCAGATATTGTGAAACCTCTGTCTTCTCTCTTTCAAAAACCTGTCAATATTGTTCAAATTGAACTTTTCACGGATTCGGTGGTTGATTGCTCACCTAATCTGGGAAATAATGGGGAGGTGGTTGAAGCCCTGCCTGAACAGTTGGCGGTAAGTGAAGAGTGGGAGAATAAATTCTGCAAAGTAATTTTCAAGGATTCTATGGTGGTGTGAGAAAGAAACTGGTGGTATTTTATGACATATATATAGCAGCCTGAAGAGCTTCCTGTGCTAAAGACAAGGTTACACTTTGCTATAATTTTTCTTATTCATCTTTCTAAGTTTAACCATGATGAGAAACATTTTCATTGACAATGGCATGTATCTATTGATCACTTTCTCCATGAAAATGCAGCCATCTTTTGACTGAAACTGTTTAACAATTCACATTAGCTTAAACAGGAAATAAGAAAGAAAACGGAGTTTTTGCACTATACAGTATGTTTCTGCCCCACCTTTTTTTGGGCAACTTCCTAACTTAGCAAACCACTCCAAATATTTTGCGTTATTAAGACAGCATTTCTGTAAAGTGATCAAATTTTGATTTTGACACCTTGGATGGTCATTTAAAGACATGTTTCACTGTGGCTAATTTAATTTTGCAAGAGCCTAAGGACCTCTATCTGATCTTACACTGGTGTAAGTTGAAAGTTACTCAACTGAAAGATTCTGCAGTAGTGCTATATTAATAATGTGTTTAGCAGTCGGAGGATGGATGTTAATCCACTCTGTTCATTAAAGATACCTGGTAATAAGAAGTTAATTGGTGCAAAGAGATTTCTAAAACTATTTTACAACTATGTACACAACTAAATATAAAAGTGAGCAAAATCATTTTCCCCATCTCCCCAAAAGAGATAGAACAATAGTTACCATTTTTGTAATACATCTTCTTAGCACTTTACAAACATTAATTTATTAATCTCTACACACATCCCAATCAGGAAGAGTAAATATTTTCATTCCCTTTTTTACACATGAAGAACTAAGTCAGTGACACATCCAA
The DNA here is from genome assembly GCF_000455745.1 of Alligator sinensis. NCBI lineage: Eukaryota > Metazoa > Chordata > Crocodylia > Alligatoridae > Alligator > Alligator sinensis. The sequence goes on along the minus strand of NW_005842040.1, from coordinate 1,599,703 downwards.
GGACACAGTAGGAGCTAATGTCAGAGGCAGTTAGAATTTAGTATTTCCTGATGCCCATTCATACGTTCAGAGAACTAGTCGCTACTTTTGTAGGGACTAGTGAAAAAGTTGAAATGCATCACACAGCAGTTGATACAATAACACTGAAAAAGTACAAAAAAAATACTTATACAAAATACTCAGTGAATGGAAAAGTTCATCAGAATAAGTGTAATTCTACATTATAGAAAAAAAATTTTTTAAAGAATAAACATACACTCAGCAAAAATGTTATCAAATTCACATCTTCAGAACAGTGACTAATAATACAGCTGCAGAACAATGATTAGATTAAAGAACTATTTTAAAAGCTGGCTTCAAAGTAATTGTAAATACTCATTTTGCAAAACAGCACATTTCACTCAGAGGGATATCCCCACGTAAAACCAGACAGCGTGATTGAATTGTCAGCTCCCACACATTCATATATGAAGATTCTCACGGTACCTACTGTTAATATTTCCTAGGACATTATGACTGTGGCAATTCTAAAACCAGCATACTTTAGGTCAAATTCTATGCTTATCTGTACAGACCCACTGACATCAATGAGATTGCATGTGTGTAAAAGAGGGCAGCATCTGGTCCAATAAAATTGAGGCTTAGCTTTCACTCATGCTGTTATAAAGCAGTAATGATATCACTGAAACCAGTGGAGTTACACCGGCATAAAACCAGTGAGAGTGAGATGAGAATAAGAACTTTTACCTTTCTATTCATTACATTTTCTTTATTTGGAAATTGTTTTTTAAGTAGAAAACTCTTGTAATCTGTTCTGTATGAACCTATTTGTTCCCTGAGGTACAGTAATGTCACACAGCCCAATCCTGCAGTCCTGACATAGGCAAAAAATCTATTTGCATAAATGGGAGTTTGCATGCATATTACTGTTTCAGAGTCAGACTCTACACCAAGTGAAGTCAACCTTAGTTTCACTATTGACTTTCCACAGCAGTGAACAAATGGTCTCACTGAATATGCCAAAAAACATACAATAATTAAAAAAACCCAAAAACCTAAACCCTAAAATAGCACACACTACTTATTTTAATATTACTGAGCGAGAGGTGAGTGGAGAGACATTTTAAAGAAAGTGATCAGAGCGGGTAAATAAAATGCAAGTGTAGTAGGGCCATACGTTTTTTAAGGCTCTGGGGAAAACATTTAAAAGCAAATGTGATACCATCTCCCCAGATATGGGTTTTCTGTGTTTTAATAATTTAGCCACTTAGGAAGACTTTAGGAATTGAAACACCCACAGAAAGTCTCTCTTGTGAATTACTGGTTAGAATATAGTGGTTCTGACAGGCCCAGGGAAAGGGCAGTATGGAGTAGCAACCTTTCGTGCCAAGTTTCAACTTTTTATAAGTATCAGTTCAGTACTGTACCTGTATTTCATTCATAATACAACAAAATTAACATGTTGCTATTATTGGAAGCAAATGTTCTAACACATACACATATAAAAAGTAAAATTTTCTTATGCTGCTATTAGTTTTCACAAAAATAAAGTCAATACAAAATGTATTTCTATCTTTGGTGTTTATATAGTGCCAGTCACCATAGTATCTAGGCACAGATGCTACAGTATACTGTTTGCTAGTAACAGTTGAAAAGTCCCATCAGTACTTTGCAACTATAAGGGACACTAACATATTTGGAACTGCCACAAAAATATTTAAGTAACTTGTTTAGACACATTTAAAATCCCAATAAATCTAAAATACCCATGTTCTGGTCTTAGAAAAAATAATCCTTTTTACTTCAGTAACACTCTATGCTCTCCTCGTGCTATATGTGAGGAGAACTCATATCTGTCATGGCTTCTGTAGCCACACATGTTGCACTCAAAAGGATCACGGAATCCATGGCATCCCATATGAATGGTAAACATCACATAATCCAAAAAGAGGACACGGCAGTGGTCACATCTGTAGACCCCAATGGCTTCACCTTCCTTATTGATGACCTTAAAGGCATCACGTGGACATATAGTTGGCGGCTTGATGATGTCATATGACCTTGGGAGCTCCTTCAAGGACTGGAGACCATTGCGGGCCTGGGGAGGTATCATTTGGTTTTGGTGGTAGGTATGATTCTGGCGCTCCTCATGGTTGCTGTCAGTGTCTGTGGAATCTTGACCACTGTTGTTTGGGGAAAGACCTCTGTCAGAAGACAGACTTTTGTCCCTCAGGTGGGCATGGCTCTTTTCTGTATCTTGTGAGTTGCCATTTGACATTTCAGAGCGGGTGAGTGGTATTGGATACAAGCTGTTGATGACAGGGACCATTTCAGAAGTGGGAGCTGGTGGGGTTTGCACAAGAGGACGCAGTGCTTCTGCCCCAAGGTAGGTGATGGCATTATTTATGGCTTGGTCCATCATACGTCCCTGCATCATCTCAGTTTCCTTTTCATACATGTAACTTGAACTGTAATTAACATCAAAGCTATGTCGCTTTTCACCTACAAGAGAAAAAAGAAATTAAATTTACTGAGTGAATTCTGTCTTCACATTTTAGGATACTTTTCTATATAACAATAGTCCCTAGACAAGAAAGATTTGAATTTTAGCTGTCTGCTCCTTGGATCAAGGATGCTGTTTGCGTAAGTGAAGTAGTTTTCCAAATCAGAAGCTTCTGGTAAAAGAGATGTTAATTTAACAACCTGGTGTTCCTGGCCAATCCATCACTGAATTTTGATCGGTCCAGGATTCAGAGAAAAAAATTATTTCAGCAAAAGTTTTCAAAGATTCAAAAGATTTCAAAATTGCTACCTGTTTTTAAATATAAAATGTGAGCATCAATATGTGAAAAAGTTGTTAAAAGTGTCAATCATAAACAAAATGTTCTATATTAGGATCCTTGAATATTCCATCTAGTTTTTAAATCGTCTCCTCAGAAACTATAACCTCCTATAACAGGGAGAGCAAACAGGAGTTCCTGACTGGATTTTCTTTATACTGTTTATTGATTTTTACACGCTTGATATATTTTATTTTTATTTGTCTCTTTATAAACATAGTAGTTGGAGTGCCCCAGTGACAAGATTATGTAGGGGTAATGGAAAGATTTTGCCCCCCAGGTTTTTTTTGTATAGAAATCCTTAACCAAGCTTTTCATTTGCAATTTTTAAAATTCAATTTGGACCTGATTCTTCAGTTTAGTTTTATGCCAGGGCAACTACTGACTTTTGTGCAGTTATGATAGCATGAAAAGGGAGTAACACAGTGAATTATCATTATGTTCACTATATTTTAATAACTTTAAATTAACAAGTATTTATGCATATTCCCAACCTAGATGGACAGCATTGCACAGATTCCCTAGGAGTGAAGCGTCTTAACTTTAATTCTGAGAAAGCTGTTATATACCATAGATATGATAATTATGTATGAAGGTATGTATATAGAGAAAAAACCTGATATATTTGTAGTCACCTTAATATAGGACTTTATTTTGACTAGCTATAATAGTCGCACAGGAGAGCAAAAACTGTCCCTGCTCTGGTTATGTTAAGGATGTGTGCACTGAGGATGTGCGCACAGTGGGAATGACAGTAGGGTAAAAGGATTACACACCTGTTTCCTTGCAGACCTGATAGCCAGGGATGGGACAAGGAAAGATAGCACTGGCCCAGACAGGTACTGCCCCTATATGCCAGGTGCAAAGAGAGAAAAAAGTTGCATCCCAAAGGAGGCAGAAATAGCTTCTTCTTTTTTTGGATGTCTAGAAATACATAACTGAATTCTGTGGTTAAATAAAACTTACGATTGTTCATAGTTAACAAAAGGGACAAGCCTAAAGGTTCACGTGCAAGTGACTTGAAAACATCAGATCCACTAATTTTTGAGTTACGGTAACTTGAATAGGACAGATGTTTATCAGTCACCTGTCAACATTATGACTCAATGTATATGAAACTCATCAGGTTTCACTGCAAAGATAGCAAAACCAGGAGCTCACGTTTCTTTTATAAAACACTTAGAAAAAAGGTTAGTGAACCACAAGAATGTAACTGCTTCCAACCCTCAACAAAACTTATGATCCAGCTTCTACTCAAAAGGAACCAAAATGGTATAACACATTTGGATGACTCATAACACCAGTTCTAGATGAGCAAAATATTTAATTAAAAATTAAATTTAAAAAGTAACAAAATAAAAAATATACAGAACCTTACTGTAAAACTCACGATTAAAACCCAGTGGTCATGTAAGACATGAAACAAAAGCCTTGACCCCTTATGGTTACTGAAAATCTCACAGTATTTTTCCCATGGGGAATGTGAGCCCTGATGTCTTTCTCAAATTCCCACTGCAGTTATTTTCATTCTGCTTCCCTAAAAATAACAATTAGACAGAATATCCTTCTTCATTCTTTGGACTTAAATAGCTGTTCAGTGTTGCTCTGTACCTTTGAAAAGCTACTATGTTTTATACTAGAAGCAGCTCCATCTCAGCAGGGGTCAAAGAATCCCTATAGACAGTAGTGTATCAAGTTATTTAATTTGTAACGTACTGGGGGACAAAAGGTATTACATATTTTATAATCTACTATTAAGTGGGATTACTATCAGATTTTACAATCATAGGAAATAAATGTCCCCAAAATTAATATGTTCATTTATAGCAAATTAAAATATGACAATGTAATATTATAGAAACAATGGGCCAAAAGGGACCTGGAAGGTCATCAAATATAGGCAAATGGACTGTTTCACTGTTTTGGCTTTGGTTTATGTCAACATCAACTCGTTGCTAAAATCTGACAAAAGATGGAACAAAACCCAATTTAATAAAGACAGCAACTGGAGGGAAAAGAACAGCAGGTTGGGAACAAGGATTTCATAAATTAACAATAGCATGGATTTACAAAGTAGCAATACACTTTTTTACAACCTTGTGGAACAATGCTAGTGATACCTGTGGATTAAATGAGTATATTGCTCCCACAGGAAGACAAAGATTTTATGAAATACTAAAATTGTAACCAAATTTAAGAACTAAATTCAGTGTCTCATACTCTTCAATTACTATGTAATGCACTACCCGCTTTAAGAAAAATCTTTGCTCATTTTATCTTTTTACCTCAGCACAGTGCAAAACTTTCCCCTTCAGAATTCACACGATTGTACAGTATATGACACATACCCATGTGTTGCTCAGTGATGCTGTCTTACTCTACAGTGGTATGAAGATTTTTGCAACTTGATGAGGTGCAGACCCTGAAAACAGGGAGTTAACCTGCATCCTGTTGCTCTGTTAACCAAGGCAGGCCATTTCTCATTAGTTACCTGACACAAAGAGTTAGTGGTAACTGCTGAAGTGCCAAAACTACAATAGCACTTTTACCACTTGTGACAAATATATTTTTAATAATGCACTCAAAATGGAAAGGACCTCATATAAGGAAGGAACAAGTAGTACGCTACAGGTTAGATGCTCCGTTTAACTGGCACAATTTCATTGACTTCCACAGAGTTACTCTGATTTATACCAGCTGAGAATCTGGACCACTGTAAGTTCTATTTAGGAGTGAGATGTCACCAGGACAGTCACTTGGGAGAGCTAGTTTATAGTGGGGGGGATCCCACTCTGTATTAATCTTACAGGGCATCAGCTCTGCTCAGCCATTTTTTTTCTGGAGCATTAAATTAATTAGGAATTATGAAGGGACACAGTTTGCAAGTTTGGTAGAAAGGCAGACACAATAGAAACCTGGTGGGAAAAAGGGAAGGGCAAGATGGAAAAATTCCACCCAAATATTAGTTCTCTCAAAACTCAGGTGAAAGCCGAAGGCAGATAATAAGACACAAAGTAATGGTATCAAGCAGGTTAGAGCTGTCAGGGATATGGTTTCCCTGTTTGCATATTTACTAGTAATTGTAGCTGTACACACCCACAAAAATTATTTATGCAGTGTGGCTACTACTGGGCAGAATGAGAGAAGCTGTATTTTAGAACCATTTACATGACAGGTTGGAATTTGTCCTAAAATAATGCTTGTGTAAGTTTTCAGAGCATCATCTACTTAAGGAAGTGCCAATGTACACTTTTTGTTCAGCAGGCTTTTTTCATAGAAATGAGATTTGGCAAGCTGTCTGGCTTACATTTCCCTATCCTTCCTTCCTGAGGAAATGCAAAAAATCAGCACTCATTCTGAGAACTCTGTTTCCCAAGAAATCACAAAGCTGTCCTGGCAGATTTTCACTCCTACACATGCAGTTCAAGATGTCACAAAAGTCAAATCAAGGTCGGACAGACTGCTGCTGCAAACATGCTTCCCAAGGATAAAAGGGAGTGAGTCATTTTTCACATGTTACCCAGCAACATCATACCTGTAGTTGAGGTTCTAGAGAAACAGCAAGTTTCAGGAATCAATGTCTTTGTGTCTTGATGAGAACCACCACTGGCCCTCTAACCTGTCCACAAAATCTCTTCTTCATACCACAGCCTCAACATGTGCTATCAACAGACTCCATTACTGGAGCACTACAAAGAATCTTTACAGGCTTCCATCCTGCAAGGTGATGAACACATGGACCCCATGCAGCAAAACTCTTCAGCGTATGCTTACGTTTATGCACATATTTTAGTGCTACTGAAGTCAAAGTTCAGAAGATGGCTATGTGTTTGTTTGCCCCACATGTAAAAGAGTGTTTAGCACCTCACAGGAATCACCCTCTGTCAATAGCGAAAAGAAAAATCTGAAACTGCTCCTAATGCTAAGAAAAGTGCTGATGAACATGAAAAGCACTGTTTTCATGCTTTTTTGGTATCACAATGTAGCCTGCATAGCCTAATCCCCACAGTCAACATTTTCAAATCTAGATACCTAAAGGTAGGCTCTTCTAAATCTTTACTTCAGTAGCCAAATATTGTACAATGCTTTCATTTTCAGATGTGCTAGATCACGGAAGCCAGTGTGAGCTCAGTACCTTTGATAGACAAGTCACTTTTATTTCAGCATCTACATGTGAATTTAGGAGGCTACCTTAAACTTCCTAAGATTCGGAAAATTTGGGTCCACAAGTTCAAGAGGGATTCTTGGTACTTATGCAGTTATGGACCAGTCTAAAATAAGCTGTTCAAGTTCTCTAACAGTTGATTTTTACCACTAGTTTCTCCCTGTTCCCCCCTCCTCTCCTGCAACACATGCATGAACCAAAATTGCCAGGGGGCAATATTTGCAACAGAAAATGTACATGAAGTAAAATAAGCATCCTATTCCATATACATGCCCTGAAAAAAATAATGTCTAGGACAATATTAGCACTAGTTGCATAACTGCTGCCTAATTAAATTTGTAACGTAGAACATGGCTTCATATAGTCCAAAAATAAGGTTCAATATTATTTTTGCTAAAGGCAAATAAAAGAAATATGATCAGCAGAAAGAAATAACAGCATCTGTCATAGATGGAGATAAAAAAATTGCTATCAAATTTAGGATTGTTTAAAGATGTACTCTAGGATTGGTTATCTACTTCAATTTAAATACCATGGTATTTAGCTTTCTATATAAACTTACAAGAACTCTAGCTACACAAGAGCAAAGTAGTACCATTATTTCAAAAGTAAATGCATTTTAAAATTATATTAATTTCTGCAGAAACATCATAGCTAGTTTAGCTAACAAATATTATAAACTATAGTCAGATACGTTTCTCTGATAATTTGTTAAAAATTATTGCTGAATGCTCAAGTTTCAATATAGCTGAAATGAAATGAAAGCATCTATAAACTTTAACAACAGAGAGTATCAAGTTATGTCTAACCTTGCTGTTTAAGATTTCCAATTTGCAAAACACTGAATAAAACTCAGCCCTAAATAAATTCTATGGAAGTGTTCTGTAGAAATATTTGTTTAATTAGGGCAAGAAAGAGTTTGACACTATCAGGGTCATATTTTTAAAAATGACTTGCAAAAATTAAATAATCTCCTGCCTTTGGGCATAATTCTGAACAATGCTGGTTGCCTCCTGCAAGGAGGAACTGAGTACATTCTCCATTGCCTACAAAAAGGCTGGAGGGCACTCAGCACCTATCAGGATCAAGCCATTAAGTTCTTTTCCAGCAAAAGCCTGACTGAGTTTCAAACATATTCAATTTGAAAAATGCACTAGAAAAATGTGTATTTATAAATAATATTAATGTATACAAAATACAGTATTAATTTATCTCTATTTCTTATTTAACTAACTGAAAATTTTCTGAGGTCTATCAAATACCTATAGGCAGTAAGTGTAAACATCATGGAAAACAGAAGTTACCCTATTTAAATAAAATATGAACTAGCAAAAGTCCTTCAAGACTGCTATTGTTCTGCTGATTAACAACCCTCACATATTTAACTGCAGCATGTGAAAAGACTTTTATTCTTACCAATAAATTTCTGAGGCATTGAACTTTTTCGCTTTGCCACGTTGCTCGCTAACCTGTCCAACACGAGTGCTCTTTCACTTCCCATCTCTGCTTTGATGTGCCTTGCCTCCACGCTTGCTAGTTTGGAAAATGTGAAAAGAACTCCACGCTTGCTAGTTTGGAAAATGTGAAAAAAAAAAAGACGTAGGTGAAAAACAAAAAAAAAAAAAGGAAGAGATGAATGGTTTTAACTCCAGAGTTTGCCACTCTAACTGGAAGGAAACAGTTTGGAGATATGATGTAACTTGTTTTGTTGTTTTCCTGTTGTTCTTGTTCTTGTTCCCTGTGTCTTGGGCACCAGTTGCGGTCAGTGGAACCAAGCACAGAAACACATACAAATCTTGCAGTCTAAAGCTCATGCAGGAGAGCGTAGCCCATACAAAACCAATATCTTCATTAGCAAGAGGAAGTGTAAAATAAACAGGGTGGACGAGGTTGGTTACAAAATATAGATGGAGATATAACCTCGGTTCATCTTTCTTTTGGTTCTAAGTAACACTCTGTGGCACCTGCAGACCAATAAAGTTCTTCAAGACAAGTTAAAAAAGAGATACTCCATTTCTTTGTCATATACCAAAAATACATTTCTTTTAATACTATTCATAAACAGAGCTCCTTACTAAGCTAGCCACAAAGAAACGAGTACAAAATCTCTTTACATATAAGTTATATTTCTCTTCTTTTTATAAAAATTAACCCTCCAATAATAACTTACTTTCCTCCTCGCTTTTTTCCAGGTTCTAGAAAAAAAACCATCTAAATGATAACAGCATAGAATCCAGTATCCTTAAAAATAATCTTTTTGTTACAGCTGAAATTAACTGGCCATATTTTACCTTTGCAAAATATTTTTAACAGTTTTTCAGAGCTATTTAAAAATTATCAAATTGCCCAAAACCTATAAACATAGGAACACCATGCAGGTATCTTGTTCTATGTAATGTTCATTTAATCTAGTGGCTTCTGATGATTTTAAGTAACTTACCATTTTCTAAAGTAAGACTCTAGGTGTACTAGCCAGTGCTCACCATCTCACACCATGCATGCTGTCAACCTCACAGAGACTGTGCAGACGTTTAGATTGGACAAGCTAAACCTATTATGTTTGCCACCTCATCACAGTACTGCTAGACTCATTTTGAATTTAACTGCTGTAACTCCCCCTAAAATTTAGTTTTCTCCACAGGGACAGGTTGTTTATTATTGTTGTTATTGTTGTTGTTGTTGTATCATAACTGTTCAAAAAATATATGCTATATGACCTGATAAATGTGTTTTAACAGGGGTTGTCAACCGGGGGGTACGCATACTCCCAGGGGTACTTGAGAAGGCCCTAAGGGGTACGCGCGGGTGGGCAAGGACAGAGCACCGCCATGCACCACCCTGCGCTGCTGTGCAGGCACCACCCACCCAGCTGGATATGGGGAGGAGGGGCAGGGGATGCTTGCACGCGATGGTTGCTGTCACACTGTGTTCGGCTGCACGCCACCCTCCCACTCCGTGTCCAGCTGCTGGGGGTACACTGATCCAAAAAGACTGAAAACCCCTGCATTATAAAAAAGCAGATAGAGTGTTTCATTGTGGATTTTTCTATTTGATGAAAATGTTTAACTGAAAATACAAGTATCAGTATTACCTCTTGAGGAAACTGTTTGCGTTTTTTAGACTATAATGTATTAATGTTCCATCAGTAGTAAGTGGCATTTATAAAACAAGTAATGCTACATTAAACATTAAAATACTAGAGATAAAACCTAGCATGGTTTTTGGGCTAAGGTGTTTTGTATTTACCATTCCTCACTCCTAGGATTCTTCTGATAGGTATAGGAATAGGAGCTGAGAATGTGTACTTAAAATAAAGTAACATGGAGGGAAGAACCAAAAAGAGGAAAATGTTTGAGAGGTGTAGGGGTGCCTGAGAGAATAAAAAGAAATAGAAAAAGCAAACAAAAATTATTATACATTCTGGTAGGATCTGGGAAGAAAAAAACCAAAAAAGCAGTAATGTTATCTCACAGATTTATTATGTTCATTCTTGCTTTGATGTTTCTCATTGCAGTGAAAACCTGGGGAAAATGCTCCTAATTGGAAAATATATTATTATTATTATTTGGCTTGTTTTGGGTGTTCATTGGGCACATCTACATCTGCCCCCAACTGTGCAGTTGTTACTGTGCAGTCATTTAGTACTTGCTTTAGCAAATATGGGTATTTAAAAAAAAAGTACTTGGTTTAGTACTTTAGCTAGTACTAAATGACTGTGCACTAACCATCATTAGTAGATTGACAAAAGTAATTAGCTACTGCAGGAATTGAAGAAAATCTGGGGCATAAAAAATATAAGCATAATATCATTTTTATAATTAATATGGAAAGTAACAAAATATTTTCAATATCAATATCAATTATTTGAGATGTGTTGGGATTTCACAACAGTTATCAGAACAGCAGTACATGAACTGTACATTGACTCTATTATAAGACTAGGGACCCTTCAGAAATCAACACTGATGTGCTCCTTAAAATACTGCGGAAGATGATATCTTAAACTCATAGACACCTTGTTCTTAATTATACCCACGGTAGTGATTATACCCCAGCTTCCCAGGTACTGGAGTTAAAAAAAAAAAAAGATCAAATATTTGGTAAATACCAGCCAACAGAAGCTGAATGAGTGGTATGACTTTATTTAGCCCTATCATTTTTGCTGAGGTCACAGATGGAAATCAAAAGAAGGCAATGCAGTAACATTAAAGGCATGGACACATGAGTAAGTTACCACAAAAAGTAAATAGGGTCAGACCTTACAGCTACTCCTCTGTACCTGCCTGTGTGCATGCTCTTACCTCATGATTAATGAAAGGTAGTCCACAGCAGCTCACCTGTCTTTCTTTGAGGGATAAGATACTGTGGGCTAGTTATCATTTACCTTAGGATAAAAGCATGCACATAGAATTATACAAATAATGTAATAAGAGACATATATTGCCACAAAGAGCTTACAGTCTAAAAGGGAAAGCAGAAAAGAGTGGGAGTGGTAAAAGAGGATCACAGAGGGGAAGTTACTTTCACAAGATCATACAGCAGGTTGGACCATGGTAACCTTACTATAATGGAATAACTTTATTTTACAGTATCATACCTGGATACTGCAAGTATTTGGTGCATGGTTTAGGCAGGAAAGAAATCTATCATGAAAGAAGAACACAGATACTTTTAAAGTAATGCAGACTTGCTAAGTGGCAACAGTTCTTGTGAGTGATATTTTTTATCACTCACAGGTCTCTTGAGAGACCCGAGGGAGGGTACTTGGTACCCAAAGTCTTATCTATATCCTCCCAACTCTATAGTTGATTCATTTTTCCAGGATCATCATAGCTACAATATCACCCCAACTCTACCATGACTTAAACACACTTTGGGTGTGTCTACACTTTAATGAGCACTAGTCTATTTTAATATGCATTAAAGCACCACTAAAAATGTGATATTTAGTTCATGCACATTAAAATAGGCTAATGTGAATTAAGGGTGTCTGAAAGCCGCTCTAATTAAAGTGCCCACAGCATCACATGTATTCAATGTCCTGTGCTTCAAAATGGCAGCGGGGACACTTTAATAAAAGCTCATTCAATGCCCATTCAATGAGCTTTAATTAAAGTGTCCCCACTACCATTTTGAAATGCGGGGACACTGAATACATGTGATGTGTAGGCTGCTGGAGTGTGTTAATTAGAACACTCCAGCAGAGTTGCAGCATACTCGATTGAGTCTGCTCTGGCGTGTGCTAATTAGCACGCACCAGAACAGAGCTCCATCACATGTATAGGTGCCCTAAGTGTCCTTTAAAAACCATGCTCTTTAGTTACTGCATGTTAAGACAGGCTAATAAGGTACCTATACATGAGTGTGGAGCAGATTTGATTAGTCGAGCATGCTGGAGTGACCATGCTCCAGCTAACATCCATGCCTTGTGTATCAGCATCCCTGTGCTTCAAAAGCTTGTTGAATGAGCTTTAGATAAAGCACCCCCACCACCTTTTGAAGCTGGTAACACTGATCTACAAGATACTTTGGGTGCTTTAATTAAAGGGGCTCTTGGAGCTGCTGTAATTAAAAGCCTCTCCCCCCACATCTAGAAAACATGCATGGATGCCTATTACGTGCATTTTCCTAGTACCGCAGAATGGAGGCACTAGATTTAATGCACATTAACTAAAGTGCGTTAATGCATGTGTAGACTCACCCTTTATGAGGTATTAGATGTAGGCCAATGTATTTTTGTTGCCAATAATCAACAGTAGAAATAATGTAAAATATACCAAAAATGAAGTATCATCCTCCTCTAAGCTATTGTGCGGCATTTTTTGTTCATTACAAAATACGTTAATACTTACTTGTTTACTGTTACTGTCACTAGTATGAGATGAGTTTCAGTCAGTACTAAGCATGACTCACCAAACCTCAACTTTAATAATTTTTTAATGTTTATACAGCATTTTGAAAATGTAAAGTGCTTCATAAGTGCTCAGTATCAAACTGTTTAAGGCCTGAAATCTAGCTACGAATATGACTCATAGGATAGCAGAGTCTGATTCATGCATGTGTTTCTCTGGTTTCATGGGGGTACAACCCCATTGATTTATATATATGATAAAGGTGCCTTAAAAATAATTACTTTTCTATTGTGATTTTTTTTCCAAATTGTCCCAATGAGCCTTTCAAACTTAAAAAACCAATACAAATATAAACAAAGATCACTTTATGGGGTGCTAGCATTCAGCTTATTCTAGCATAAGACAGTATTGAAATACTACATAACAATTTTCATGAGAAAATGTGCGAAAGACAGAATATCAGCAACAGTAGAAACTGCATAGGAAAGACAGATAGACACAATGTAATTAGCTAAATTGGATTTTAACCAGGACTTTTGGATTAACTCTTGCATACAGTGCCATGAGATCTTCAATGCCAGGATGTCAGTTTATACCTCATCCAAAAGCTGGAGCATCCCATAATTCAGTAATTGATGGCACCAAGCTGGGATATTGGTTCAACACTAATATAGGAGGAAAAGTAGCTCTACTGAATTCCTGGTGCCATTTCTTATGCATCCTGGAGGTTATCTTTTAAAGTTTTCCAACCAAGTTCTGAAACAGCCAACACCCAATAAGCTTGTAACTTGCAGGTTCATTGTATAAAGCAGCATTGTATTAATAGGAAGAATAAAATGGGAGCATCTACGTGAGATAATACATCACCATAGCAATGAGCTACAGTGATGTAGCTCGTTATGGTGACATAGCATCGATGAGCACAAACCATGACGCCAATGCTATTGCACAGTAGCAATGAGCTCAGCAGGGTTGGAATCGACCTATGTGCTGCTGTGACTGCGTGGTAACAGTGGTTAGTGCTCAGTCATTTAGTACTTGCTAAAGTACTAAAGCAAGTACTTTTTTTTTAAATCCCCATATTTGCTAAAGCAAGTACTAAACGACTGCACAGTAACAACTGCACAGTAGGGACGTGTAGTAGGGCTGTGCGAAGCTTTGGACAGAACTTCGGATCCGGAGAAGCTTCGGACGCTTCGGGGTCTGAAGCAGCACATCCGGGTTGAAGTGCTGGCCTTATTAGGCTTCCCAAGGCGGTTTGGAGCTCTTGAAGAGCTTCAGAGCTGCCTCCGAGATCTGGCCATATAGCGGGGAATCAATGAAATATCTATAACTTTGTTGTTTTTTGTCTGATTTGATGAAACTTGCAGGGATGGTAGACTCTGCTGAGAGCATGAAACCTGCCAAGTTTCAAGAAGATTGGTGCAGGGGTTTGGGGGCAACTGTACCTCAAATTCTTGAAAGCAAAACTCCTGTCACGTCTACGTGTTACAACACAGGGGGGTCAAAACTGCAGGGCTAGAAGCTCTTACTGAGGCCACAAAGCCTGCCAAGTTTCAAGAAGATCGGTACAGGGGTTTGGGGGGAACTGCCCCTCAAGCTGCGGACAAGCAAAACCAGTGCCATGGGTGCTGTGGGACTGACTGTCTCTGGCTTGGGGCCTGGCTGCTAAGCTACTGTGTTACCAGTTACCAATCAATCAATCAATCAATCAATTATGATTCACTCAGGGACCAGGGACTCAGGGACCAGCTCAATACACAGGACCTAGCTACTACATAATGACTTAACGAGCATCAATTAGCACCTACAAAACCAGGCTAAGGAGAGGAAAGAATCAATACAGACAATCAACTGCCCCAAGACAGAGACAGTCTTGGCACAAGTTTTGTCTGTCAGCAGCTAGGGGTGCGGGGTCCCAGAAACCCCCTGCACCGATCTCCTCCACAGCTGGCAGGCGTCACAGCAGGGGCCACCATCCCTGCAGCTGTCACCCCGCTGCGCCTTAACACGCAGTGTCACCCATAGCACAGTTTTGCTTGTCTGCAGCTTGGGGTGCAGTTCCCCCCAAACCCCTGTACCGATCTTCTTGAAACTTGGCAGGCTTTGTGGCCTCAGTAAGAGCTACCACCTCTGCAGTTTTGACCCCTCTGTGTTGTAACACGTAGACGTGACAGGAGTTTTGCTTTCAATAATTTGAGGTACAGATGACACCAAACCCCTGCACCAATCTTCTTGAAACTCGGTGGATTTCATGCTCTCTGCAGAGGCTACCATCCCTGCAGGTTTCATCCAAATCGGACCAAAAACAACAGAGTTATGTATATTTCATTGACTCCCCATTATACCCTATGGCCAGATCTCTGAGGCAGCTCCGAAGCTTCAGAGCCGCTTCGGCGAGATCGAGGCGGTACCTGGTCCGGAGTTCCAGATTGGATTGCGGCCATCCGAAGCGACTGGATCCGAAGCCAGATCGGATCACTGTCGACTCGCACAGACCTAATGTGTAGATGTGCCCAATGAACACCCAGAACAAGCCAAATAATAATAATATATTTTCCAATTGAGAGCATTTTTCCCCCAGGTTTTCATTGGAATAAGAAACATCAAAGCAAGAATGAACATAATAAATCTGTGTAATAACATTACTGCTTTTTTGGTTTTTTTCTTCCCAAATCCTACCAAAATTTATAATAATTTGTTTGCTTTTTCTATTTCTTTTTATTCTCTCAGGCACCCCTACACCTCTCAAACTTTCTACATTTCCTCTCTTTAGTTTTTCCCTCCATGTTATTTTATTTTAAGTACACATTCTCAGCTCCCGTTCCTACATCTATCAGCAGAATCCTAGGAGTAAGGAATGGTAAATACAAAACACCTTACTCAGCCCAAAAACCATGCTAGGTTTTATCCCTAGCATTTTAATGACATTACTTGTTTTATAAATGCCACTTACTACTACTGATGGAACATTAATACATTATAGTCTAAAAAACGCAAACAGTTTCCTACAGCAGTAATACTGATATTTTCTGCACAGAAGAGATTGCTGAAGAGACAATAACTACTGACCTACATAGCATGTTCTGTGTCATCTGTAAATGTCAAATCTTCAAGATTGTTGTATGTCTTTCATTATTTCATGGTTTTCTTCTGCATGCTAGCAGCATGCTAGCAGTCATTTATTTTTAAGAAAACATACCACATTCTATTTGTAAGCTTTAAAAGATCTTTGCCAACCTCTGCATAATATACTTTTAGAAAGCCATTTGTTTGTTGTATGACATGGGTGGCTGAGGGTTTACTATATCCTCCCACAGGTAATCAATGCAGCTCTGTTCATCCAGCATCAGGTTTGCAATGATTTCTTCTACCTCTTCATTGTGAACTATTTAATAAATGGCCAAAGAAAAGTGCTTAGCAGTCAAGAAGCATTTTTTGTCACTAAAATTACCAAAAAAATCCTCAAAGGGTAGGTTTCTTTATATCTATTTCATAGATTAAAGAAGTAAGGCACAGAAGAAATAATGTGTTCAAAATCATAATCTGTGGTAAAGTTACGAACGGAGTGCAGCTCTCTTGATTCCCTCTCCCTACCTTTGTTCATGAGGTGTTCCAAGGACACATGGTACATTTCAAGATGGAGATAATACTATAATTTACATATAGCTTGCACAGGTACTTTGTCATTTATTTCCCTCAGATAGTTCAGGAATACTTGGATTTAAGGCAACAACTATGTGAAAACAAATTCTGGCTGGTATGGCAGGGAGGGTCAAGTCACTTATGCAAGCACAGGCAGAAGAAAAATCTAGACCCTTAATGAGTTAGATTTACTACAGACTGCAATCTTGAAACATCATTTATACCAAATAATACTGACTTCAATTTACCTTAATGAAAGAGCAGGAACAAAAACTACAAGAGTACTGCAGCAAATGTCACAGACTGATAACACTCTTCCCTCTTAGCTAGTACTGGCCACAGCCCTCATAATTAATAGTCATGAATATGAGAAGAGGTCTTCCAGATGAAACAAAGTCAAGCTCTTCGTTACAGCAATTGTCCCAAGATTAGGACATATTTATCTCTGTGGCCTGACCACTTTCAAACAAATATTACTATTTTCTGCTTAGCAAACTCTCCTTGGAGTTGCAACTGGTTATGGCATTTTTCATTTAGCGTCTCAGATTCCCATGAAGAGCTTTAAATGCTGTTGTACCCCAAGAGTATTTGCATTTCAGTGGGTGCATCTACTCCTGTGGGTGCATTTACTCCTGTGCTTTACTGCAGAGATGACTAATTTGGTCCGCGATTAAGAATCACTGTCTACACTTCTGCTGGTATTAGGGTGCAGTAAATTAACTAACTCAGAAACAGTACTATCTTATTGTGGAGTCATTTACTGTGCTGCAATGCACATGTGGACGGTGACCTGGACAGCAGTACTTTCAGCTGGAGTGGAGCAGCCCTAGGCTACCAGCAGGCTCCTGGAGTCATCCACACGGCTCTGCAGTTTCAGCATTCTTGCCCCCCCACCAGCCCCTCCACTGCTCAGCACTGCTACCTGGAACCCAGGGCTGACCCCCTGAGCCTGCTGCCAGCCTGGGGCTACTCCACCCTGGCTCAAAGTGCTGCTGTCCTGGGTGTAATGTAGACACTGTGCCTGGGAGCAGTGTACTCCAAAGCAAGCTGGTCCAGAGTTTATCACATTGTATTAATTGTATGTGTAGATAGACCCAGTAATAACTTATGTTTAAAAAACTTAGTGATGAAAAGCACTATATAAACATGAGCTATTCATTGTTACTGAACACCACACTAGTCTTTACTCTAACCATTAGATCATAGAATCATAGAAGTAGGGTAGGAAGGGACCTTGTAGATCTTCAAGTCCGACCCCCTGCCTGGGCAGGAGGAAAACTGGGCTCAAGTGACCCCAGCCAGGTAGGTATCGAGCCGCTTCTTAAAGACCCCCAGGGTAGGAGCCAGCATCACTTCCCTTGGAAGTTGGTTGCAGATGCTAGCCACCCTAACTGTGAAGTTAGATGAAACAGCTCTTTTCTTCAGAGTCATGTCTATGAACTAGTAATAATATTTTACTATAGTGAGAGAGAACTAGTACTTTACTTCCAGTCATGAGCATTAATATTTTATCATTTGGCCTGTAATTAATTGTTTCCATAATGTGGTTTCTGTCACACAGTAACTGTGACTACAATTTTTAGAACATGCGGGCATCGTTAGCAAAACCCTAAAGTGCTAAGTGAAGCTCAAATTAGAGGCATTGTTTCCTGTCACATCACTGTGTGGTCACTACATAATGGAGGTGGAACAGAAAGGTAGGTTATTGTGCAATGAGAAGGATGTGACCAGAGATTGTTATCAGTGACTGAGCCACATTCTAATAAAATTGTTACATAAAATCTTTTTTCACTAATATTATCAGAATGCTACATTTGGGAAAAGTTACATTAAAACTAGCATGGAATGAGAAATTATTTAAGATTTTAAGAGAACGGATGACTTCAACACTATTGAAAATATTGTTTAACTACAGTTCTGGGGGATATATATATGGATATAAATATATACATACACACATATATGTATATGTAGATGATGTATATGTATACATTTGCCC
Source organism: Alligator sinensis (assembly GCF_000455745.1). NCBI lineage: Eukaryota > Metazoa > Chordata > Crocodylia > Alligatoridae > Alligator > Alligator sinensis. The sequence goes on along the minus strand of NW_005842040.1, from coordinate 1,581,202 downwards.
GTTCTTTTAGTCCATTTGTTTCACATGATAATTTAAAAGTCCTTCCTCACTTCTTTTTTGAGCAATACATTATGTTTCCACAGCATACTTTGCATTCTGATGATACTACCACTATTAATATTTTGTTTTTTCCTTAGACCATAAAGAACTTTATAAACATTCATTAATATGCCTCATCTTCCTTGTGAGATACATACTGTATGTATGTTAGAGAGTGAAACAAGCATTGAGAAAGTATGTGATTTCCATGATTTCCAATTTCATGATATCACATTTAAGCTTTTTGAATGTGACTTTAGATATATGGATTTTGTTCAACAGTCATTAAAAAGACTAAATATTCCTCAACTTGTGTGGAGATCCTATGGACCCTAAAGTAGTTTTACATGAATCTGACATAAAAAGATGTAGGAGCATTAGCATTTGAGTTTGGAAATCAGTAAAGAGAAGAATGAAAAAAATACTGGACCTGGCTAAAGATTTTGTCATCCTGAGAGGTGGAGAAATGCATGGAAACCAAAAAATGGACCTGTCTGGAGTCTAAACAGCTGTTGTTAACTATATTTAAAAGTCAGGTCCCAAAAAAGAGAGCTACCAGCTTTGTTCTTTGTGGCTTACAGCAAAGTAGGTATCTGGCTTTCTTTCCAAAAAAAACCCAGAACTTTTGGTTTTACCCTGCTCTGGATTTCAGAGAAAAGAACAAATGAAAAAGGCTGATCTATTTCCGTAATAATCACTATACTCACCCAGTTCTGGGACTGAAGGTAACAGTTTCTAAAGTGCCTAAGTACCATCTTAAAAAATAACTTAGGTTCCTAAGTGCCCAATCACTTTTGAAAATGTAACTATGGTACTTCTGAAAATTTTCCCTTGAATGTCTAAAAAAGCCAGAATAGGATCTTGATGTGTCCCCTTGCTTCATAGGTAAATTAACTCATTGTCATCACAGTCAGTCTCATGTAACCACACATTCCTGAGGAAGAGCATTTGATGCCTGAAAGCTATCTAACAGGTCTCCCAACTACACAGTGGGTATGTCTACAAGAGACGTTTACTGTGGAGTTGCTTAATTAGCTATGTAGTAAAGTCTGCAACACTGTTAGGCCACAGTAAACTAATAAATGCTGTCATAGGTTAATACTTGTAAAAAAAAAAAAAAGTACTGCCCTGTGGTGGCATTATTTAGTGAGCCGTAACGTGTAGATGCTGACAGGGCTGGCTGCAGCATGAGGGTGGCTTCATTGCCGGGGCTGCCTATCTCCACACTGGAGCACACTTGTGCTGTAGCCAACCCCTTTGCAGCATGTTGAGCCAGGTCAGACCAGCCCCAGGCTGGCCAGCTGATCCTCTGGGCCCACTGCCAGCTCAGGCTGCTCCGACCTGGTTCCATGTGCTGTGGTCCCGGGTGCACATGCAAATGACATGCCTGGAGCAATAAACTCAAGCACAAACTGTGCTGGAGTTTACTCAATTGCATTAACAGCGTGTGTAAACAAACCCAGTTGGTCCAATAAAAGTTATCACAAAACTATCCTTCTCTCTTGTACATATCCTGAACCATGACAACTACAACAACACTCCAAACCTACTACACACATTCCTATTGATTTTACCCTCATACTTCTTTTCCACATTTCATGCACACCTCTAGTACATTTACTTGTTGCTTTTTGTCTTCCAAAGTGTCTCCCATTACACTGTTTAAAAAACCTAATACATTGAGATCTGTATCCCACTTAAGCCTTTGGATGCTACTATCATTAAAAACAGCAGCAGCATTATCAGCATGAGAAGCACTGACAAGACATTTGAAGATTTCATTTCTATTAGAAGAAAGAGCACACTGAAGTAGGAACTGTTGGAATATTGATTAAAGTTAGGCTTTTTTTGTAACAACAATTGTGATCAACACACATTCTTTGAATTGAATGAGGACAAAATATAACAACTGATGTTCAGGACCTAATGAGTCACCCTACAATACTAAAAGAACTAACCAAAGCATTAGCAGGACCTTATGGAGGACAGGCAAGGTCTCGAGAACTACAGAAGAGTTTTAAAGGCAGTGCTTATCTTTAAAAATAGCACAACAGAAGGACATGGTCACTGACCCTTACTTTGATACCCAAAAAGATACTAGGGCAAATTACTAAGCAATTAATTTATAAGTACAGAGAAGATAATAGGACAGTGGTTTTGAACCTTTTTTCATTTGTGGACCCCTAAAACATTTTGAATGAAGATGCAGACCCCTTTGGAAATTTTGCATGGACGTGCGGACCCCTTTGAATTTTAAGTGTGGGTATTCACATACATTTGATTGATCATAGGCATCTTTCATGGACCCCTTAGACATAGTCTGCAGACCCCCAGGTGTCCACAAACCACAGTTGAAAAACACTGTAATAGGATAATAGAAGCAGTCAGCATGGATTTATAAAGAACAAATAATGTCAAACCAATCTAATTCTAATTTATTGGAAGTTTTTAAGAACAGATTAAGTAAACATGTATCAGTAATGGTCTAGATATACTTCTTCCACTTCAGTCTAATAGGGGGATGGAGTAGATGATCTCCTGAGGTCTCTTCCCGCCCTACATTTCTCTGATCTACCACTGCACAAATCAGTTGAGAGTTGAATGGAAATGCCTCAGCAAGATTGGAGTTCCTGTTTTTCATAAAACTTACAAAACCATTAAAAACACATCAGTGTTTTTAAGGTGTGAAGGTCTTAAAGATAGAACATACTGATGCATAATACTGTACTGGAAATTTATATTTCCTCTGTGACCAATTTATGGCATACTGTACTACTTTACTAGGTACTGCATTTCACAGATTTTGGATAAGTTAAATGTTGCCTTTCTGAAATGAGTACCAATTATGAGAATCACTGTAAAGCAGAAAACTACAATAGATATAAAGTTCTCAGGACCACATTTCTGAGTGTTGGACATCTCAGTATGATTGCCACCATGGAAGCATATGTTGCATATATGAAGCATAATGCCGTTATAATATGTATGGGCTGTCATGAAAATCAAAACCTTGCTGACACAGTTCACCATGTACTTTGACTGATACCCTAAGACGTATGTTACATGCTAAAAACAAAGCACCCTATCAAACTCAAATGAAATTTACTTCTATAAATCATTATTTTATTAATTTTTTGTTGTGCAACATTTTATGCTACAGGCATCTCTGTAAGGGACTGGAACTCAAATAGAGAGGACCGTACATAGCCCCAGTAAACCAAGATGGCTGGTGAGGTCTGCCTGTGTGCTGCGCAGTCTAAGGCCCTCAGATATTTGAATATATACATTTTTATAATAATGTCTGCTAAGGGAATTTTGCTTTTTTTAAACACTCCACATTAATTTCTGCTTGGTTTCTATCTTAATTTTCACTTTTATCATCAGAAGTAATCATTCATTTAAGTTTTCTGCCTCAGAAAAAAAAAGAGAACCAAATGTAATTGAATAGAAACTGAAACTGAGAACCCCCTGTAAACTGCTTGATACTTTGGCCTAAATCCTACTTTCCTTTCTGCACCCAAGTGGCATTTACATAGCTCTGTAACTGCAATTTCTGGCACTTGCATATCACTTGGATTCTATTTCCACCTGTGTCAAAAAAGAATTTCTCAAGTATATATATAGCTGTCAGAAGTAAGGCAGTAGCAGGCCAATCATTTGGCCCTAAAGCAGGGGTGGGCAAAATCTGGTCCCGTGGTCCCTGGGAAACCCAGTAGGGCAGGGTCAGTACAGCAGACAGACTTGGCTTCCTGGCAGCCCCTGCAGCAGCAGCTCATTCTGCTTGGCTGCTGCTGGCAGCATCTCTGACACCGCTGCTGGACCTGCCCCACTGCCTGGGCACCCCAGCCCATCAGCTCCACACTTACTGCTGGGGATGCAGACCCTGAGTGGGAGGGTGGGTGGATGGGGTCCCCATGGAGAGTGGCCAGTAGCTTTGTGAGCAGGGTGTGCTTGGCCCACAGTGGGAGTGGCATCCAGGAGTGGGATGGGTAGGTGGGACCGGGATAGCAGGGTAGTGACAGTGTAGTGCCAGGGCCCAGGGTAGAGCCACAATCCACTCTCTGCATGTCCCTGTTATGGGCACCAGTTCTGCAGGCAGGTACACATGGGGAGCAGACTGTAATTCTGTCCTGGGCCCCCTCCCTGTGCTGTCTCTGTCCCATGATCATGGCCCTGCCCACCTGTTCTGCTCCCTGCCCATCCATGGCCCCATCCCATCCGCCTGCTTGAGCACACTCTGCCTGCGGGGGTCCCAGGCTGGTATCCATAGAGACCTCTTCCACTTGCTCTGTCCAATGTCCCTGATGGTGGGTGGGGGAGGACGGGCCATGGGCTACAAAGGATCAATTCACTTCCCCCCCAACCCCAGGTCAGGCCCCCACCCCTTCATCACACTGGATCAGCATCTCCCTCCTCCGGCCAGCAACAGCTCACTGAAACTCCTTAAGTGGCCCTGCAGCCCAAATAATTGCCCACCCATCCCCTAAAGCATCATGGTTAGGGTTCTTTCCCAGGAAGCAGGAGACCCAGTTTGGCTTTGGATTTGCATTCAGGGTCTTCCTCCAAATGGGGGACAGTTATCCCATTGCTTGCTTTTTAGTCAAATAATATTAACTACACTGTGCCAGAGGCATTAAGGGCCAAAGTTAGCAGTTATGGAGCCACATAAGCCACGTATATATTTAGGTGTATATCAGTGATACAGGATTTGGCCCTTTATGCCTGTTTTTCATGGCAAGTATTTTCTAGCTGTTACAGAAGAAGACTGCCAGCCAGAACTCTGTGATGTTAGACTTCACTTACTGATTAATTCTGTAAACTTTTAGCAAGTCAAACCACAACCTTTCTTTTCCTAAATAAAGTGGGATACAAACACTTTCCTACATTTAGTTGGGTTTAATTAATTGAAGTCTGTGCTTTAAAATTCCCCAATGAAAGGAGCTATAGGAGGGCAGAGTGGTATCACTTTATTTTTGTAAGTGACATATTTTCAGAAATCCAGAACTGATGAACTGGGATTGCAAAAAGAAAAATAAAAGATGCAAACTGTTACCAGAAATGAGCTTTCTAAAAAGGAGACAAATGTTCCCTTCCCAATAAAGGAATTCTAGCACCTGAAAAATATGAGGATTAAAGAGAATGTAACATCAGATTGCCTGCATTAACAATAAGCTATTTCTGGTCATTACACATCTTAGGCACTATCTTCAGAAGAATAATGTTATTTTTATTTTATTTTGCTTCAATTTAGAATAAAAAGCATCATAACCTAGGCTTTGAATACTATGCCAGTTATTTAAGCAGCTCAACTCTTCTAAGAAACAGAAACTCATTACCAAATATTAACACTCTATGAATCAACCTATATGCCAGTTTCCTGGCTTCCCTTCAAATGCCAAATAAAAATGTGACAGCTAATAGAACACAAAACTTTTGGACAGAATTCTATTTCACCAAGTGAAATACCTTATTGTACCCTCTGGGCGCATAAGCACCTTATTGTATGAATAAGGAAAAATCTTCATGTCTCCAGAGGGCAATCCTATTCCTGCAATGAGGGCACTTATATGACCAGAGTGGGTAATAGAACTGTCCCTCTATTAGTCAGGCAATTTAGTTGGTCACAAGCTGAACTATGTTAATCCACCATGTGCAATAGAATTAAACATACTATGAATACTTCCATTTCTTTAATTATTAGTCAATATTTTCCATTTGAGGTCTTGGCTACACTGGTAAATTAATTTAGATTAAGGTAGGATGTGAATTTAAAGTGCATTAGCTATTCCATAATAATTCCATGTATGAATATTATTTTTAGTCTACTCTCAAAATGGATTAAACCAAAGAACAACAAAGCATTCTTATTTTGCAGTTAGAGAATCCACACACAGAGTTACTCTAGAACTAGCCAATCGCCCTTCAGGAATGATAGCGGGGGCAGGGATGGAGTGCTGCTGTCTCCCAGGAGCAGAGGTGGGGAAGGGAAGGGGGAAGCTTGCCCCCACATCCCCTCCATCCCCCTCAGTCAGCACCCTGTGCTGCCACCGCCTGCAGGAAGCAGGGGTGGGAAGGGAGGGCAAGGCCACTGGCACTGGCTTCTCCCCACTCCAGCTCCATCACCACCACCTGCGGGGAGCAGGGGCGGGGGAGGCGGGGTGAGGCCAGCAGCACTGGCCTGGCTCCCCTGTTCTGTTGCTGCTGCTTGCAATGGCCAGTTGCACTGGTCTCGTCGCCCCACTCCAGCCACTCCATCCCTGTCATCATGGCGGCGCTCCACCTCACTGCCGCCACCGCCTCCTGTCCAAAATGCTCTTGCAGCACTCTGATTGATTGTTTCAGACAACCAATAGGAGTGCGAATAAAGTGTTACAGATAGACAGACATACAGACAGACTAAGGCTTTATAATATTAGAATAATTTATTTCTGAATAGCTAATCTGTAATAACTCCATCCCCCAAGCCTTTAGCTTCTGTCCAGAGCAAAATTTGATTTACTCTAAGGATTTTAAGGATACCACCTCATTTCTAACTCCTAAATCTCAATTACTGCAATTTTAAACATTTTCAAATTCTTACATATTGGGATGCATTGGGAAACAGCCAATAGTATTCTACTGAAAAATATCTGTAAAAGGAACACACAGATGTAAGCCTCTGCTGTAAAGAAAAAATGGGAACCAACTCATCCAATAAAATAAACCCCATAATAGTGCTAATATAGAACTAATTTAACTTAATGTGAGTGTCACCTACAGAAATGCTGTGTACAAAGTATTCTGGATGTTTTATTGAAAGTAACTGTAAAATAAAGAAGTGATTAAAATAAAAGTGTTCTTTAACCAGCTGCCTGAGGGTTGCATTAAACTAGACCCTTTTATAAGATCTGAAGCCCTTGGGTTACTGAAAATTATTGTAGTGAAAATTATATTCAAGCTGCAAATTAACAGCTTGCCAGATGCCCCTTTTAAGGCACTGCAATGTACAAAACAAAACACTGTGATTTGACAAACTTACCAGGCTCACACATGCCAGCGCTCTGCAAGTAAGTCCGACATCGCTCTTTGTGCTCCTCTAATGAGCTTCTTTGCTTGTAACTCCGTCCACAATACTCACATTTGTATGGCTTCTCCACTAGGACAGAATGACAGCAGGGCAAAATAATCAAAATATGTGGAAGAAACACTGTGTTTTGACATTCTAGTACAGAATTATTGATAGCTCATAACTGGAGAATACGTCACGTTTCTGTATAACTGGAGAAAACATTGTATTTGTACTATTAAGGTTATTTAATAGTGCGATTCATTCTGGTATGGAGAGCCCATAAAAGGTTCTCTTCATTCCTTAAGTCCACCATTGGCATACTACAGCAGAAGTCTTCTATACACTACGAAAGCACCAAAGGAGAACTCAGGGTGTGTTGGTTGTAGCTGTGTTGGTCTAAGGATGTAGGCAGACAAGGTTCTTAGGGTAGATCTGATATCTTTTATTAGACCAACTAAAATACAGTAAAAGCTGCGCTATCCAGCATCTTACAAGCCAGCATGCTCTACTAAAAGGCATGCTGGCTTGTAAGATAAAGTGAAACTGGAAGTGCCCACCGCAGCACTTCCAGTTTCTCTGAGCCCCCATGGCTGGGGGCAAAGGAGCCTGTGCTGATGAGCCCCCACAGCTCAGGGGCATAACAGGCTGTGCGGGGCTGTGCAGGGCCCGCCCCCCTATCCCGCAGGGCCTGTGGGAGGGGTGGAGGGACACCCCAGATGCGGTGGGAGAAGCAGCAGCTGGGGCCGCTCAATCAACAAGCATATTTTGTTATCCGGCATCCCCCATTCCTGTGGGATGCCATATAACAGAGCTTTTACTGTAGTTGGAAAAATTCTTCTTTGCAAGCTTTTAGGTACAAACACACTTTTAGGTACAAACACCCAACTGCAGATGCTCCCTCTGCCTGAAGAAAGGTGTTTGTACTTGGAAGCTTGAAAAGAATAATTTTTCTAACTGTCTTAGTTGGTCTAATAAAAGATATCAGATCTACCCTAAGAATCTTATCTGCCAAAGGAGAACTGTAATTTAGGGCAAGTAGGAAGACAAAAGGCCAGTGGCTGCTTACCAAAGGGAGGTGTTACTAGACTTGTGTTTACACAGACTTCTATACCCTAAGGCTTCATTGAAGAGGGCTGCACTGCAAGCCTGTTCTGAGGTACAGATATAGATTTTGTACCCTGCCCCCAAACCCAATAGATTAGTCAGTTTTTTGTGAGGCCCAGGGATATGAGTTTCACCCTAAGAAATTTGTTAAGTTTATAAAGAATTCCTAAAAATATGCCTGAGATTTTTTAACTAGGTTTGAACAAAGCAAATACAGCACTTTGTGTGATGACAGAAATATCCAGGTAGTATATAAAAACACATCTGTAATAGATATGTATCTTTTGATACCATGATAATATTATTAATGTAAATTATTACCAACTAATCAGCCTCCTTATTGTTTTTAATAGAAGTCTTATTTATTTGTTTCTTCCTAACTCATTCACAAAAAGCTTCTGACTGTAAGATTATTACCAGTAATTCTCATAGTTTGGCAACTGTGCAAAAGTGGGCTACTGTTTTGCTGACTGAGAGGTGTTTGAAACATGAAATTCTATCTCACTCTTGATGCAGGACTGAATTCAGTATTGCTGTGTTGGAACCTGATCAAATCATGATCTTATTTATTCATGTCAAATCATTTCACTTTAAATGGACTCTTTGTGGAGTTAAGCCTTTTTTCTATGAAGTGTAATACCATAGATAATATCAGTTATTCAAAATTAATGCTTTTTTCTGAAATCTATATGTAATACAGGATATGTAAAAATCAGAGCAAGTGAGATCTGGCCATTAAAGAACAGGATTAGGACAGAGTTTATTGGTTCGATTCCTGATTTTATGAGTGACTTTCAGCTCTGGGAGAAGTTACCACAGCTTTGTGCCTCTGCTTTCCCATCTATAAAATGATTAAAAGACCTTATTAGGGCATTGAAAGAATTAACCAACATGTAGAGCTCTTTAAGATATTCAGATGAAAGGCACTAAAAATAAGGGTAAGGTCTTGTTCAGCAGTAGAGTATTGTCATCCAAGAGAGTCATTCTGATGACATAGCTCTAAAGGAACATTTTTTATTTCTGCTTCAAAAACTGGGAGGTTGATGGCTTGGCCACATCACCCAACTGACAGACTACACCCAGAGGTTATATAGTGCAATGAAATACAGTAGCTAAGCTTTTATCATAGCACTTTCTCATAGAAGTAGAGCTGTCTATGAATTCTTTCCTCCAGCACACCCTATACAGAAGACCATAAATTAATCCCTACTTGGAATTAACTATAAGGAAACCTAGAGGTCCTTGCTAATTTTTAACTCACCAGAATGAGACAGGCAGATTAAACATCATTGATTATCCCTTTTTATTTACCACAACTGATGTCCTAGTGACACACATTGATAACAGGTGAAGTGTCTTTGTAGTCACTTACCAGAATGTGTCCTTAAGTGACCTGTTAGCGCATCTCTCCTTTGGCAGGCATAACTGCAAAGATGACATTTAAAAGGTTTTTCCCCTGTATGTAGTTTAATGTGGCGGAGAAGGTTACCCTTCTGAGTAAAGGAAGCTCCGCACTGATTACACTGGAATGGCCGTTCACCTTAAAATGACATACAAAAAAGGAAATTTAATGGTTACATGGGTAACACCTCCCGTCACCCTTTCCTTTTTGAAACAGGAAAGAATGAGATAGATACTGGATCAATTCCTGTGCTTAGACATGCTACTTCCATTGATTTTACTGGAAGTTCCAAGGGGGTCTGGTGACAGAACTTGGCAAAATGCATCCACTCCAATTCCATTTATGAGAAACATATCAAACGTACTGTCTTTTCTGTGGACTGGAAATAATTGTTCTGGAGGAGGAGGATTGTAAAGTGCTAACAAATTTTAGGAAAAAAAATCTTTCCTTCTTTTAGGTCTGTATTCATTGTGATTGTTGGTTTGTTGCTAGGCAAAGTACAAAGAGAGACATGATCCAGGAGCCAAGCAAAACAACTTAACTCATGATTTTTGACCGGGGTGCTTAAGAGAAGAAGTTCTAGTGCCTTTCATCCCAAATTCTCAAAAAACCTCACAACCATGCTTTTCCAAACGTTCGCCCGAATTAGACAGCTAAATATCATTGTACTTAATGTGTAAATAAATGAAATAAGGCACAGAAAGCTTAGGTAACTTGCTGAAAGTCACATATGCAGAGTCAGGAACAGAAGCAAGGAGCCAGCAATCCTAGGATCCTACCCACTTTTAACCAGTAGATCCCTCTAAAATCATATGCTTTCAATATGTAGCTCTTGCATGAATAATATAGAGATACTTACCAGTGTGGCTGCGCTTGTGAACCATCAAAACATTGAGGCTAATGCAGGCTAAGCCACAGATATCACAGTTCATCTTTCCACTAGTTGGCCTGATGTTGTCATATGGACCAGAATGTCTCTCCAGCTTAATGCTCTCATATTCATTATATTCTCTTGGATAAGTGTAAGATGCTTCAGGCTCTTCTGTATTTTCCATCAGCTCTGAATTCAATGAATTCTCTTCTCTTTCACTGTATTCTCCCTTCACTTTAACCAAATCATCTACAGATGAAAGATAAAATCACAAAAATGAAAAACGATTGTTAGAAGTCACAAATTGTCTCTATAACAAATTCATATAATTTAAAATAAAATTATACATAAAATAACTGCTCAAATTTCATTTGCAACCAAAAAGACAAAGAAAGATGGATATGGCACTGGTCCTACATTTCTAATGACAATATTAAGAAGTATCTCTGACAAAAAATAAAGCTGTTTGCTAATTGGATTTGATGGGCTATTTTGCATTTATAAAACTCATAGTACACTATACAGAATATGATTATTGTAATGCATATACTCTACCATATATAAAAGGAAATGCTTTTTAACACGGTGTGTAATTAGACAATGGAAATCATTGTCACAGGATGTTGCCGAGACCAAGACTGTAGAGTATTCTTGCATCTTCCTCTGATCCATTTGGTGTTTGCTGCTTAGATAAACCCTGAGTCTAATCCAATATGTTTCCGATGTTCTGATAAGATTGCAGGATAAAAAAAATCAAATTTTCATTCTCCTGAACTGTACTCATGAGAAATACTAACTTTTACTTCAAATGGCAATGTTATCCAACAATCTCAAATGCATTAGAAGTATGCACTAATTTTATAGAACATGTTATAAGAATGAATAAAATTAGGCATAGCAAAGGCAAAGGTAATTCCTCTAGAGATATTAAGAGATCTGTCTAAAGCTACATAGCAAAAGTGTGGCAAAGAACCCAGGGAGTCCTGAATATCAGTGTCTAGATGATGCTGTATTCCTTCTCCTAAATGCCTCTGGCCTTATGTTAGCCATGCAGAGAAAATAGAATTCAAAGATAATCTCTTGGGTTTTGCAAGACAGGGCTGTAGTATAAGCAGGTGACCATTTATAAATAATAACCCCTCGCTCAGAAGACAGTAATACTCCAGAAATGAAAAAAGAGCCATTTGCACTGGATTAGCAGCTGATTAGTTGCAACTCAGTTTGCTGTTTCCCCATTTCATTACAGACAAATGTCAGCAGCACTCAAGTTTCATTTTTATACCACCAAATAAGCCAACTAGTTTAGACTTAAAGCACCACTTAATTCAAGCTTTAGTTTTCTGTGTGTAGACAGAAGTCAAGTTAGGGACAAAACTTGAGTTATGCCTCAGACTAACAATGCAATGAAGACAAACCCTCAGACAGAAAGTATGCAATTTTCCATCTGAAAGTGTTGCATTCATAGCCACTGCTCCTTTCAAGAGCTGAAGGTAAGACAGTTAAATATTGCCTTCCTTTTGTGTGAAGAGCTAAGACTCTTGCCCTTTCTCCAGAACATGGACTACTGAAACTGCATTATCTCTGGATCTGCTAAAGAAACCACATGAGATTTAAAAAAAGAACTATTAGTGCCAGTGAAACTGAGGTGATAGGGTAAAAGAAGTATTAAAAAATAAAAAGCCAGCAATAAACCTTCTCACAAATTCCAAAGTTCTTAGCCCAAGCTTAACAAAAAAATATCCCTACAACCTAAATGCTTGTGTTGAGGTCAGAAAATTATGCAGCCACAAAGTATATTTCTGCATAAGAATATCTCCTTTTCTTCCTTAAGGTATTTTTTATACCTGTGGCCTTACTTCTGGATAATGCAGGGTGGGAGAACCAGGTAAGTGGCAGTTGATCCACCATCCTATGGAGAAATCCATAGGAGGTCCTGTTGATGAGAAAGCATTTTTTGCCAATAGGATGTCAGTTTCTCTCTCATTCCTAGAATGACCAATGAAATAGGCTTCCCAGAGCCCACATATCCAAAAACTCATCCAGTTTTGTTAGGGGTAGAGAGGTCAAATGTCACATGGACAGGGTTTTTCTGCTTTTTGCTGCCACCCCAAGGCCACACACGTGTTGGGGGTTATTCAGAGAGGATTCAACCAAAAATTAGTGGTTTCTAGTGGCATAATGTGGGGGAATATTTTCTGCTTGTTGCTAAGGGGAATGTTAAACAAAAACTCTTTTCCAAACACATTCATTTTTTCATGTAAGTAGGCAATTCTTCCAAAATATTTAATCAAGTCCTACACAAAATGTTTAAAAAAGTACACATTGCAGCACACATCTGGTACTTCAGAAATAGTTTCAATTTCCACTTATGAATGTCTTTCTTTTCTGTACTAAGTGCAGTTGCTTTGTGCAGTAGGACTGGCTATAATCTCTAACTGAAGACTTCTGTACAGACCTCTACTGTTTCTTACCATATCATTCACAATCTTTTGCTCTTTTATAGAAGTATGTCAATGTTTATGCAGATCATATGCATGAGCTTTATGCTTGAGTTCCCTATGGCACACATGTGCCAAACTAGTATAGTTTGGGTAGGCCATTCCATGATCCTATAGTAGAAAATAACTGCCTTTTCCTTTTTCCATATTACATGCTGTCTACTGGCAATGTTTTTGTTTTCTGATAATAAATGAGAAGGATGCACCTGAGTTCTGATCAAGGGCCTTCAACCACCACCACCACCACTGCTGCTGTCTCCACCCCCTCCCCTCAAATCATCACCATCACTCCAGCTGTAAGTGATATCCCACCAAAGCTTGAGTGCTTTTCAGTTTGCATGTAGGCGTTAAAAGAGCCTTAACGGAAAAACTGCTGCTACTGACAAATAAAAGCAGTAGAAAGCAAAAGCTATTAGGGAAGAATTATTTCATTTGGAGTGAATGTTAGAAGAAAAATGTGACCCTCCCCTATCATAAAATGTTAGGAGCAAGGTCCCTCATTATGCGAGTATTAAAGAACAAAACCCACAGCAGTAGTCATGCTATTGTTTCCAAAGGAAAAAATAACCTATTTAAAGTCAGTAAGTAGCAAGGTCTGCACCAACCAGCAGCAAACACATTCAGGTTCTAGTCCTGACTCCTTGCTCTGCAGGCCGACTGGCATAAGAAGCAATATGGAGTATGAACATTGGTGGATGTGCAGAGATAATTCATGCCACTTAAAGAAATGCTCTAATGTTCTGGAATTTCCAGTCTAGGCTTCCTCAACTAAAAGGAAGATAGCTGCATGACCAAGTAGGAGAGAAATAATTATAGTGAGGAAGAACAAAACTGTTCCTACTGGCCACAGTGAGATATGTATCAACTTCTTAATGAAAAAATAAAGGATTGCCTCTTCTACCTTCAGGAAAGCAAAGAGGTTAAGAAAAAAAAAAGTACTTTATCTGTCCTAACCTGAATTACTGTGCTGTTGGGGCCCCACATGAGGCAATACACCCAACAGAAAAAAAATGTAGATTTTACACAACAAAGTGCCAGTTTGATGCGTTAAGGCTGATGCACATGGTTTCATTTCCTGGGGTGATGATTATGATATGAAAGACATACTCCGGAGTATTTTTGTTGCACCTGAAACACTGTAAAAACAAAAGGTTCTGGAATAGATCCAAATATAAACCTGCGGTGACAACATCAAACTGAATCACCACAGTAACTGTGCATGTATTGCTCTATAAAATGCAAGAATAATAATAAAAAAGAAGTAATAATAACAAACATTTCAGAAAAGTTATTGTGTTGTCTTGGTTATATTCTCTAAGAGGAATTCCCAAGAGGAAAAAACATCTATTACCATATTTAAGCCAAAACCCTAAACTTAGAAAAAACATGTTTTCCATAAGTAAGAAAGTTTGCTCAATCACAGTACAAAACACACAGAATCAAAAGCCAATAAAGGCAACAGCACAAAAGGGGGATGCTACTCAAGTGTTTTACACGGAGTGGGGTCATAATAATGAAATTTCCTCAGCACACACAAAAGCCAACTTGATAACAAAGAAACTTAATCATTTTAATGTGGCATTTTAATGATGCTGCTGATTTGCTATGTCAATTCAGAGATAATGAGCCCCTAATGCTACAGATGTTCAGCCAGACTAAAAAAAATAAAATAAAGAGCTTTTCTTGTATGCCATTCCCTAACTATCCAATTAAACAAATTGTGGAAGCATATAAATAGTTTACCAGGTTTTGACAGCTGTTAATAGGATTTAGAAGTTTGAAACACTAAGAACAAAAAGGAAGTCTGTATATGTATATGCTGGATGATAAGGAATATTTTGAGGCTACCCGTATTTGACAGATATTAACTGATGACTTGTTACATATTGTACACAACTGTCTCTACAAACTGACCCTCAGATCAACATATAAGAGAAACCTGTAAGTATAGTATTAAGTTTGATCTTTACTATCATGCAGAAATTGTGATTTTCTTATCTGTACTGGCTTGAGACTAGAATAATTGTATGCTACAAAAAATTTTAAGTCCCAGAAGTTTATTAACTAAAATGAAACCGCAATCCTGAACGTCTAAAAATAAATGTACAGCAATATTTATGAATAAGAACAATATAAGGTGTGTATACTGTAATTCTATAACATGGAAAACATTTCTTATTTTTAGCAGATGAAAAATGTAAAAAAGGAAGACAAATGCTCAATCATATCCTTGGAGAGTTGCATATAGTTCATCTAATCACAAAATCAAAATTACATGCATGTTACTTTTCTTTCATTTTTATGTTTTCTTAAGGAGAATGCACAAAAGAACAATGTTCTAGATCAGTGGAAGCCAACATTTTTGGAACAGGTGGCACAAGTTAAATTAGCCCCACACCCTCCCCTACCCCTTTCCTTGTCCAATCTTTTCCTCTGCTTTCTGCTTTCTACTCCCTGCCCTATTTATTGCTCTGTTGCTTGTTCCCTCCCCAGTCTGCCATGTGCCCACACACAGAGGCTACCTGTACTACTAGTGCCACATGTTGGCCATCCCTGTTTAAGATTATGTTTACTTAATATTTTACAATTATAATTTTTAACTTAAAGTTTTCTAATACAAAAATAATTTTTCAATGAATTTTATTACAGGTAAAAGGAGTCAGATTATCAGCCGATACGCATCTACAAGAGAGTTAACATAGGCAGAAATAGAATACCTTTCCCCAACATTATTCTGCTAGTGTACCTATAAGAATCAATTCTAAGAATGATAGAGAAGTTCAAGTCTCCATGGCCCAAGTCAGGCCTTGTCTTTTTAGCTGGAAACAGTGACAAGGCCATAAATGCCTGGGATTATGCTTTTGCGAAAGGATCATTTGTCCACCAGGAACTGAACTGAGTTCTTCAATGAGCTTTTCATATGCTCACACAGAGTATGTTTATGCTGCAATTAAGGTATTGTAAGTGGCATACTAAGGATAGTTAATTTAGGTAACAGGCAACAACAGTAATGAAGAACTGGAAACACATAATTCAGCATGGGCTAACAACCTACTCGTGTACCTTCTGTGTTCTGCAAGCCTGTACAGTTTACACTGAACTCCACTGAACAACTATCACCATCACTAACAATCTGGTCTTGATTCACTGACAACTAGAATTTGAAGGTTTCATTTCCTATTACCAGTTCTCAGAGCCATTTGCTCTGTAACAACTTTTTTATATTTCTCCATGCCATTTTCTGTCCATTTCATTTAAAACCTCGAGAGTCTCCAATCATGTTGTCTCATACCTTGGAATGCAAAGGGCATGACTGGAGCTCACTGCACAGACAGTTCCCATAGATGTAATGATCCTTTTTATGCCATTACAAAGTAGAGCATTTTCTAGCACCCTAAGGCTGCATTACATTGCACCACAGATTGGGTGTAGTGGTAGAAAGTTGAGTGGATTTAGGTTAGATATTAGGAAGAAATTTTTCACAGTAAGGGTGGCCAGGATCTGGAATGGGCTTCCAAGAGAGGTGGTGCTATCTCCTAGCTTGGAGGTCTTCAAGAAGAGGCTGGATAGTCACCTGGCCGGGGTCATCTGACCTCGGTCTTCTTTCCTGCCAGGGGCAGGGGGTCGGACATGATGATCCATTGTGGTCCCTTCTGACTCTACAATCTATGAATTTATGTTTTCTCTCCTAGGTGGTCCAAGCACTGAGCCAGTGCATCTGAAGAATTGGCTTATAAAATTAATCTTGTGATCTATGGGCCAGATCATCTGGTGTATTTCTCATTTTTAGTGCTGTAGTTTAGCATTCATATTTTACAGTGATAAAAAATAACAATCCATTGCTCTTATATGCTACAAAAAGCACAATTCAAAAGTAGTTCCTAAATGAACCAAAGTAGTGTGCACCTGGTGGAAATTTCATTTCTAAAAATAGGATAGAAACTTTCATAATTCCCTTGTGTGGAATGCATGTTCTATGCTAATTAGTCTCTTTGTTTTTATTCAGACTTCAGACAAAAATAGAGAGAAATCAAACTGAAATGCAGCACTTGGAGCAACAGAAAAATCAGGAATAATTTTCCAAACCATTGAATGCTTAACTTCTACCTATTACATTTTTCTCCCTAGTAACAAAGTTTTCTTGCCATCAAAATATAACCTTTTTTATGGTACAACACAATTAATCAAATTAAAATAAAATATAATGAAAATATGTTCTAGACTCATGTGAACCAGGAAATTGAGAGTTAAATTTAATTTCTCAGAGGCTTTTAATCAAGACAAACATTGTGTTTTTCCCCCTCACAGAGACCCATAAATTCATATTGGACCTTATGCCTTATTGTTTTAAAAAGTACTACCTGATAATTTTATATATTATCAATTGAATACCATACAATAATGGTCTGATATTTTAAGTGTACTTTCAGTCAGAAAGATTCCCAACCACTTTGCAAACTGTTATGACTGAATTAACTATAGAGGAATTGCACTGTCCAAAACTAATTAATATCTGAAGTTTAAGATGTCGGCTGTATAGCAACACCAATGTCTATATTTCAGACAAGAAAATGGAAAAGAATGTGTCTAGCTGACACTATCGAGGCAAGTTGGGTAAACAGGATTTAATTGCCAAAGATGGAATTTTACTTACCAAGGTTAACATTGCTACACTGAAAAATACCATGGTTTCTTTTAATTATTGTAAGTGGCAGTGGCTTTGCTTTTGTATCTCAAACAAAAGTTGTTACCTGCAGTTGAATAATACTCTCTAGGATCATGCACAGGTGTGGATTAACACTTATTCAGAGGGAATAGTATCCTGTTTTCCATCACTTGAATGTCTGAGTTTTTCTTCGAGCTTTCCCATTTAAATACTTGCCCAAGCCAATTTTGTCCAATTCGTGGCATATACTGGAATTGTTTTTCTGAACCTTAGTGTCCTTTGAAATCTCCCTTTCCTAAAAAATATTCCATTTAATGATTTGCCTTTTGTTACTGTTTAGACAATACCCATATAAAACATTATCTAAAATTAAAATTCCTAACGTCCAGAAGGTCAGATACAAATCACAACCATTAAATCAAACTTCAATAAGACAGTTGAATCAGAAAACATCTGGACGTAACAGTCAGAATGAAAAAGGTCACATGTTAAATTCAGATTATTCAATAATGTTTAAAGGTTATACCAAGGGACATATTACTAATATGATTACTCAGGCTTGACTGTCTTTTGTTACCTGATGTAAAAAATGCCTTTCAAAATCCAAAACACTTAAAGTGCTACTTTGCTAGACCTCCCAATATATTATCAAACGCCATTTATTGCAGCACTATACAATAATAGTATCTACATTTATATAAAAATGTTAATTCTAAAATGTTTTACAAATGATGTGCAATGTAGAGAATAGAGGAACAGGTCTTGTGTGGAGGTTAGCACCAGTAGACAATAGTGTTGAGGGAAGGGAAAATTGTAGAGAGAGGAATTGGGGCAAATTTCTACTTTTATTTAAAACACCAGAGGTAATTTAATGCCTATGAAGAGAGGACAGGAGCTTGATCTTTAAGAATTTGTTTAAAAGATCTAAACTCAGTAAACTGCATGAAAAGCAATTTATCTTTCTAGGTGGGATGATAGTTAAGTCAGATGTGCCAGGATTTTAATTTAGAATGCTAGATAGTCCGGAATTCTAATCCAACCTCTCCAGATTCATTTTATTGCAATAATAAAATCTACAACATATTTTTTTTAATTTTAAACCAAGTGGATTTATAACTATATTCAAACATCTTTCCAATGACCCAAACATTATTATACCTACCCCTTAAATTCAGTCCTTTTGTACCCTATGAAGAACAAGTCTGAGGATGAACTGAGAGAGAAATATTAGGGACTCCCCTCCACTATCGTGTCTAAAAAACAGATTCTTGCCAAATATGAAGAGTATGATGACTTCATAGAGCCATTCTCTCATCTCTGCTCCACAAATATTATACCCTGAATAGAAAAAACAGGTCTTTTAGTCTAGATTTCAGTTCAGCCAAAAGAATAAATATATATATATCTGTTTTAATTTCACAGAGTTGTTTTACATGGCTTGGTGAGGAACACACAGTATGAAGAGAGCAAAATGACCGTAAGTATATATTCACCCCGAGAATTAAAAATGTTTGTGAAAAAAATCTAAAATCTACTGAGTAACCCAATGTGTCCTTTTTAGTCTGTGGCCTGCCTCTCTGACCAACTATTACTATCATAGCCATATACTTAAAGGGAAATTTATTTTCTTTCTGTAGGTTAAACTAGTGAACAAACTAGAGTAAGGAAACCACTGCACACTTCTACTTATTTCAAACCATGAAGATTATTTAGTTTTTATAACTCTAAATCCTCATTGCACTGGGCCACACAGTAATGCGTGCAGTTCACCACAGTTTGGAATTCTATATTGAAAGCGTATGAAACTGATCAACTCTTGTTAATATCATTAAACTGTTACCCTATTTGGCAGTATTCCTTTGTTCACAGCACAGTCCTGTAGAGTTACAACAAAGCAGAGAGGCCTTTTGTTGATAATGTTAGGGAGATGTGCTTTTTAATTCATATACAGCCAACAAAGTACACAGACTTGACACAGTTAAACAGTACAGACTCCTTGCCTGGTTTTAACACTTACAGAAATCCCCTGTTAAGTGAACTTCTGCAGCAAAGTACTGCTGATGTTGTAAGATAACCCCTGAGTCCTATGAGCGGCAGGGCTCGATCTGGGCTTGGGAGATGTAATATTCTGATAAAAAACGGCACTTCCTTTTCAAGCAGATAAGTGCGTGTGCTAAACAGCACCACTGGAACCTCAGTGAGCGCCTAAGCGAGGGTTTGTCAACCTCTCCTGTCGCACTCCAGCCTTTTAACCACCCCCTTTCACACACCTAAATGCAGCAGCAATTAGCATCCATAAACCACAAATGTGGCTTCTATTTCTTTTCATTTCACAACCATGAAAGCTAGCTAACATTCATAACATTGAAAAAGTTGTCTGTCTCAACTGATGAGGGAATCAAGAACTGAATTATAACACTTGTGCTAGACTTTTTTCCACAAAAAACCCTGTAGTTTTATTTTTTTAAATTAAGGACTCTTCAATTAAGTATGTGGGCTGCTCAAGGCCATAATAGTAGGGGATATAAAGAGGAAGGGGAACTGCAAATCCTTCCCCTGATATCTGCTTCATTGCTCGTCTCTTTTCTCACTAGTTACAGGAAGTGCCATGGGAAGAGTATTTTTATAGTTGCAGGCGGGCATACAGCATGTGCATCATAGTATACAAATTTAATTCTCTTGGGGCAACAAGGGGTTGTTTTGTCCTTTATCATATTTTTTTTTTAAATCATATTGCTATCACCCTCAGTCTACCTGTAGTCTCTATACTATGATCATCACAGTAGGTAAGTCTACCTACTTGAGCTACATTGTTTGAAAAGTTGAAATTCACCCACTCTGTACAATCTTACCTTTCAGATTATTAGACTCCTGTATGTAGGCAGACAGAGAAACATAATAGAGTGTTTGTGTACCCATTATGGATATACAAATTTGAAACTGTTAGCTACAACCTTGATTTTAAGTGCTGTTCATTGATTCTTTTATTTTCTATTCGGAACAGTAAAGAGCGATAGGAAAAAGTCACAAAAATACCAGTTCTGATAATGTCAAATATTTTTGACATTATAACATAATTTATGTATTACTTTTTTTTCAGTTTCTCTAAAGTCTCACTAAGGGTCCCCAGTCTCTTCTTCTGCAGTTATCTTAGGAACTGTGCTAATTCATTCTACAGCCAGACAATACAGAGATCAAGTTACATGGATGCTTCACAACTTTTCAAACCATAGCTCCATGACTCTATGGAGTCACCCACAATAGCAACACGACATTCATAAGAACTGAACAAACTTTAAGAGATTAGCGATGACTGTTGCCAAGTGTGGATAGCTTAATCACAGAACAAAAAACAGGTAGGCTTAAAGCAGCACTGAAGAAAAAACAGTCACAAAAATATTTTGAGAGAGAAAGCACTAGATTGTCAAATGCTTGATGATATCACTATACAATTATATAGTTGCATACTATGATTGTGGATGATCTTCAGCCATTTGCAGTGCATCTTTCTGGCCTGTATCTTGATCACAGAATGGTGAAATCAACTTATTCTCAAGAACTGCCATGAACAGGAATGTTTGCATAACTTATGAAGATAAGGAAAGAGACTTTTCTGGAGGCCTGTGATGAACTTACGTCAACAATGAACATCTTGTCCCTTCCTTGCCCCAACACACACCATGAGGAAAAGGAATTAGAACTTGCCCTGTTGTAACTGTCCACTATGGACAGTTAGTGGCCTGGTGGGGACTAGTTTGAAGAAGTAAATGGAGGGTGCTGTTCTGAAGGCTTATAGGGCAACACATAATATGTTATGGGTTAAGCAATCAACCAAAGTACAAGGATTATGACAGGGCTATAATGTAGCAAGCCATAATGTCTTAAAAGCCTAATTTTATTACTGGTAATGAAAAAAGAGTCCCTTTTAACACAGAATGTGAGTCTTCATACCCCTTTCATTGTTTTGTTTTTCGAAAGGTGGCACCATCCTATCTGCCACTGAACTCTTCTCTGAGCCTAGACATGCCAGGATTCTAGTCTCCCTCCCCCATCCAGCTGTAAATAGAGCCTTGGGTCACTGTAGAACAGAGCTGTGGTGTGCATTAAGTGGATTTCCTCTGTGCAGCTTGTCTGGGGCTTTCACACCCTGAAGACCGGAATCATGTCATTTCTACTACCCTAGACCCTCTCCACCCATCAGGATAAGGATAGCATTTGAATTCATAATACTGGAATCATTAAAAAAAAATAAAACTCCCTATAGATAAATGTTTGTCCTTATGTAAAGCTTCTGAGATGATGAAAGCATTGGAGGATGACCACAGGATGTTTGGGAATGAGTATATAGGATGTCCAAGTAACATGTATAATACCAGAAATTTCAAATACTCTGGACTTTTAAAAGAGCAAGCAAGAGGAGACTATTTCCCCACTAATTATAATTGACATTGATGGTGTTGTAGTTCCCACTGTATAACGAATTTTCATATACCAGGTCTGCTACACAGGGGCAGATCCAGGATTTCCCGAAGTGGGGTGCAGGAACAGCAACCTACACTGCAGGCGTGGCTACATCCTCTGCTCCCAGCTTCCTCTGCCCCACCAATATTGGCAGACCATATGGCGGGAACCTCTGAGGAGTTTTTAAAGTCCTAAAACAGGTGAAAATACTCCCTCCCTTCCTCTTCCTGCTCAGAGGTGGCTCCCTCCCCTCCTCTTTACCTGTCCTCGCTCCTGCCTGTCCCTGTTGCATTCTCCATGGTTGCTAGGCAGGGAAGGGGAGGGGACAGTGGCAACAGTGTGACTGGAGAGCTCCCCCCACCCTGCCTAGTCACAGCATGGGGAAGGGGAACCCCAGTCCTTGTTTCCATCCCCAGCTGAGCCCAGCCCTTGCTCAGCCTGGCTGGCTCTGGAACTGCTTCTGCATGACAGGCAGGAATGGGTGTGGTGCTTCTCTGCCCTCATGACAGTGGGGAAAGGCAGGTGGTGGAGAGGGAGAAGGAGCAGGGATGGTGCAAACAGGTGGGAAGTGGGAATTTCTTTGAGCAGGAAAAAGGGAGAGCTTTTTCACTTACTTTAGGCACTTTAAGAAGTCCCTGGAGGCTCCCATGGTGCAGTCCAATCCAAAAGTGGAGTACAGCTATGCCACTGCACCCACTCCTGATCTGCTCCTACTGCTACATTTGGAATTGTATAGGTGAAAGCAAAACGTGAAGCTTTCAATGAATAATGGAGCATCAAGTCAATTTGACTTGTATCAATCTATGCTCAGTGAGACAAAAAATGTATGTCACCTGAGGCTGTAAGTAGAATCTACAGCCAACGCACTACACAAATAGAAATATTCTGTGCATCTCCTATCAGATTGATGGTGCAGGACAGTAGGTGGAACTGTGAAGTAGACATAACATTCTTGTAATATAAGATAATGTATATTTTGATGCAGCTTTTTGGGTAAAGTAAGTTTGTCCTATGTATCTTGTATATTGAAGATGATCAAGAGGAGGGATCATTGCAGTGTTGTTGTGGATTTATATTCTGGATCAGAGGTGTTTGACACCTGATTTATGGGCCAGCTTGGGCCTCTGGTGCCCCATCATCCAGTCCATGGGAAGCCTCACAGACTGGAAGCCCCATGGACTGATCCTGTATGCTAGATTGGGCCCAATCCTGATACAGAAGGCTAGACAGAGGTGGCATGGGGCCCTGGGCCCCGATTGTGGCATGGAGATGCAGGGCCCCAAGGTCTAATCCCAGTGTGTGGGGCTGGGCTGAGGTGGCATGGGGCCTGATTCAAGCACTCATGAGCCAGCCAAGGGCATGCTGGGCTCGATCTGGCATATGGGAACAACCCTGGTACACAGGGTCCAACCAGGCTCATAAACCAGGTTGGACCCACATGGCTTATCTGGCCCATGGGGCCAAAAGGCTGAGCCCCATCATTCTGGATCAATTTATGATGAATCAGTGGTACTCACAGTTTTGGTCTCATGGGTCTGATGAATGGCACTGGGCCAGTCTGTAGGCCAGAACAGCCCCATGACTCTAGGGTCCCATGCCATCTCTACACAGCAGGGACTTGACTTTGGGAGCCCTGCACTGCCTCCATGTACTGGGATTGCGCTCCAGGGCCCCATGCTGTGCCCACCCAACTCCCGTGTACTGGGATCAGGCCCTATGCACCCAGTATAGCACACAGGACTATGGCCTACAGCAGAGCTTTCCAAACTTTTCATGTTGGTGACACACTTTTTAGACGTGCATTATTTCGCGACACAGTAATTCAGTCCCGAGGGAGGGGCCAAGGGAAGCAGACGCGAGTAAGGGAGCTCTGCGGTGCCCTTCCGCAAAATTTTCTGCATTTCGCATGACACACCTACACACTGCCGCCGACACACTAATGTGTCGCGGCACACAGTTTGGAAAGCTCTGGCCTACAGGGATCCCTACAAATCTGTTGGAAACCTCATGGGCCAGATGACCCAGCACCAGGAATGAGATCTGGCCCATGGGCCAGAGGTTGAGGCCCCTACAATGAATGATAATTCCAATAGGGATGGAGTTTACTGAAGAGTGAACTAATATTGTACTAATATTAATAACAATATTTTGATGTGTAAAATTATCAAAGCCATGTTTTTCAAGATAATTTTATCACATACAAAAAGACTTACAGAAATTCTATTAAAATATAAAAAGGTAATGTATATAACAGCAGTGTCATGAAAAATATCATCTTACATCTCATTTGAATACAGGTTTTCCTTTTCATAACATTTCAGAAGGGCAAAGTACCTATAAAGACTGGGAAAGAACAGGAGGGAAGGGGAGAGTCAAGTAACTGATAGTCCTAACTGCTGCCATGATACTGGGCAAATGGCACAGGTGTAGGTTTCAGGCCAGATATTCAAAAGCACCGAAGTAGTGCAGTTGCTCAAGTCCTACTGATTTTAAAAGGAATTAGGTGCCTACTAACTTGGTCACTTTAGAAAATCCTACTAGGCATCTGTCTATATATGTATAAATGCCTTTGAAAATTTGACTCTCAGTCCTAAGCAGTCCATTTTTTGACAGAAAACTAAGCCACATTAGGAGCACATGGTATATAATCATCTTATATTTGCAGTTTCTGTACTGTACCTGGATAAATGGAGGACTTCTGTCTTTAAGGCAGTTAGTCTGAACCCTTTCACTAGTTAAGCACTGAAGGTTAAATCCTATTTCACCTTCACAAGCCTAAGCAGCATTTCCATTGCCTCACAATAGTAATTTATGGCATCTTAATCAGTTTGAATTTTGGGAATGTGTACTGGGTATAAATACTGGAAAGGTGCAGGGAGGAGAAACCCTTCCATGTTTTAAATAGAGAGGTTGAACTTGTAACATGCTTCCTAGCAAAAAGCTCTAACCATCACAGTATAGGCTAAACAATGTCCAGAGCATTCTTCAGTCTTCCTATTGAAGCTGGCCCATTGCACCTTGTATTTAATATTCATTAAATAAAATAGATAAAACATTAGGATAATTTCTGACCTATCAGAGGCAAGGGCCAGAGATAGAAACAGAACTCCACCCCAACAGGGCAATTGCCACCCTCCCTCTAGTTGGCTCTTCTCTTCACTGAGCCATCATTCCTCTGGCTTGTTCTTTTCCTCCTGAACCCATATATCTTCCCCTCCAGCTGCTCAGTAGGCCAACTTCAAAAACAAAACTTGATTGTTCTAGAAAGTACCTACCCCATGGCCTAGTTCTGGGAAGTGAGAAATTTAAATTTAAAACCCCTCTGATTGAAAGGGATCTAGAATCTGGGTCCCCTACACCTTGAACAAGTGCCATTACTGCTAGGCTAGTGGGCTAAGAGTAGAACAGCTCTCCCTCCCACTAGTCATGGTTTTTCTGCAACTAATGTTTTGTGATTAATGCACTGTTAAACATGTGCCCATGCATGCATGCATGCAGCCATAGTACATCCTACTGAACATGTTAAGAAAGGAGATGCAAGGCAAGTGTAGCTATGTGAAATGCAACATGTAAAAGATAAAATTGCTATTAGATGGCTACTTAAGTGCTACTTATGTGGGTGAAATTGAAATAGGGCTTAGCTCTAAATTTATATTTTTTTAATGCTGTAAAAGTTAAAATGTATCATTTTAGTTTAATTTGTTACATTCATATTATATAAAATACAGATAATGCCTAACTTTATTCATGTGGCTGACCAATTCAGAGGCAATATTTAAAATTGGTATGAATTATGCAATTCTTTGCTCAAAAACTATCAACCAAAGCCACAGGAATAATTTATCTTGATACTAGTACCATTCCATGGACATGCTATATTTGAAAGGCAATGTGAAACCAGTAAAAAACAAAAAAAAAAAGCCTTTTCCTCAGTATATATTACCACATCCTCTGCCAAGCAGCATTTTTCACCATCTGTGGTCAAGAACTCGCATAAATGACATGCTCAACTTAGAGTAACTGGAATGTTTATTAATGCTGTGATTTCAGTTTATGAATTTTTAAATAAAGGGATGTATTTCAAGGGCTCTTCTTCTCTCACACATGCATATTTGCAAATCCTTGGGCTACACCCTGACAGGTTACCTAAAGGCTGCTTCTTTTATTTTGTGTAACTTATTAGTGCTCAGATACTACAGTGAAGAGGCTGCAACAATTTGAAAATAGCAATACACAGACATACATATTTATACAGAATCCCTGTGCATTTCTGCTCATATTTGTACCATCCCCAAAAGATGTATAGGAAACATTGTTTATATTTATTGACATTAAAAACATAGAATTGGTCCACTT
>NW_005842040.1:1549550-1554747 GCF_000455745.1 Alligator sinensis | reverse complement strand
TTCCCTACAGTTACTGGGTAACTGGGTGTGTCTACACGTTCATTAATGTGCAGTAATTACTGTGCATTTAATTTATTACTTGCTTAATGAAGTATAAAACTAAATGCACAGTAACTACAGTTACTGCACAGTAGCTCCAGTGCATGGTTTTTTAGTGACACTTACTGCACAGTAGCCTAATACTACTGTGCAG
The DNA here is from genome assembly GCF_000455745.1 of Alligator sinensis. Lineage (NCBI taxonomy): Eukaryota > Metazoa > Chordata > Crocodylia > Alligatoridae > Alligator > Alligator sinensis. The sequence continues at coordinate 1,554,554 of NW_005842040.1, read as the reverse complement.
TAGGGCTGTGCGAAGCTTTGGTCCCCGATTCGATTTGGTGGAAATTCAGCCTGATTTAAATCAAATCAGAGGACCCTTTAATCTCTCCGAATCAAATTGGAACCCTCCGAATTGATTGGGAGAGATTCAGAAAGATTCAGAGATTCAGACAGAGACTGCTTTAAATGTTTTTTCTACATACCTCTAGGTAGCAGTGGCTCGTGAGTGCTGCGATGCTGGGGTGCATGGAGTGTCTCACAGAAGCATGGGGGGCTCCCCTGCATGCTCAGCAGCAGACCCAGAAGTGGACCAGAAGCACTTCCAGTCCACTTCTGGGTCTGCCGGAGAGCACGCAGGGAGGCCCCCCCTGCATACCCTCAGCTCGGTGACTGGTGCCTTCTGGGTCTGGGGGGAGCACCTGGGGTCCCCCTGTGGCTGATCAAGCTGGGGGCACAGGGGTTCCCCCCACATGGTCCCCAGCAATCCCGGAAGTGGACCGGAAATACTTAGGGTCCACTTCCAGGTTTGCTGGCAAGCATGTGGAGGGCCCCCCAGTACTCCTGTGGAACGCTCCATGTGCCCCAGTATTGCAGCATTTACAAGCCATGCCTGCTACCTCAAGGTATGTAGAAAAAACTTTAAAAGCTGTATCTATGTCCAAATAAGCATTGAATCTTCAAATTCGGATTCAGCTAAATCAAATCAGGGACAGAGACCCGAATCAACAAAATCGAATCACTGTTCCTGATTCAGGCCAAATCTGAATCAAATAGGGCTCACTTCGCACACCCCTGCTGCACAGTAGTGTATTAGCATGGTTTTTGCCCAGCACACTACTGTGCAGTGTTATTAGGCTACCACCATTATGCACACTAAGCTGCTCACGTAGATGTGCCTACTGTGCACAATATTTTGAGATTTGGAAAGGTTGCCTTTCCCTTAGAGTTTGTAATAATCTATTCTTTCTTTAGCGAACTTCATCGTAGTAATCCAAGCTGATACAGTTAGTTTAGTAATATTGATGTACAGTGTCCTCTTAGCACATCTGACTTTTTATATACAAACTACTTTTTCCCAAAACATTCCAGTGCATGATTTTCAATAATAAAATCTCACCTTTGTGTGAATGATTCCGCACTATGTTACCAAAAAAATCAGGTAAGTCAATCATACATTTCATTATCTGAAACTTTGGGCATGTCTACACCTGCATTAAAGTGCCAAAATTAGAACTAATTAAGTTTAGTACTTGTAATATGAGGTACTAACTTAATGCACTGTAACTGGCACTACTACACAGTAGCACAGGCACACTTCTTTTCCATGATGCTAATGTGCAGTAGACTAACTTTACTGCGCATTAGCAGGGCTTTTGCCGTGATGTACTAATGCACAGTAGAATTAATCTATTGTGCTTCTAGCATCTTGTGTAGATGTGCCCTCTATGACATAAAACTCCCTGTCTTATCAGTATTTATTATTTACTTCATGTATATAATATGTTTGGTTGTGTAAACATCAAACATGTTTGATTGTGATCAAAACATATTATGGGCATGTCTACATGAGATGCTAGAAGTGCATTAGACTAACCCTACTGCACATTAGCACATCATGGTGAAAGCACCTGTGCTACTGCACAGTAGCACCGATTACAACGCATGAAGTTAGTACCTGTTAAAACAGGTACTAAACTTAATGCACTGTAATTACTTAATGCACCCTAATGACTGCGAGTCCCATAGTGAATTACTGAATTTTATAAATTACTAACGAATTGCTCATCAAGCATGACAGGGGGGCGGCGGGGATGAAGCGCCACGTACCACCACTCTGCACTGCCACCACCTTCTGGGAGCTGGGGGAGGGCAGGGGGGGAGCTTGCACACGGTGGCTGCTGCCACCAACTACCGGCCTGTGCTGCCACTGCTAAATAATAAATTAAATCTATATGACACCATTTATTAAATGCAAATAGTATTTATCTGAGAATGAACCTAATTGTATATGTTGCACGAATGTATGTAAGTGCACTGTGTACAATCTCTGCATGGAATTGGTTAATGGAAAATTTCAGTAGTTCTTCTGTTTTGCATATTACCTGAAGAATATCTGGTAAAGTGTTGAAACCTCAAACTCATCTTTCTAGTTTTATACAGGATGTAGGCAAAATGGGCCTCTGATCTATATGGAAGCTTCAAATAACTAAATTCAAGAAGGAAATCTTGAACTCAGTTTTCATTTTATGGTCCTCAATTTACCTCCTGCTTCTTCATTAGGTTGACTATGCTCCTTCATGTCTTCCCCTTTATCCATATTTTCCACATCCCGGGATTTGTTTGAATTACAGTCTGTCAATACTTCCTGTCCTTCTGAAGAAAGGGAAATGTTAAAGAATCAGCCATTAATTGCTGTTATTTAAGAGCATTTTTCATGTGATTATCTCAATACACTTTGCAAACTTTAAATCAAAATGTTTAATATTAGTACCCTTATTAGTGATGGGTGCCATTGCAACGTAGCTGAAATGATTTGCTTTTAGTCACACACTGAGGCAATGGCAGATCTGGGAATAAGTCCCACTTTGCTAAAATGACAACCAAACACCTATGCCAAAAATATACAACCATAAGTATACACGTATAATTCTTTTGTTCAGATTTAATTTATTTAGGTATCCCAATGCTCCTGCTGAGACTTAAATATGGAGGTTCCTGGCTAGGGAGTGCTGCCCCTATGCTTAGGGTTAGACGGATTGCCAGATTTGGGATTAGGAAGGAATGTTACCCCATGCTTAGGTTGGTGGAAACTGTTGGGGAAGTGCGGGGGTTGCCTTTCCCTGTAGTGAAGGAAATGGCTCTCTTCTTTGGATCCCTCAAATATATTTTAAATAGCCTTTATAGCAGCAGGACATTGGACATTGTTCTCCCCCTGACTTACCTGTGGCAGGTTAGGGTGTTATGCCTTGTGTCAGGGCTGGCTGTGTAGTTTTACTAATAGATTAGACAATGGATTAGAGGATGGTTTGGATAAGGATGATCCTGCCTCCAGCAGGGGTTTAGACTAAATGACCTCTGAAGGTTCCTTCCAGCCCTACTTTTCTATGATCTTATGAATTATTCTGGTGCTTTTTTTGAGTCAGGATGAAACAGGTATGAATGTGTACTTGATATATCATAATTATATAGAAATATGGCAAGGCCTTCATAATGCACCCTACTGACTGGGAGTCCCATAGTGAATTACTGAATTTTATGAATTAGAAAGTAAGTAAGCAAGAACTTTGAAGAAAGCATTAAAAAATCATCACAAAATGCAGTAGGTCCATCTGAGATGCCATTTTCCAAGATGCAGAGCATTCTTGTCCAAATGCAGAAAAGAAATTAAGCACATGCTTACATTGAACAATGTGAGTAGCCTCATTGAAGTCAGTGGGACTTGTGCATCTAAGGCAATTAGATGCTTTTGAAAAAAAAAAAAATCAAACTCTTAAGCATCAACAATTAGCTACTTCACTGTTTATAATTATGGCAAGAAGGCCAATGAAAATCTGTTTCAAATTAATATATGTAAGGGAGGAATAGAGTACCTGTAGCCATTTGCTGTTCCTGAGAATTACTTAGGTCCATACCTGACTGTGTATCTGAAAAAGACATAAAAAAAGCAGTGTCAGTTTTTTACATTTTTTAAAATCATTCACATTTTATCAAAATTGTAATTTTATAACACATTGGCAATAAGCCAAACAGCAAAACTAACAGATCAAAACTCCAAAAGAGTCACCAAAATTATTTTTATCAAGTGGAATTTCTAAAATTCTACAGATTCCTTTTCTGTAGCTTGACCATTGTTACCTGTCCAAACCAGCTGCATTCCTCTTTCTGTAGTCTGATTATTCAAGAGTCAATTAGCCAAAGTTTTTCATCAAAAATGTCATCTTGTGCTTTGTGAATTCAGCTTAATGAAAGTAGTTATGTATGGTAGGGTTTCCTACAAGTTTGAGTGCTAAATACTTGTGAATTCCTTTAATAACAAGGAAAAGCCAATATTGATTTTGCTACATCATTTGGTTTTAAGGGACTGCATCTACATGTGTATTTAACTGCAGAGAAGACTAATTAGATGCAGAGTTGTGTCACCATCTACACACCTGATGCTATTAGGCTGCAGTAAACTGATTAACACTGTCATAATGATTAACTGATTAACTTGCCCTCAGAATAGCCAGTTCAAACCGACATAGTAGGGCTTACAGAAACGTGGTGGGATTCATCCCATGACTGGACAGTTAGCATTAGGGGCTATAGGCGCTACAGGTGGGATAGAGAAAGAAGGAAGGGAGGAGGTGTGGTGCCCTATGTCCTCTGCCAGCAAAATGGGGTCAGAGGAGGAGCAAGCTGAAGTGCTCTGGGTCAAGATGCAAGGGGGTCATGGGGAGAGGGATTTAATGGTGGGGGTCTACTACAGACTCCCCAACCAAGGGGAGGAGCTGGACTGGGAATTTTCGGGCCAGTTTGCAGAGGCACTTAAGGCAAGGGATGTAGTTGTCATGGGCGATCTAAATTACCTGGACATCTGCTGGGAGGAGCAGTCAGCCAGGTCGGACCATTCCAGGAGGTTCCTGGCTGAGATACAGGACCTCCACTTAACCCAGGAGGTGCACAGTCCCACCAGAGGAAATGCCCTGTTGGACCTGGTCCTGGCCACAGGCGATGATCTGGTAAGGGGGCTCCAGGTCCTTGACCACCTGGGTGATAGTGATCATCACTTGCTGGAATTCATCATCCAGCGCAGGGTGTCAAGGGCCTGCAGCAAGGCGGTAGCCCTAGACTTCAAGAGGGCCAACTTCAACGAGTTGAGGAGATTGGTGGGAGAGGCGCTGGGGTTCTCAAGGGCAGGGGAACTCAGTGCCTAAGACGAGTGGTCGTTCCTTAAGGAGACGATACTCCGGGCCCACGGGGTGACGATCCCAACAAGCAAGGGGGGCAAGAGTGCCCAAAAGCCTCCCTGGCTCACCAAGGACAT
>NW_005842040.1:1548394-1549504 GCF_000455745.1 Alligator sinensis | reverse complement strand
GGGGGCTGTTAGGAAAGCTAAGGCGGACATAGAGCTAGGACTAGCATCCAAGATCAAAGATGATAAAAAGTCCTTTTTCAAATATATAGGGAGGATGAAGAAGGCACTGGGAAACATGGGGCCCCTGCAAGATACTCTAGGCAATCTGGTGGTTGCACCAGAGGAGAAAGCAGACCTCTTTAACAAATGCTTCACCTCCGCTTTCTTGTGCAGGGACCGGGACTCCCCCGCCGTGTTTCAAGACAGAATCGGGGGGAACGCCTCAAGACCTAAGGTTGAGGAGGACCGGGTTAGAGTGCTTCTGGAGGGGCTGGACATGTTCAAGTCAGCAGGTCCAGATGCTCTCCACCCCAGGGTGTTGAGGGAGCTAGCAGGGGTTATTCCTGGGCCCTTGGCACGGCTTTAGGAGCACTCGTGGTGCTCGGGCCAGGTGCCAGATGATTGGAAGATAGCCATTGTGGTCCCCATCTTTAAGAAAGGGAGAAGGGAGGACCCGGGCAACTATAGGCCCGTCAGTCTTACCTCAATCCTGGGGAAACTCTTTGAGAAGATCATCAAGGAGCACATCTGTGATGGGCCGGCATCGGGGATGATGCTCAAGGGCAACCAGCACGGTTTCATTAGGGGCAGGTCATGTCAGACCAACCTGATTGCCTTTTACGATCAGGTCACAAAAGCATTGGATGCAGGTGTCGCCGTGGATGTAGTCTTTCTGGACTTCAGCAAGGCCTTTGACACTGTCGACCACCCCATCCTCATTAAAAAACTAGGCGACTATGGCATCGATGCCTACACAGTCAGATGGATTGCAAATTGGCTGAAGGGTCGTACTCAGAGGGTGGTAGTGGATGGGTCATATTCGCCCGGGGGGGAAGTGGGCAGTGGAGTCCCCCAGGGCTCGGTCCTTGGGCCCGCACTGTTCAATTTCTTTATCAGAGATTTGGACGACAGGGTGAAGAGCAACCTGTTCAAATTTGCTGATGATACCAAAATTTGGGGTGAGGTGGGCATGCTAGTAGGGAGGGAAAGACTGCAGAAAGACCTGGATAGGTTGCAAGGGTGGGCTAACTAAAACAGGATGTGTTTCAATACCAACAAGTGCAGGGTGCT
>NW_005842040.1:1525390-1548290 GCF_000455745.1 Alligator sinensis | reverse complement strand
CACTGGTCAGGCCACAGCTGGAGTACTGTGTCCAGTTCTGGGCACCCCACTTCAAGAGGGATGTGGACAACATTGAGAGGGTCCAGAGGAGGGCCACCCGCATGATCCGGGGACAGCAGGGCAGACGCAACAATGAGAGGCTACAGGACCTGAACCTGTTCAGCCTTCACAAGAGAAGGCTGAGGGGGAACCTGGTGACCGTCTATAAACTCAGTACGGGGGACCAGAAGGGTTAGGGGAGACCTTGTTTCCCCTAGCGCCCCCCGGGATAACAAGGAATAACGGCCACAAGTTGTTGGAGAGTAGGTTTAGATTAGACATCCATAGGAACTACTTCACAGTTAGGGTGGCTAGGATCTGGAACCAACTTCCAAGGGAAGTGGCACTGGCTCCGACCCTGGGGGTCTTTAAGAAGCAGCTCGATGCCTACCTGGCTGGGGTCATTTGAGCCCAGCTTTCCTCCTGCCCAGGCCGGGGGTCAGACTTGAAGATCTACAAGGTCCCTTCCGACCCTACTTCTATGATTCTTATGGTGGGGTAAGTAACTGTGATCAAATGCACATGTGGATGCTGACCACAGGCATAGATTGTGTCCAGTCAGCCAGGAGCCAAACTCCTGCATCCCCGCCTACCCACATGGCTCCGCGCTTTCATCACCCTCATGTCCCAGCCAGCCCCTCTGCCACCAGCCAGAACCTGGGGCTGACCTCCTGTTCCCCCTGACATCCCAGGTCTAGTCTGCCCTGGATCAAATTGCTGCTGTCCCAGGCATACATGCAAATACTGTGCCAAGGAGTAGTTTACTTCAGCTCAAACTGCTCTGGAGTTTATTGCTTTGTATTAATTGTATGTGTAGACACACTCAGAGGGGAATTGATGCACATGAATAAACTCTAGAGCTTATTCCTCCAGAGTTTATTACTCCCAGGCACACCATTTGAATGTGCACCTGGGAGTGCAGCACACTGAGCTGGGTTGGAGCAGCCTCAGCTGACAGAGGGCCCAGAGGGAGCCTGCCAACCTAGGACTGTTCTCCCCAGCTCAATGTGCTGCAGAGGGGCTGGCTGGGGCATGAGCATGCTTCAGTGCAGGGCTAGCCAGCAGGGCACCCCCTGCACTGAAGCACCCCCATGACCCAGCCAGCTAAGGCAGCACCTACATGTGTGCTGCTGCAGAGTTAAAAACTCCACAGCAGGATAGTACTTGTAAATACACCCTGGCTGTAAATACAAGTACTATCCTGCTTCAGAGTTATTTAATTTACTCCAGCCTAATAGGGAAGCACATGTAAACATGCAATGTTTACTGCGCAGCCACTTAGTCTGCTCTTCAGTAAACATCTCATGTTTACACCCTGGGCATGTTCCACTGAGATGCCCAAGGTAGAACAAACTAATCCTTATATTTGAATTCTGACAGAGAGATGGGTAAAGAATTTTAAAAAAATTTAGCTTCATATTTAAGAACCTATACATGTGGCCAGATTTCCAAAACCACTGAACACACATTGAAGTCAATGGGTGCTACTTGCAAGCCCTAATTATCTGCCTAAATGTGGAGCCTAACCTTAGGCATTGACTTTGAAAATCCTAGCCTAGATAGATTAATATAATATAATAGTTGTCAAATGACTGTGCTGTCATGACAACCCACAATATTTTGTTGACATTATATTGATCTTTTCTTTTTTGTATATTCTTTTATGTCTTTATCCTCTATTTTGCATATCAGAACATTTTATGTTGTCTTCATACATAATAAAACAACAGCTCTAGAGCTCATAAAACTTATTCCTAACAGTTACATAACAAAAATACACATATAGTGGCAGTGAGGTGTTAACCACTACTGACATTTACCCCCTAATTATCTATCTTTACTAATGTCATTTATGGAACATTTTTTGTGGTCTCTGTAACATCAGGATATAAAACTTGAGTAACTAAAAAGAAAAAAAAAGTGCCTAGCACCACATGAGGTTATCCTAAAAAATCTATGTGATTGTGTCCCTGGCTGATATAGCCAAAAAGATAAAAGAAAAAAAAGCCTCTTAAAGACAAAGAGGCATACAAAACTTGCCTCAAAGACATTAAAAACTTTGGATTTTTTTCTCTCCTAAATGCACGTTAACCTCTCATTGCTCAAATATTGGTATAAGTAATCTTGTATGTTTTTAGTTTCTTTAAATCACTAAATGGCAGAAATTAGCAAAAAAATGGAGGAGAATTAACAAAAGCAGCCAGTGGGTGCATCTATATGAAACACTAAATATGCAGTAGACTAACTCTTTTGTGCATTAGACCATCATGGCAAAAACTGTGCTATTGGGCTAATGTGCAGTAGAATTTGTCTACTACGCACTAGCATCACTAAAAAGGTGTGCGCTGTTGCTACTGCGCAGTAGCACCAGTTACTGCTCATTCAGTTAGTACAAGTGCTAAACTTCATGTGCAGTAACTATAGCACATTGATGCATTTGTAGATGTCCCTAGTGTCAGCCAATCTCTTCTACCATTTAAGTTAATGGAAATTATGCCACTAACTTCAATAGCAGTTAAGACACATGGTCTGCTCATGAGAATTTAACCCTAGAATTAAACCAGAATTTTCCTCTTCTCTCAGAAAGATAGCACTTCCATAATCTGTGTTAACAAAAGATTTTAAAATGCTTTACAAACACTAAATCTTTCAATTCCCTGTAAAGTGGCTAATTGTCATTATGCACAGTTTACAGGTGGGAGAATTTAAATATAGAAAAAAGTTAAGTGATCTGTCCAAGACCATACAGAAAGTCAGTCTAAAAGTCAAACAGCCCAAGGAGTACTGATCCTTAATCCTGACCATAACTGTTCTTCCCCTCTTTTTTCACCCTTCTTAAGGTTTCATGAATTCCCTATATAAGTACTAGAGCGGACACAGCCATGAAAACAAAGATGTTATAATAAAATTCTTAAACACAAAAAGTAATCTCCATCTCAATAACATCCCTTCTTTTATCTCCTATGAACAGTCACATCTCTGTAATCTAATATTCTAAAAGCCTGATCATGTGTATATATAGTGTGACAGTACTCTGAAAAAAAATGCTGCGCACTGCAGAAAAAGGCCTTCCAAATGTCTGAGGTTGTAATCTAGGAAAGAACTTAAGCATGTCCTTAAGAACTTTTCTACATGAGAAAAATTATCTGAAATGGGCCTGAATGAAAAGGAAAGCATCTTCTTTATTGGAAGAGGGTTTGAATTAATTTTTAGAAAATAATGTTTTATTCTAAAACATCCGAGTTAAAATATTATACTTTAGAACTAAACATAAAAAGAGATGTCCTGGAAGTACTTCACTGTATGAGAGTTAGTTCCTTGACTGTCACTGCTCCATGTGAGATGGAAAGTTTTTAGTGAAAACCTTTTATTGAACCAGGTTTTCAACCTGTGGTCCGTGGACCCCTGGGGGTCCAAAGACTATATCTAAGGGGTCCATGCAAGTTTACTATCATCAATCAAAAGTATGTGAATTCCCACAGTTAAAATCCAAAGGGGTCCTCACTGTCCTTTGAAATTTCCAAAGGGGTCCACACTTCCATTCAAAAGTCTTTAGGGGGCTGCAAATGAAAAAAAAAGCTTGAAAACCACTGGCTTAGAGAGACGTTAGCTAAGGTTTCAGGGCACAAAGTTCCCTTCTTCAGGTCCCTGAGAAGAGAATGTCCCTGAAGAAGGGCACCTTGTCCAAAAGCTTGTCCCCCATCTCCCCTAACTATACAGTTAGTTCAATAAAGATATCATGAAAAATAAAGCACTTTGCTTCATTGTACGAGACAGTATTTGCATTGGTTTTCTGCCATCTTAAGTACTTATACATGATGTTCTGTTGACATCAAAGACTTTCAAAGAAGACATCTTCCAAAGAACAACCATTAGGGAAAGTTCATGGAAAGTGGTACTGAAGGCAAACAACCACTTGCTATGCTGATCATCAGTTGTTTAAACAGGCTAAATAGTTTACTTCCATAAAACTTAAATAGTTGCCAATAAGACAATAACATGAAGGGAAACTATATGTGAATTGCTTGTTCATGCACAGAATTTTTAAAAAATAACTTTCTCCGAACATATTGCCCTGAGTTTCTACTCCCTGGCTTTAATTTGATTCTAATTCTTTCATAGCTGCAGAGATTAATAACATGTTGGCTTAAATAAAATGAAATGGTATTCTTAGTTCTTGATGGGCCTCAAAAGGAATGAGGCAAGAGTTGTTAATTATTATGTTTGTAGAGCACCTACCACACTGAAGCCCAAACTATTTGAGACCATTAGTACGATAGCAATATAAATAAGACTTTTTATCAATACTGAAAAAATCCCCCAGATTTACAATGTAGGTCACAGAAACATGAAATGTTGTGTTTTCTATACTGCAAAACAATCATCTCTAATTCTGATTTTCACAAGTATGAACAGTACAGATTATCTTCTTTGCAGGTCTTCTGCATTTTTTATTACAGACCCTTAAAAAAATATATACATATTTTGACCAAAAGTGGGTGAATGTATCAGCAGACAAAAATAATCAATCTATTATCTAAAACAGGCTGCTCTTAATGCAAACTATGTAATATATTTTTCCAATAACTTTTTTTGCAGTAACTTGTGATCCTAAATTTCGCTTGGAATGTTGTCAAAAAGGAATCATTGGGCAGCATTATTGTTATGTATCATTAAACTCTATCAAATCCAAATGAAAAAATCCAGCCTTCATAAACATCATGTGAATTTATGATTCTTTATGGGAGAAATTCCACTGACCTGTAGGTCTTTCTGTGATTTTCTTTACCCTTTTCAGAAGCTGGAAATAATGCAAATTCTTCAAATATTCTCACTTAGCAATGAGTTTACCTAATTACTCTCTCTCTCTCTCTCTCTCTATATATATATATACACACACACACACACACATATACATACATACATACATACATACACGTGGCTAATTTTCCAATTATGTAAATAGTCTCTACCAAAATTTCATTGTAACAATAAATTAAGAAAGGTGAATTTCCATTTTCATCTCAAACTCTTTCAGAGAAACCTATTTTACCTGAAACCATCAACGGTGGAAATAAAAACAAATTATGAATTCTAACCACAGCAAGAATTTGTTTTTTTGAAACTTAAATTTTTATTTTAAAGTCACCCTAACACTTATAGGAAAGGTGTTTAAAAGCTCAGCAAAAATAAAAATGTAGGTAGAAAAGGTAGGAGTACTTTGGTTTATTCAATGTATATGTTTTTCATTATTTATTTTATATTAGAAGTAAACATATTATATTAAGTCACATCCTAAGCAAAGGCAAAAAGTTAGATACAAAACGGCTTACAATAAAAACTTAACTTAAAAAGCAAGGATTTCCTTAGTTAAGGCATTCAATCCCTCTCTTACCTTCTTATGTCCAAATATATAGGCTTAAAATAGTGTATCAACCAACATCAACTGCAATACTTATTGGAAACTGCCAACTGATAATAACTATGTAAATTAATTTGTTGTGTACTGATATTTAAAAGGACTCAAAACTTTTTAACTGAACAAATAACTTATGTACCACAGTTTATTTCCCATTACATTATATTTTTATTTCATTCTTCCAGCAACAGGAGGCCGAGCGGTTAAGACGTCCACTGTAATCCAAAAGAGTGAATTTGAGTCTTGCTCCAGAGTCATTCTGAAGGCTACCCACAGTTGACCTAGCTGTAAACAGGTACCTGGTTGTTCAGACTGGATTCTCAAAGGTGGGTGGATGTGATGCTAGCCACATGATTCTCTTGTGTGCTATTGGTTACAAAATCTGGCATGCCTTTTATGTGATAGCTTGATGAACACTAGGTTTTGGACAGGACAAACTTGACTTAGTATCAAGAAGACTTAAGGGAGGTGAAAAGGACTTTTTGTACAGGGGGCCAAGCAAGCTGGATAAAAAATAGTGTAAAGCTTCTGCACTGGCCAAACCCCCAGAGCTCAATATACAGTGTTTAAATCAGGGCATGTTGTAAGTATGGCTGCTCTATGCTCTGTGTGTCCAACAGCTCAAAAAGCAAAGTTACAGTTGCCCTAAGACTGTTTTAAATTAAGGCTGATCTACATCTACACGCATTTTCTACCACTAAATAGGCTTAGAAATCAATATATTTAAAGTAGTACAATCTTCCCAGTGTAGGCACAGTAATTCCACATAAAGGTGTTAGTTACTACCATTATATGCACCTTTATGTGGTGTTCAGTAAACTATATCACTCTAAGCATCTCTTTATAGTAGAACTTTGTCCACCCTAGGGAGCTGTAATATATAAACTATAATGTTTCCTAAACCACTAGAGACATTGTAGTTCAAAGTCTGTATAAACCAGCCCTTGCAATCTAAGCTCTTTAATGGTGGGACTTCCTCTAAACATACACAATGTTCAGCACAACAGGATTCTAGTCATCACTGGGCCTTGAAGCAATGAAGTATTATAAATACCATAAATAATAATAATGACAGTGTGTAATTATGTTTTTCCCCACTCAATAATACCATACTCTTCATAAACTTTTCAGGCCCCTATATCCTTCAATCTGTACTTTGTTTCCATATAGCATTAGTCTTCCTTAAAGACTTAAGGCTCCAATATTCTCTAAGTATTTTCTTTGACCACTTTTTTCAGTAAAACATTTGAGTCAAATCCTTCTCTGTGCCATGCAGTGTGCTAGGAGGGAAAAGTATGGGAACCTCTTATGTTGTATGCCAAGAATAAGACAATATCTCTACCCAGTGCTCAGCACAAAGAGAAAGCCCATTTACATACCCATAGTAGGGCCTTCTAAACCTCAAGGGACGTGATCTGTTGGATAGGATGCTTACAGAATATTTAGCTGTGAATAGTATATGTTGTATATGGCACACAGTGTTCATTTACAAAGCAGAAGTAAAGTGCAGCTGGTTGCGAGACCAACCCTTAAGCATTTTGACCTTTTTGCCAGTGATAACATTTGTCAAATAATATTCAAATAACTTACTAAATGAATAATGTGACATTTTAATATACCTGTATGTATATTTTATTCTACTATTTGGCCAGTTTTTAGAACTGACTGAATGTGTGAATAAATTGCTCAATAGGTTGTCATTTTTTCCAAATATTATATGTATATAAAACATTATCCCATGTTTCTAGTCAGCAAAAATGCAGGGGTGTATCTGGCATTATTATGACCTCTTCTCTCTGCCATCATCAGTCAAGGGTTGAATTTCCTTTTTTACCAGTTATACTTCCCGGTGTAATAGCAATTTAACACACCAAGTTGAAAACCTTTTCAGTTCCTGAAGCCAATAAACTTTGTTATTGCTGCATATAGTTAACATTATTTACTCACTCTTTATCAGGCAAAAGAAAACGCTAAAGTAAAAAAAAAAAAAAAAAAAAAGTCTAGGCCTCTGTCCTGCAATCAGACCCATACAGTATACCCCAGTGATTCTCAACCAGGATACGCTGGCACCATGCGATGTTGTGAGATTCTTTTAAGGGTGTCACACAATATTTAGCACTGTTAAATGGGCAAACACCTACACAATTCAAAAGATAAACCCAGAGATTTCTAATAGGAATCCATGGTTTTGTTCTTTGAGTTCTTTACAACAGAGCTGCTTTATTATTTTTCTGTAGCCAAAACGTGTGAAAGTTTAGAGCTGGAATTTTCAGAGAGGTGTCTTGAATCTAAAAAAGTTGAGAATTCATAGTGTGACCCTTGAATCCAATGAGAACTCCATATGTAATCATGGTCTTTGTTACAGGCTGAATGGAAACTCTTTTGCCAATAGATTCCATCTTCAAAATTAGTTCCCAAATCCCAATAGATTCTAGCTTCAAAAGTATGCAATACTAATAACATGAGAAAAACCATGTAGTTTTCAGGTAGACGGGCCTTATTCAGCATTTCAAATCTCAATAGCTTTCCAAAGAAAGCATTTGGGCTTATTTAATCTTTTATTAAAAAAAAAAAAAAGAAGACCTTTTCGCTTTTTAGATTACATCAATGTCCTTAATAGTGTATTTCTCATAATCTCAGAGAGATGCTGCTACTGTATTCAATTTTTGTTCCAATTTTTGAAGCATTCTTTTTTTATTATTCTTTTTTAGTTGAGGCATTTAAGATTGCAGATTTCTAAAATAAATAAATACTATAGGCCTATAAATAACCTGGCTCTTTAACACTCTGTTAATCTTATGTACTGTAAAGTATGTTAAACTGGACATACCATGGCAGAAAACATAAATTTTATGTAAATGGGGATAATATTTTGGTTTTAATTTTTTAAATAGAAAAATATATCTCCTATACTTTCTAGATGAAGAAATTTACCTCATTAAATATATGGAATATATTTAGTAACTCAGTCTATACATGCCAATGTAATACAGATAAATATGGTAATCAACACGATCAAAGTCTGTTGTCATGTTTCCAGTCAACTGTGAGATCTGATGAAATAATGACTATAGAATTTGGGCCTAATAAATATAAACATTAGACCCAATCCGAAACTGTCAGTCCTGCAAATATACTTTACTTATGTGAGTAATCTCTTCAAGTTCAGTCAGATTACCTGTTCTTTTCTAAAACAGGAAAGACGGAAGAATGACACCATTAATATCAAAGGCAAAGCTCACACTGATTTCAACGGAACCATGCTTTCCCCCCAATAAATGTAAAAATAGAGCCATAAAAGTAAATGTTACAGTTATTGAATACAGAGATAATAAAATATAATTGAATTTTACAAACATTGCTTTTCAAAATGCAGTAAATGTTAGTTTACTTCAAATATGTCAAATGAACAGGGTGCTGTATGCCATATAAGACTCACCCACAGAATAAAAAATTGAACTACCACTAGCAAGAGTCTTTTTAATTACAAGAGATCTTAAATACAAAAAAAGTGATTTTGAAAATATTCTTTATATTTCATAGAGGTGGAAGCATGCTCATTTCTTTATCAGAGACCAACATTTGTGTCAGCCCAAAAGAGCTCTCATTTTCCACACAAAAATATACTTTAGCACCAACCTGATTAACTGAAGAGACTGAAACTGCTGCTTGCAAATACACAAACTGAGATGAGACAAATTCTTTTAAAGTATTTTTCACAACTACCAACTGTGGCAATCTGAAGGGAGTCAGGTTGTATTTAAATGATGGGGTATTACTGAAACACACATTTCAAAATCCTTCATCAGCAGAGGGGAAGACATTTTAAAAACCGAAATTGACTTTATCCTAAAGCACCGGTGTCTCCTCCAAGGGACGGGCAGGTTCAACTGTCAGACTTTTTAAAAGACGTTTAAAAACAATGTATTGAAAACCTAACCCTCTAAAACTGTGAAGTGAGCAAGAGCACACGGGGTTCTTGCCAAGGTTGTTAAAAACACTATGAAACAATGTATATTGCCCGTCTTTAAACACTGGCTACACTGTAACCCAAATTAACCCGCAACTTGTTTTTAACGGGCTCTGAAAGTTAGGTGCACTTTTTATAAGCACAAAGAAACCAGCACGCCCTTAATTCGTTAACTCTAGAATATGAGCAGTAGATATATTGTAAACTTTGTTTTAACGTACTTTTACTGTTTCTGAAATTAAACGTAAAAAGAGGCTCAATCGTTTCCTGTTTAATTGCAAAACGCGATTAGATTCCTCCTCTTTGGCTTCCAATCTGGCTGCAGAAAAAGCAGCACAGATGGAAAATTTCAATAAACTGAAAGGACAGTAGCGATTTATAAATTAAGAATGCATTTAAAACAACTAAAACAGAAGGATCAGGATTCCCTGAACAGTAGCTCTACTCCCTTTTTTGAAAGGGGAGTCCCTTCTCACCTTCCATACTGCTGCAGCTAATTCCTCTTGAGCTCCCTGCTCCACGTGCTTGTCCAGGGCTCTGGGATTGTCAAATGCAGCAGGCGGGAGATTCCCAGCCACTGGGGCTTCCGTTCTGGATAGGAGACTGTGACATCAGGCATTTAAAGGGACAGGAACTCATTGTGTGTGTGATTAGAGCGGCGCCGGGTGGTGGTTTGAAGATTTGGTGCAAAACAGTTGCAGCAGCGTAAAGTCTCAGCAACCCCCTTAAAATCCTGTGTGCTCTATTTCAGCCTCTTAGACGGAAATGTTACATATTAGACGTAGCATGTGTTTAATCATCTTATGAATGAATTACCAATACATTCGTTCCATAAGATTAAAATCTACTTAATTTTAGAAACCCAAGCAATGTCACCTGTACAATTAAAATCCGCTACCCACAAGTTCTCCACAAAGGGAGGACATTGTGTGTGTGGGCTGTGCTTTTCAGAGTGAAACTTTAAAAGAGGTGCATTTTGAGGGGAGGTGAAGTGTTGAGTAAGTGACAAATGTTATTATGATTTTTAAAAGGTTCAGGGAATAGGGTCTTATTTGACTCAACTCTTTGAGCTCCTACTGCAGTAAGTAGCAAATCATTCAGGCTGTTTAAAATGCATTGTTATTTGTATATTTTTTTTCTTAGTTCCTGGTGATGTGGGCCTGAGAATTTATTTTTGTGCACAACATTATGACTCAAGCAGTTGTTCTTTTAGAGAAGAAATGGCAATGTGTATTCCAAGGAGTTCCATCATGTGCCTTTGGTAAACCCTCAATTTCATAAAAAGGTGTAGTCTGCAAATACTACAGCCTGTAGCATGAATCTCCCATCTTGACTCAAGAGTATTGTCTTCAAAGACTAGGTCTTTACCTTACAAATAAGACACAGGTGTAATGTGTGTTATTTCATGGAACTTACCATTGTAGCCCTTCATTTTAAGATGAGGTTTGATCACTCCTGTGATCTGGATGAACTTATGGGCCCATAATCTATTACAAAATTTTCCAATTAAAAAAAGTGGTTATAATATTCAGAGCACCTTCCATCTTTTAAGTCCTTTACAAATAGTAATATCCATAGTAGCTCTAAAAAGCCATTTATTGCTGTTTAGTTTGGATCACTCAGGGAACAGTAGCTAAGTAGCACTCAGGGAACAGTAGCTCTGACCTACTGCTGTTAAGAATTTAACAGAAGTAGGTCAGAACTACCTTGTGTTGGTAGGTTTGTGATTATTTTTTACTAGTTTTTTACTATAAGCCTTTGCTTGAATTAGTGTTACTTACACTTGATATGAAAGACTATTTTCTTTTTGAGTTTAATATCCTTTGTGTTATTAATATCCTTTAATAACTTACCCTGATATAATTTACACATCATGTAAATATGTTAACATGTTCTTTCAAAAACTTGCATCAACACTGCTTTCTTTGGAACCCCGAGGTCAGCCTTGCAGGGTAAACTGTGTGAGCCTGAGACAACACTAGACTTCTTTTTTACATTTTCATCTTAATAATCATTATTATGTTTTTAGTGATCATTATCTGTTTTTAGAACAAAACTAAATTGTTCAAAAAAGTTAAAATGACCAAGTAGTCTATGAAAAGCCAGTAAGGATTAACTCTATTAAGAACTTTTCTAAGTAAAGTTAAATAATCTTTTTCTACACTGTAACAACATTATACTCTGAAAGAGCATCCACTACACACATTGTGAGAAAATAAGCACAGGAATTCAAAACACAGTCTTTCATTTGTAAAATAAAAAA
Source organism: Alligator sinensis (assembly GCF_000455745.1). Taxonomy (NCBI): domain Eukaryota; kingdom Metazoa; phylum Chordata; order Crocodylia; family Alligatoridae; genus Alligator; species Alligator sinensis. The sequence continues at coordinate 1,536,599 of NW_005842040.1, read as the reverse complement.
GTTTTGTCATTTGTTTAGCTCAGAATTATTTACCAGTAAATGACTTCATAATATAATAGCCTACATATTGACAAAGCCTACATGACAAATCCATGTGTCAGCAACCACCTCCAGCACAAGAACAACCCATCTTATTGCATGGTTTGACAAATATTTTGTATATGCAGCTTTCAAGTTCCGGTAAACCAAAGATCGTATAAAGAGACTCTAAGTAAAGGGAAAAAATGAATACTTTTGGCTGAAGGCTGCATGACAATTTTTGGTATGGAATATATGATCTGGGTATATGACTGAGTTTTATTTTTTTAATTTTGTTGTGTTCTTTAGGATTAACAACGTGTTCTTTTAAAGCCAAGCAATGAAGGGAAAGTATGGTAGTAAGAACTAGACTTACACTGAAGGTATATTATTATTTGATATTTGAAGGAATTTATTAAATTTGTAGTTATATACATCTTAGTCATGCAACCTATTTATGTACAAAAAGTCCTACTGAAGTCAGTATGACTACTCTTATAATGCTTGTAAAATGTAGAAATGGAGGTAATAGTAAATGTAATGGTGATCTGAACAGGGGTTTCTAAAATTATAAAGCCAAACAGCACTGGCTTCAGTTGATACACCTCTGCTATGTGATAACTACCAAACATTGAGATATAACGTTCAGAGTTATTTTTGTGCCATCTTAGACTGGTATCTGACTAATTTTTCTACTCTAATTTCTAATAAGGACTAGCAAGCCCAGAACTTGAAGGGACCTCCTGGGTCATCAGCTCTAGTCCCTTGCTGTTATGGTGCTCCATATCAGATAATCCCTTTCATAAATTGGCCATGTTCTGTTTTAAAAGTTGGACGTTTTTGTACTAACTAAATTTATTGGACAGGTGATCCAGAATCTCACTACTCAGATGCTTAGAAGTCTTCTTATTTCCAGCCTTGTGTTAGTCATGGCCAGTCTTTATCTACTTGTTCCTGTGCCAACCTAGTCCTTCAGCTTAACTATTTCTTTTCCCTCCCTGTCATTTACTTTGATGTATTTATGGAAAGAAGCTGTAACCTCTCTCATCCCTCATTTTTTACTAGGTTGAATGAGCCAAGCTCTTTTAGTCTGCTTTTGTAACATAGGATCTCTATTCCCTTGATTGTCCTGGTGGTCTTCTCTGCACTTGTTTCAGTTTGAATTAATCTTCCTTGAAGGTGGGTGACCAGAATAGTAAGCAGTATTCCAGATAAGGCCTCACTAGAGCAGGGGTTCCCAGACTGTGGTACACATACCCCTGGGGGTGCACAAGACATCTCTGGGGGGGGTACACAGGAGAAATTGTGTAGTGGCAGATTTAATTTTCATTCAAATAATAATTGGTATTTAAGAGGTTAAAATATTAAATGACAGCTGGTAGGGATACACAGGCAGTTGGTAAATCTGGAAGGGGTACACAACAAGAAAAAATTTGGGAACATCTGCACTAGAGGCTTGTACAGCAGAATTAACAGTTCCCTTCCTCTACTAGAAACATCACTTTTGCGACATTTTCCCTTTTTTATTGCGGTATCACATTGATAGCTCATACTCGGCATCATGTAATCAGCTAGTACATCAAGGTCTTTTTCCTCTTCTGTCATTTCTAACTGATGAGCTCCCAGTTTTTGGCAGAAATTCTTGTTATTAGTGCCTGAGTAAAAAATCTTACATTTGTTCTATTTAATTTAATCACATTTTTATTACTCTTGTCTTCAATGCAATTCTTCCTGTATAATATCCCAATTCTCTTGTGTCCCCAACTTTTGCTAAAAACAAAAAAAACCTGTTTTTTATTAAAGCACTGAATGTTGAGAGAACAAAGACATGCAAAGATAGATAGATAGATAAATAGATAGATTATATTCTAATAATAGCTTGCCCATGTAAATTCAAAATTATACTTACGGTTCTTTTAAACATCCCTTGCCACAGATAATCAAGCCCATAGGAAACTGTAGGGGTTACATCATTTCTGTAGGAAAGATGGCTTCTCTGTAATTAAAGAAGGAATGCAATGTCTCTTCAAGGGATTGGGAAGGAACTGTAAATAAGAAAAAGTACATCAACACTTGCAGTCTTTTTCCATGTATATTTATATATTGGATTATCTAAATTAAATTGTTAACTCCTAGAAAGGGCCTTTGGCTTAGTCTGCTCTTTTGTAAATCTCTTTACATATTTCCAGTTCATTATTGTAATGAAGTAACTCACAGGACAAAAGAATGGAATGCACAAATACAGACTGGGTGCATCTACACACGTGCTTTAATGTGCAATCACCTATTTTACTGTGCATTAAAGCATCACGTAAAAACCATGTGATCACGTGAATGTGCAATAAAATAGGCTACTGTTCATTAAACATCTTAAAAACTGTGTGTATTCATTACTGCACATGAGGGCAGCCTAATTTGCATTTGTTTAGTACCTCACATTAAAGGTACTAAATTTAATGCGCGTTTGGAAAAGTGCCTTAATGAACTTGTAGACACGCCCACTGAGGAATGATTGGCTAGGCTGCAGAAAAGGACTTAAAGGTTATAGCGAACCATAAGCTGAATATGAGGCAAAGGTGTGCTCTTGTTACAAAAAAAGACCAGTAGCATACTGAATTGTATTAAGAGGAGTGTCATTTGCAAATTAAAGGAAGTGATTCTCCTGTTCTATTTGGCACTAGTGAGGCCTCACGTGGAGTACTGTGTCCAGTTTTGGGGCACACATTTCAAGAAGGATGTGGGCAAATTGGAAAGAATCCAGTGTAGAGCAACAAAAATGATTAGGGGTCTGGGTGGCAAGACTTATGAGGAAAGACTGAAAGAGCTAGGGTTTAGTCTGGAGAAAAGGACTAAGAAGGGATTGGATAACAGTCTTCAAATACCTGAAGGGTGGTTATAAAGATGGCAGGAATAGATTGCTCTCTGTAACTACAGGGCACAGAACTAGGAGCAAATTACAGCAGGGGAAATTTAGGTTGGATATTAGGAAGACCTTTCTCCTTATGTGGGTAATTAACCATTGGAACAAAAAGAAGCTTTGAGAGACTATGGAATCTCCCTTCTTGGACGTTTTAAGAGCAGATTAGACACACATTTGATTGGGATGGGTTAATTAGGGATGATCCTGCCTTGAGCAGTGGGTTGGACTAGATGGCCTCCAGAGGTCCTATTCTATGATTCTATGATAATGATGGATGAGGATGAGGATTTAAATAGTTAATTGTATTAGAAACCATGTTGAAATTTAGTTTGTTTTTCTTTTGTTAAAACACCTGAGATGGCACCTTTAGCCTGGGAGTCTCTGAATTATAACATGTTTATTGATTCAGTTACTAGCACATATTAGCTGCCTTATCAGAACACAGATTTACTGACTCTAAAATTTGTTCTTTCAACAAAAAGTAAAACACAAAAAGAGAAAAATGAATAAATAAGTGAATTGTACATGGTCCTCTTTTACTTTTTATATTCCATATTAAATAATTGTTCTTCAGTTGACTTTTATTTTGTGTTACATTTTCCAGAACCTTTTCTGTGTATTTGTACAGCATTTAATAAGATTTGGGAGCCCGGTAACACTACCAAAAGCAAATCATATTACAATAGCAATCTTAACCTCCAGAAAATATCTTTTAATTTTTGTTGGTGAAAAAGCCTTTAAATCGTTTTCAAATAATACCGCTCACTAACCTAGTAAGATGACAACGAATCTGCTTCTATCTCAGAAACAGCATGACTTTAAAAGGGATGAGTCATTTGACTAGAATCATTGTCTGTGAGTCTAAGTATGTAGAGATCCACAAAACTGCAGAGAAAGCTTTATAATGGAGAGATTTTTATTTTACAATAATTAACAAGTGGGATAATGAAAGTCTGTGTGGGATAGTCAAATTAAATTTGGGCATAAACATCCTCTGGAACAGAGGAAGTTCAGACTTAGGTATGACTAGTATATAACAGACATAGGTTAGAACTGAATCATTTTGTCTATATGGTATAAGCGTGAAAAGATAACTTTGAGTAAAACTGAAAATATTTGACACAGAGGAACACTGGACCTTCTGGTCCTAATTTTAAACAACTCAGTGTCTCAGAGAAACTAAAACTGAAAACTCCTGACATATTCCTTACAGCTGAGCCAGCCAATTGAGACATAATATGTTGGTCTACTTAAAACTGAGCGTGGGATATTGTGCTCTTACTAAGAGAGATAACTGAAACAATTAAGGCAAGCACATTTAGTAGGGCAGGGAGCTTTGAATAACTTGAAAATGAGAGGGCAAGTGGTTTAAAAACACCAGCATGTTTTAGTAACTGTGTTTTCTGCCTGAACATTTTCATTCCATAATTTAATATTAGCTATAGATTCTCTTTCCTATTTATTTGCTGTTTGTTCATTTTATTTAAAATATTTTAAATTCATAATTTAAATAAAACTTTTCTTCCACATAGGTGGACTGAATTATGCTTGCTATAGTCACATAGGAAAACAGATATCAAGCTTGGTATTGGCAGATCAGATTTTTTCTGTGAAACGATTGCTATTGCCATGTGGTGCAGTAGTGTGGATAGGACATTATTCATTCTATTAATGAAAGTCTCAACCATAATTTCTGAACGGTTATATCATTAGTTCTAGTGCCATCCAATATTCATGCAAAACAAGCCAACATGTCCAGCAATATTTTCAAACGTAGCTACAACGCCTTTTCTAAAAATACTGTATTACCAACCTCAACTTTTCAAAACCCATGAGCCAGATCCCCAAAACCCCTGGGATTGGTTTAAAAATCATAAACTGTTTAAAATAAGAATACCTGTTGGCTTCTAGTTCTTTTTATTTCACGTTAGGTTTTTAGAATACACAGATCAAGCTTTTCTCCCCAAACATGAGTGCTAGAAATTTACTTGAGATCAGGAGGAAAAAAAACCAAACCCAAATGCTTAGAGCCAAGATTCTCATCTAATTGCTGAGGCTTTAGAGAAGCACAAAACACTGCCAGACTTACAATATCTTTATGAAAGTTGGCAAGCATTTCTTAGGGTGATGACTTTTATTGGCAAAATCTGAAACGTGTAGACACGAACCCCTGTAGTGGTGTGCCCGGAAATAGTTTCCAGATGTGCTTCATCCTGCAGGTTCTACCTGTATGAAGCAGGGGCGTGTAGATGATGCGGGTGTTAATGTAGAGCGCCTGAAAATTTGAATGCGGCTTTTTTTTCGGTGTGGTGCATTTGCGTTTGCACGACTGGGTGCTTTCGAGTGAGTTAAACCTTGTGTCATGCCCCACAGATTTCAGTAAGGGGAGTCAAATATTAATTTACCCCCGTAATGTCTTTCCTAATGTATTACAGCAGGAGGTGCATGTAAATCACCCAGCCTCCCTAGTCCCCATCCTCTCACTGGGCAGTCCTGACTCTCACTGGGCACGGTCATGGTCACTCCAAAATCCTTGTCACTTGCACGGTCTGTCTGGTCTCTCTTGATCAGTATGTGATCCCAAAGACCCCATCCCAATCCCAATCCCAAGGGCAAACCGCGTGAATCCTCCCCTCCCATTCCTTTTCCTTCCCACCCCACCATGTTACAGACATAGGATTTTTTTTATTTTATTTTCTATAGCTGCTATGATAACTGCTAGGATATCATAAAACGGGCACATCTTCTCCCTGTATTAAGGCAGGGTTTTTTGGGCACGTTTCTGCTGTGCTCGCAGTTGTTTCTGTCATGCTTTTCTAGCTGTGTGGGAGAACGCTGGCTGGGGCACGGATAGGCAACCCCCACACAGGTGCCAGAGTGCGGCATGCCAACGCGTTTTGATTGGCACGTGTGCTTCTGGGCAAAGGGGCTGCACTGCCACAACAAGGATTGGATCCCTGGTGGCTCCCCTGCCATCTGCCCCCGGCACACCAACATCTTAGGAGTGGACATTACAGGTGTTTGGGGCACTTTGCCCAAAAACGTTGCCTACCCCTGGTCTAGGGAAACGGTTGAGGCTAGTTACATAAAATATCCAAGTAGATTTTGGGATGCAATGTGCCTGCTGGGAGGGGAGGGAGGAGGAGGAGCTGGGAAAGGAGACCCCTCTTCAGTAATTGCAAGCCCGATTTCCACGACGACCGAGAGCGCATCACCTCCCCCTAAGCCCTCTCCCCCCGGGCATCGCGGGGCTCATCCTCCCCTCGGGGGAGAGACACCCCTGCTTGGAGGCGACGGGTGTCTGTCTCACGGGGCGAAACGCAGAGGAAAGGGGCGGGATGGGTAAGCGCTGGCTGCCCGCTCCCTGAGAAGCTAAAAATACAATAAAATAAAAGAAGGGGCGGGCAGGGCGGGCTGAGCCCGCGAAGAAAAGGCGGGGCGCGCGCGGGAAAAGCGCGGGAAGGGCGGTTGGTCCCGCGCTGCGGCGGTTGGAGCCCGGCTGGAGGAGGGGAGGGGAGGGAAGGGGCTGCTTGACCATGTGGGGAGGCTGCTGGGGGCTGCTGGCTGGCGCCCCGCTCGTCTCCGTGGGCGCTTTGTTGCATGCCTTGGTCGCTTTGACCCAAGGTAATGGAGGTGGTAGCGTGTCCCCTGGTTCTTTGTGGGGGAGCCCCAGCCCTGCCTCTCGGGGAGCGCACCCTGCTCTCCCTCAGTCTCTGACCCGTCATACTAGCCCTCACTGTATGAAGACGGGAGGTACCAAGGACGGCAGCCCCTTCCCCCCTGATGTTAAGACCTCCACAAGGAGGAAGGCATGGAGGCTCGCATTTTCTCTGTGAACCAACACCCGCTTCTTTCTTGGCATCCCTCTGGGCAACTGGGGGTCATATAGGACTATTCCTATTTTTCTGCTGGTCCCTAGTAAGGCTCCAGGTCAGAAGCCATTGGCATGTCTGGCCAAAATGTTGGCACTGTGATCTTCCAGCCAGTTTGGGACTCCCTCCTCAGACAAGCCCTCGCACACTTGCAGTTTTTTTTTTATAAAAAGGCAAATAACTCGCTTTCATCCAAGGGGAATGTCCTGCTGTTTGGGGCTCCCCAACCCAAAGGGTGGACCCAAGACTTCACAAGTTCCAGAAAGATCATCTGTTGTGGATCCCATTTCCATGGGCTGGTTCAGGAAACTGGGGCCACCTGCATCATTAGGGTTCACAGATGTATTTCTTGAGCAAGCCTAGTGGCCGGTGGTGATGAGAAATCTACTGAGAAGTGCTTGTTCCTGTACAACCATAGCCAAGATGAATTAATTTGAGGGAGTCACCTTCAAATGTAATGGTCCCAAGGTTGGATGGATTTTCTGGGGTCCTTCATGCTCATTACACAGACGTCATGGAAACATGATCATTTTTACAGAAGAAACTATTTAGAAAATACTTCCGGTCATCATTCGTAACTACTCAGGGCTCTTTGATATTATTCAGGGCTCTTTGGTAAAATAAAAATTGAGTGAGCCTGGATTGTATAAAATCAAAATAGATTCACTAATCTGGCAGTAAACAGGAACACTTTTTTTTTTTTTTTTTTTAAAGAAAAAGGGTAGGAAGCAAGGTAGGAAGAGAGGATCTCCCAGAGTAAAATAAAAGGGTAAATAATTTTAAATTTAGATTTGATTTTTTTAAAAAATATTTTATGTGTTTTCTCTACAGTGGAAGCTGCAAATAATGAAGAACCATATTCTGTTGAATTAATAAAAAAGAATGACATTTATGGCAGCATCGAACATAAAGGTAACTTTGCATATTTTATCATTAAGATTCTAAGAGAGATTTTTAATAGAAAATATCATATGGAGTTCTTCAACACAGTGGTAAACCATATAAACAAATGTATCACGCAAAGAATATCAAGTATTCATTACATAGGAAAGAACTGAATTCTTCAAGCCCATAAAAAAATGGAAAGAACAGAAAAGGAAAAATATATCTTATAAATGACATTATACAAAATAGATCATTGTAACTTTTTTTTGTCAAATTATTCCCAATAATTGGATCAATTCCATTACTCGAACCTGAAAGCTGTCAACAAATTAGAGCCACAATGTCATGGCAGACTTCTATGAACAGAAAGGTCTTTGAATTAAATAATTGCATGGAGCAGTAGTACACGTCCTTATGAATTTTTATATTAAATTAGAAAGGTATTGGAAAAATGCTTTTACTGAGTAATGTATTTAGCCTGTACAGTGAACAGTTTAGGAGAGCGCGTTTGCAGTGCAGATTGTATGTTAAGTAATGCTTGAAATTATATTACCTCCTTTCCAATATGAGATGATTTTATGTGATTCTTTTCCTACATTATTTTAAACTGTAAATAAAGACAAAAATGAGCACAGTCCTGCATGACAACTCAAGAACAATAATGTTGTCTCCATGATGTACAAAACTGTAACACTTTTGCCTGCTGATAGCTGTTCAGAATTTTGGAAAAATTTAATAGCAAAATTAAGGATTCATTTTCTTCTTGCCCTCTGAACAACTCAACTGTATACTAGAAATCTGATATTCTTAGCCTGTCAACTTTTGGCACTGGGACTATATGTTTGGACAGCACCAAGCCAGACTGTGGGCAGTTCTATTGTAAGTAATAAAAATGTCTCAGTGAATGTGTCTACACATGCACTTTAATGTGCATTAGTTTATTTTAGTATGCATTAAAGCATCACAAAAAGGGGTTATTTAGCTAATGTGCATTAAAATAGGCTAATATGCATTAAATGTCACTTAAAAACCATGGAATCCTATACATGTGCATGAAGCCTGCTCCAACACGCTGGAAATCTAGTGTGTTGGATTAATCAAGTCTGCTGGAGCATGAAAGTTGTATATCAGTGCCCCAGTGCATTTTCAATGCATCCTTGCACTGAAAAAATGGTGGTGGGGTGCTTTGAACTAAAACACGTTCTATGAGCTTTAGTTCAAAGCACCCCACTGCCATTTTTTCAGCATGAGGACACTGATACGCATGGCACCTGGGCACTTTTGATTAGTGTGGCTTGCTAATTAAAGCTCCTGGTGCTGCGTCCCCAGAGATATGGGTTTCCTGGAAAATTTTGAATTGGCAAATTTTCTGGAAAATTTTCCATAACATTTTCTAATGCCCTAAATAGAGCGTGATTTGATTTAGCATGTTTATTTGACTTATGTTTAGTAAACAAAACTAAAAAAAGTACCTTCATGTTAATTTTATGTCCCAATAGCCACAAGTATTTGAACTGAAATATTTGATTAGGAAAAAAATTAAATATAGCACACTTGATGTGGTTTAAATGTTACATTCAAACAAATTCAAAGCTTTATGTGGAAAGAAATTATATTTATTGGAATAAAATGTACTTGAAAAAATGTAAAGACAGTACACAATAGCATGTACTTCCCTTACATTGTTTGTTTAAATTTAAGGGAAAAAAACAAAGGCACTGAAAACTGTTGACATACTAATTTTAGCGCACACAAAGAACTGTGCATGATATGCTGTGCTTTGGTTTTGATTTGACCTGCACAGCCAATTGGGTGAATTCATAACTTGATTTTTGGTTTGGATTATTATGTGAGTGCTTTTACCCTCCTGTTAACGAATCTATAAAACATATATGTACTCTCTCACACAATTCCTAGGGATAATCACCTGAAAAACATTAACTGCAACTTTGAAACTGCCAAGCTTGCCTAATACTGTATTGGCATCCATTCATTGTTGCTTATGAATTTTATGAAATAATGAATTTTTAGAAATGGAAAATTTCCCACAGAAAAATTAAGCACTGGAAAAGTTTCCAGAAAAATTTTCGGCCCACATCTCCACGCGTCCCACAATCTGTGTACAAATGCCCCATGCTCTTTAGTTAATGCAGCTTAAGACAGGATAATGCCCATTTTCCTTGTACCTCACAATGGAGGTACTAGATTTAATGTGCATTGACTGAAGCGCGTTAATGTATGTGTAGATGTGCCCAGTTAGATCCACATCTGATCCCTGTAGTGGAGGAAAAATAATTAAAAGGCAATCCAAAATTAACCTGCTACTCAAGTAATCATTTATGTTAGACCTCAAGAAGTAAAGTACTTTGGAATGAATACTAAGTAATTTAGTTCAAGTGCAATATTATTGCTTATTTAATTTCATTTTCTTGTATTGCAGTTGATGTTTACGTAAAAGTGTATACAAATAGTCCATTTCTAGTATGCATGGATTTAGCACTTTCTCAAAAAGAACTTGTAGATCCCAAATACTTGTGGATTGGTCCAAATGGAAAGAATCTAGAAGGTCAGTTGTCCTTATTACCGTGTATTTCTAGTCTAGACTTGGCTGTTTTTTCCCACAACCCAGGGTTGGACAACCTGCAGCATGTCTGCCGCAAATGGCACAGGTAGCCACTGTATGTGGCACATGGGAGGGGACAAGTAGCATAGTGGCAGACAGGGCAGGAATCAGAGGACCAGATGGGGCAGGGAGCATGGGGAAGAACACAGGAAACAGAGCAGCAGATTGGGTAGAGAACATAGGGCAAGAAGCAGAAAAAGCAGCAGATGGGGCAAGAGAAGGGGGTTGGAGTGACACTGGCAGGGGGGGAATGCAGGGCTAATTTGTGGCATGCCTGCCCAAACAGTTGGCCACCACTGCTATAACCCATTCAATCAGATTTTTATAGCACCATATCACCTAATTAGAAGCATTCAATATCTGCTTAGAGGGGAATGGGAAAATTCTGCTGAGCTAGCTTCCCTTTTTCTATTTCACCCCTGTTTTCCATTAGGATAATGATGTGTGGTAATTGGAATTTGTTTTGAAGCCTTTCTTGATTTTTAGAAAGAGGGGAGTTAATTCTTTTAACATAACTGACACAGATTTACAAAGTAAATTAAGGAAACAAAATCTAGGGACTGAATATTCAATTAGGCCCTCCTGAAGAAATGGGAGGCACTGTATAAAAAACACTGCCTAGTAACTACAGAAAGAGGCTTTGGAGAAGTTAGAGCAATTCGGGCTTTCTATTCTGTGGGCACATCTACACGTGCAATTAATGTGTCTGAATTTCCTGCAGAGAAAATTCAGGTGCTTTAAACTGCCCAGGCATGATTTTGAACGTGTGCCTGTCAGGAGCAAATTTGGTCTACACATACACTTCAAGTCTACGTGTGCACTTCCGTGCATTAGTTAACGCGCTGTTTTTCTAGTACCTGTATGTATTGGTACTAGCATAGGCAACGTGTA
>NW_005842040.1:1515838-1525371 GCF_000455745.1 Alligator sinensis | reverse complement strand
CATGCCCCCCCCCCAAGATTGGCTGCCAGCAAAGCTGTGGACAGTTGCCACTCGCACACGCACACCCTCTGCCGCAGACGCAGCCGGTGGCATCTGCAGGTGGTCCCTGCTCACTGCATGCCTCTTGCCACCCCTTGGCCCTCCACTGACATCGCTGGCAGCGGCTGCGGGCAGTCCCCACTTCCCACTCACCGCCATGGTGCCCCCCCAGTCATGGGAGGCACCACTGGTTCATAGGTACTAGCAAATAATGCATTAGATTAATTTACTGCCTAGTAATTGACACATCCATGTAGATGGTGATGCTTTAATTCACATTAGATTAGTCTAATTTGCAGTAAAGCATCTCACGTAGACTCACCGTGTTTGATTTTAGTTTCCCTTTTTGTGATGTTAACCTGAGCATCCATGGGCTCAGCAATAAAGCTTCAGAGAAAAGCTTCATTTATAAGGCGCTTCCTTTTCCTTGCTTGACCAGCTAGCCATTCCATCTGATTATAGGCATGAAACAGGGAAAATCTGCTTGTTTATTTTTTCTATAGCATTATATAAATGGAACAAATTAAAAATGATTCCTTTTTTAAAAGAATTATTAAACAATATTCACTCATATAGTATTTGATGCACGTGCATATTCTGTAATGGTTAAGATTACTGGTTTTTGCCAGTTCTTAAATTGTCAAAACAGTACCATTTTGAACTACACTTAGCAAATAAGGCACAAATTATAATTCATAATTTACTAACATATAAAAATATGTCTTTTGATGTATGTGATTACAGGCTGTTTTAATATTTCATATATACATACATCTACATATGGAAAGTGTATATTTATTTTGGTATACAGAAATGCTAAAAAAAACACCTATCTATATGCTCTTTGTGCTCTTACCATTATTTAAAAATACATCTTAATTTTCTGTGATAGCTATACAAATCCCCTTTAAAATCTACAGTTACAGTTCCCCTCCAAATTATCAAGTGCCTGAGATAGCAAATAGACTTTGTAACAAGTCCTGAAGATCATAAGATCAGGTAATTTCCAACCAATATGTATGAGCAACTTGATATGTATACCTGAAAGTAAATAAGATATCTCATGTGATTCCTTGTGAATAAACTACACAAATGTTGCGTCAGTGTGTGTTTCAAAAGCACTGACAGGAGTTTCCTGTTTCTGTTTTAGGACAAAGTTATGCGACTGTCACTAAAACAGGGAAGCTGATGGTGAGAGGTTTTCAGGAGTCTGTGTCTGGATCGTACACTTGCACTCTTTCTTACGATATCATCAAAACTGACACGCAAGAAGAGAAAGAAAAATATAAGGCATATAAATTTATGGTATATGGTAAGGCATGCACAGTTACTAGTGAACTAGTGCATGGGACTTTTTTGGCTTAGAGCCTGTATTGTATGCAACAATATTTTATGGTTTATTAAATGCAATTTAGATAACATCTTACTCTAGAAAAATTAAATCAAGCACCCCAGTGATAAGCAGTTTTAGTATTCTTAATAATAGTTTTGATATTCTTTTAATAGTTTTAATAATGGGCTTAATTATAATTAATAATATTAAAAAGAATGAATTAATTATAATTATAATTATTAATACTAGTTTTAATAATATTAAATAGTTTTGATATTCATTTAATAGCTTAATTTTAATAGCTAATTTTAATAATAGTTTTAATATTCTTAATAGTTTTGAAATAAAATCATTTCAACACAGCTTTCGTTTCAGTCAAATCAGTACAACTGTCACAAATACCTGGTCAATGACCCTTACTGAAAATGAAATAATTTCTAACCTTGAAGAAAAAATAGATGAGGCTGAATCCTCCCAAAGGTACCCCAGATCAGAAAAGGAGGCTCTGGTATGACTGTGATCTTATTCCAAAGAGGTGCCCAAAAAGAGAATTTATGCTGACATAAAATAAGCATTCTGATCTTACTTGATGGTATGCTGTTTAATATAGTGGCAGGGTAACAGCTTGTGCAGTTTAGTAACTTTGCCAAAAACAATTAGCAATTCTAAAGAAGATAAATAAAATAGAAAGAAATGGATGTGATCTCTTTTTGCAATCAGACTCATAACTATCTCAACCTGCAAGTGCAAGGAATGATCTCTAATAAATTCATCTAATATATTTCATATATTTCTAATTTTTAAAATGTGCATACATTCCAAAATACTCTTCTTTAGTTCTGTCACTATTTTGCTGTGTAACATTTCATTGTGTGTAGTATTTGGGTTAAGAAATATACAAAATACACATTAAAATTATTGTGCATATCAACCTAAATTAATCCTAATATTACAATATTACTTAAATCCATGAAGCCTTAGAAAAAAATTGTCCCATTGTGTTTAAGAGGAAAATAAATCTTTACTTTTAAATAAAGTCAGCATTTAAGATATAGGTTACAAAATATGCATAGGATGAATATTATATTGCATATATTTATGTGCATATTTTTAAGCATACCGGGAACCTGACTACACATACCAGATATCTGTTCGGTTTACTACGAAAGAATGCAGCCTAGCAGCCAATGGTCAATTCTTTGAAGGACTGAAGATACATTTGGATGACTTAATCTCCTATTTGACATGCCATATCATAGAACCATCATACAAATGCCATGTTGTCAAGCCACCGAAACATGGCCTCCTGCATGAGCTATTTTTTACTTTTAAAGGTAACAGATTTCAGCATTTGTTTATGAGTCACACTGATCTTTTATTTAAAAAGAGCTACATTAAGGGTAATGTAAATAACTTGAGTGATTATATTGGATTCATATGTTTCCTCATATGTTGTTTGTTTGCTTTTTTTCCCTGAGTTTCTGTATTTTATCTTGTTAGCCCACAGGTGGAGCTAAAATGCAGCTTTTCAGTTGGCTGAATTTGTAGTTTTTACTTTTTACAAACTTATTGTTAAATATTCTTTAATTGGTGTCATTTGTAAAGGGTACTGCAGAAAAGGAAATTGTTCTGCTTTACTACATTAAGACAGTTCATGTATTTACTGTCTTGTATTATTTTATCAGATTTAACTTTCTTTATTTGTTTTTAATAATTCAGTAATTCTGTGTTTCTGATTTATTCTATGGATAAATCATACGGGGATCAACTAGATGATCAGTGGTGGCCAAGCCACAGCACATGGGGGAAGACTGGGGAAGGGGTAGGAATCAGACTGGCCGTCAGGAAGGGTACTGGAGCAGCACTTGGGGAGAGGGAAGGGATCAGAGTAGCAGTTGAGGAGGGGAAAAGCATTAGAGTGGCTATCAGGGAGGGAGCAGGGATCAAAGCAGCAGTCCAGGAGGGGATGGGGATTGAAACGTACAGAAGGATGGGGTGGGGGTTGAAGAGGTATTTGAGGAGGGGACAGGTATCAAGATAACAGTTACAGAAGGGGATGGTTTTGGGGATCAGTACTGACTCAATGGATTGGCCCTGCAGGAGATATGGGAGTAAGTTTTGCCACATTCAGTATGCCATATCCCAGTTGCAATGGGATTTTTCAGCACTGGGTGATAGTGGTGGCTAATTATAACAGTAGCACTATCTCATATTTTGCAAGTGGCACACTTGTCCTGGGATTTGACTCCCAGAGCAGCTTAGAGCAGCCTACCCTATTTTTCTTGCCATGCTTCCTATGGGTATGGTGGCATTAGGAAGTTGAAGTTGTGCAGGGGTGCTTTGGCTACATTTTCTACGGGCTGTTTGACTGCCCTACACCCAGAGAAATGCGCACAACAGGATTTGGAGCTGTCTTGTGGTATGTTCATATCAGGAGACATTCTTCCTAAATTTTTCTTACAAGTAGAATGCAAAGCCCCAGAGTTCGGATAAGACATGGGACCTTTTTGCAGTTTGAGGTTAACATGTGAGGGATTCATTCTCTTCTACCTCCAGTTTCCAGATCTTTTCTTGTAATGTTTTTTCCATCATTTTATTAGCAATTGCCTATGATGAAGTCACTCAGTGGAAATTGGAGTGATTCAGTCGTTAGATGGAAACTGAAATGATTTAAGTCACTGAATGGAAAGTGCCAGGATCACTCTTTTTTTCCCTTAAGGAATAATAATGCATTTCTTTTTACAGCACTTCTGTATGTCTCAAGCTCTGCATGACCATTACAAAATAATTATTAGCCATTCAGAGTATTTGTTAGATAATTCTTTTAGTATCCTAAAATTATGAACCAGTTAGACTCTTTGATTTGTGCATGTTTAAATCTCTTTAGCATTAGCATTTTCTTCCCAGGTTTTAGTAAGTTGGAGGTATTTAATTTTGTCTTTACTTCCTGATTAGCTATTTATTTTCTTCTACTTAAAATTCAGTTAAGTATCTCAGGTCATAAGAACTATTTCAAAATGACATTTTACTGGGCGTGTCTACCCTAGACACTTACTGCACAGTAACCTAATAGCACTGCGCAGTAGCAGGCTGGTCAAAAACCATACCAGTACACTTCTGCGCAGTGTTATTAGGCTACTGTGCAGTAAACGTCACAAGCTCCGGCACAAAACCAAACTCCGGCACAACTGTGGAGTAACTGTAGTTACTGTGCATTTAGTTAGTACTTCATTGAGCAAGTACTAAACTAAATGCGCAGTAACTACTGTGCATTAATGAACATGTAGACATGCCCGCTGTGTGTTAGACTAATCTAATGTGCAGTAAAGTGCCACCATCTAAACGTGCGCAGCAATTACTGCTCAGTAGATTAATGTAAATCACCGTTTGCTAGTATTGACAGATACAGGTACTAGTCAACAGCACTTTACATTAATGTGCCTGAACGCCAGTGTAGATGGGAAGTAGGAAAGGGCAGTGACATCCTCATGTCCCAGGCTGCTGGCAGGGAGCCCTTGCATTGCCCCCTGTGCTTTGGAGCAGCAGGGGAAGGGCGTTTTAGGGGGGAGTGAGTTGCAGGTGGACAGTGCAAAGGGAGGGCAAAGTTTGCCTGGCTTTCCTCGCTCCATCCCTGGGAGCCAGGCAGCCGCAGCTGCTGGAGGCTCTCAGGCTCTGCCCAGCTCTTTCCTCCTGTTCTGTGCCTCTGGAGGGCGAGGAGTCTCTGCTGGGTCTTGTCGGGAGGGGAGGCAAGATCCTGGGGGAGGCACGGCTAGTGAAGGCGATCACGGCTTCTGATAGGCTGGGGCGGGGCATGCATCCACATGCAATAGAGCCGGGTTTGAGGAATGCACCCCTATGGAATGGGACCGCGGTGGGGGGTCACAGGCCGGGGAGGTGCACCCCATTTCCCCAGCAGCTACAGGTGCCCTGACCCATGTGTAGCACCGCAGCTGCCGGCACTTGCAAGGCAGATGGTTCAGGGTGTCTCTGGCTGCGGAGGAAAGTGGGGCGCAGCTCTCCAGCTTGCCCCACCCCCCAGGTAGATCCACTGCATAGGGATGCATCCCTGTGAAGCCAGCTCTATTGCATAGGGATGCATCCCCCGCTTCAGTCTTTCAGGAGCTGCAGTCACCTTCACTAGCCCTGCCTCCCCCCCAGGACCTTTTTGCTTTCCTCAAGTCCCTTCCCCCCCCCCCAGCCACAGGACAAGCAGTGCCCCTGGGGAAGGGACCCTTCTTCCCCTGGGGGCACAGAGCAGGAGGAAACAGCTGGGCAGAGGCAGCTGCAGCTGCCTGGCTCCCAGGCATGGAGCGAGGAAAACCAGGCAAACTTCACCCTCCCTTTGCACTGGCTGCCTGCAACCCACTCCCTGCCTAACACCCCCTTCCCCTGCCATGTTGGCCCAAGGCACTCGGGGCTATGCGAGGGCAAGCCTCCCAGAGGCACGGAGCAGGAGGCACAGCTTACTGCCGCCAGCCTGGGACACTGGGCTATCACTAACGCACTAATGCTCAATAGAATTAGTCTACTGTACATTAAGTGTCAGAAAAAGTTGCCTTTGCTATTGCACATTAGCACAGCTACTGCACCTTTATCTAGTACCTCATATTAGAGGTACTAAACTTAATGTGCAGCAGCAAAGGCACGTTAATGAATGTGTAAACACGCCCAGTGCTTTGTAAAGTAAATTTCTAAAAGAAAGATTAATTTTAGGGTACTTAATTGTATTGAATTCTTCAACATATGTATGATGAACTGTACCTTACCTCTGTTTCTTTATAGTAAATCCTTTTGCCCCAGGATGGGAAGCAGTTTGCCGTCAGATTTCTTATGATTGTGAAGATGAAACCAACAAGAGAATTCAAAAGGTGATATTTGTAATGCAAAAATAACAAAAATAATTGTGAATATTCTACATTCTAAAACAGATTTCTTTTTGTAAACTGTATACTACAAACCTCGCTAGAAGTAAAATTAACATTTCCCTGTAGAAAGCCTGAATAATTGGGCTTGTGGAGGACACTAAAAAGAGCATCATGGAACAGGAATCCATTCCACCAACCCACAGGTAGTGTGGTACTTTGGTACTGTTATTCCACCTAAGATCAGGAAAATATCCATGACTACTTCAAGTTCTTTAAGCAGTGACCCAATTGATTCATGTAAACAAGAAACCAGTGGCTCTTCCTTTCTCTTCATCTATCAGCCAGTGACCCTCTTTACATCACACTACATGGATGGGTGTGAAAAAGTATTCCTTAATATGCAGCATATGCAGAGGTTCCACAGAACTTTTTACCTCAGAGTACTTTGCTTTGTACCTGGGTTGGGCTGCCCATGATTGTGTTCAGTGGGCCAGTAAAGTTGAAAAGTCGTGGAAGGCTTCTCATGGTCCTTTCATGCTAGAGTGAATTTCAGGCATTGTAATTTACACATATCGATTCAGCCTTACCAACATTTTATGAATTTAGCAGCAATATTAAGTGATGCAGAGATTTTAAAAAACTCAGCTCAAAATAGAAAACTTCATTTGAATATCAGTTTGATCCAAAACTTGTAAAGGAGAAATCAATGTTAATGTTTCTGATAGATTTACTTTCTAAAATATGAAATTATCATGATTTGAAATTATTTATTAGATGTATATATCTCCCTTTCCAACAAAGGTTTATTACTGTGTTAGATGTATTATATTTTTTTATTTTAATTTTCTTGGAACATGGACTTTTGGATTATAAATGATAGCTAGAATATAGTTTTACATATGACCTAAAGTACATTCTTTTTTATATGTAACTGGATGGTGTTTTCAAATGCATGTGATCCTGGGCCCATTGATGCCAATAAAATGACTCCATTTCAGTGTAGGAACACTGCAGGAACAGTTACACCTGGCATAGCCTGCATCTCATGAACAAAAAGGATTTAAAGATGTATATTTATAAAAAAAAAGAAGAAAAAGAAAGAAAACCACTTTGTTATATTTATCATTCCACTGTTTCTAAATTTTAGGCAAGAGATCTCATTGAAGAATTTTTCCGTGAACAACCTCTTGTTCTGAAGCATGAGTTTCAGAATATACCTGCAATACATTATATAGACCACAGTTTTGAAGTTACTCGCATTGACAGCTGTCGACCAGGTTTTGGAAAAAATGATGTCACCCACAGTGATTGTGCTAGTTGTTGTGGTAATTATAAAATACTTACATATTCTTTTTTGTTTTAGTAAGCAGCCTAAGGATTATTGCATGTTAATCCTACTTACTGTTTTCTCCCAGTTATATTTTTAAATATTGGTGACAAAAATAATTCTATTGATGTTCATTCTTTGGTGACGTGCAGTAGAATTCCAGGTGCTAAATCTAGCTAAAAAGGAAACAGGTAAGGGTGCCATCCATATTTGGTATATCTTATGTTGCATTAAGTTTCATCACCACTGGTCATGTCTACATGACAGATATTTAACTATATTCCCCATATGGGATAAAGATATTTAACCATATTTCCATATGGGATAAATGACAGCGGGCACATCTACACAAGATGCTACTGCGCAGTAGCCTTGTTATCATGGTTCATGCCTGGCAATGCTATGGCGCTGTAGCAATGAGCCATAGCGTCTCGTGTGGAAACGCCCACTGTCATTTATCTCATATGGAAATATGGTTGAATATCTTTCTCTTCCTCACATTAGGTCAGTTTAGGATATATCATAGAGTCAACAAGAAATTGTTATTTGAATAGTATTATTATTGTTTTTAAAATGCTAGATTATTCCAAAGATCATCTTGCTAGCAGTATTTAATTCTGAAATTAGAGTAGCTGAAGGTAAGGCTTTTTCAGTAAAAGTTCCTCAGCTCTTGATTTTATATTTTGAATCAGTGAGACATAATTTTTGTGTGTTAACCTTCAGCACACACTGAAAAGACTAATGTTTTAAAGAGGACCTAGTTTGAAATAATTAACTATTAATTTAGCAAATGCAGTTTATTAAAAGATTTTACTTTAAAAATCAGAGTTCTTCCATAGAAGCATTTAAATGTCACTGGTCATTTCTGACAGTCATATCTATTAATCATAGCAGACCTTATCACCTGTGGTTTGTAAGCATGTATGTAGAGTCAAAGTTAAGCAATGTAAAGTTAATATTAAACCCATGATTACTTGCTTTTCTGGCACCTAGATTGAGCTCTTAGGACTAAGCCTATTTCATGTTTATGCACCTAAATGGTAGTTACCTAACTGTGTACCTGCAATTTTTGGAGTTTAAGCGCAGTTTGGATTCTATTTGCACTTGCATAACTGCAATTTTCCCCGCATTTTCCTACTGAGCAACTCAATAGGCTGCACTCTGGCCATACACATCACTAGTTACATGTATAAGACTAAGTCCCAAAACTTTAATTACAGAAAAAACACAACAAGTGGAGGTTCTCTCACTTTTTAGTCCAGTAGCCTAGCAATCAGGTCACTTGCTCATGGAATGAGAGACCCAGGTTATAGCCTCCCTTCACCCAGAAGTGGTTGGAACCTGCATTTCCTACTTCCTAGAAAAGTGCTCTAACTACCAGGCCATGGGCACCACCAGGGCTGATCAACATGTGGCATGAGTGCCACAAATGGCATGTGCAACCACTGTGTGTGGCACATAAAGGCTGGTAGGAATGAAGGAAAAGGGCTGGAGGCAAGGGTAGGTTTGGGGCTGAAGCAGGGGCAGGACTGTAAACAAAGAGAGGAGGGGGAGACTTGTGCTGCCTCTGCTTACCTGCTCCATGGAGAACTCAGCCCTGGCAGAGAGGGCAGGGCTGCAACAGCCTCTCACTGCCAGGCTGAAAGGCCAGGTGCAGGATACCATCCCTGCCACCTGGCCAGAGGGCCTGGGTGCAGGACACAGCCCACTGCTGTCCAGCTCGAGGGGCCAGATACAAGACTCAACTGCAGCAGCCTCTGGGGCCTTTGCCTCCAGGTAAGACTGACTGCCCTCCTTTCCTCTCCCTGCACTCTGTTGCTCAGCATCCCCCACCTCAGGGCACAGACAGGTTTTGCCCAGGGTGGAATACTTGTTAGTTACATCTCTACCTGGACCCAGCCGAGCCTGCCAGTCCCAGACCAGGACCTGCGTGATTACAGCAGTTGGGACCTGAGAATGCACCTGAGGG
>NW_005842040.1:1488313-1515828 GCF_000455745.1 Alligator sinensis | reverse complement strand
GCCTGCTGAAGGAAGGGGGATGGAGGCTGCTCTAAGAGACCCTAGTGACACCCTGCAAACAGCCTCTGGCATGCAGTTGCCCAAGGGTGCAAGGCACATTATTGGTATTATGGTCTCTGAAGATGCCACCTTATGAGGCCATGCAGTGTTGCTCCATCCCTGGGCATGGAGCTACCAGTTGGTACAGAGTGTATGGTGCTGAAGGCAGCACCCTGTCAGGAAGGCAGGGCCCTGCCTGTTCTGGCCCATGGAAAGTGTAGGCCCTGAAACTGTTACTGGGCACATGGCAAGCCCATCACTGAAAATATCTTTAGATGCAGGCTCGTGAGTTGCTGAGACTGTCACAGGGTAAGGCTGCCTGTTACAACTGTAGCCATAAAATAATAACGCTATTGCAGCTTACAAGGGACATGGAACCTCCCACCCCTGAGACCATCTCGCCAAAGACCCCATGTGTGACCAGTGGTTTTCCCAGCCTCTTTAAAATGTTTAAAAAACATGCTTTTACTTAATTTTTCTTTTTAATTCTCAACCCAAGAAATGCAAAGCAGTAAAACAAGGGTGACCAACCTACAGCACATGTGCCACAAGCAGCCACTGTGTGTGGAATGAGAGCCCAGGTAGTGGACACTGGAATGGAGGCAGGGGGTGCCAGTCCCTGGCCATGCAGAGCGGAGCAGTAGGAGGACACTTCTGTGAGAGGAAGTGTCACTGCCATGAGGCAAGCTGAGACTTGCCTGGCCCCATAGCTGCTGCTAAATTAAAGGCTTTGGATCCTCGATTGTCATATAAAATTAGATTGGTTGTAGGACCAGGGAAGGGTTAACCTGGCTCTTGGCATTGACACCTCCTCTCACAACATCTTCCTGTGATGAGGTCAGAGACTCAAGCCCCACTGCCTCCTTTCTGGCAGTCCATGGTGCAAACTCAATCAAGTATGCCTCTGGGGGGACAGGAATCAGGGTGGGACTTGGGGCGAGCTGGAGCACTCTTGCCAAAAAGGCTAGCCCCCCCACATTGGTTAGTGTGCTGTTTAGCCCTTTTCTTTGGACAGCCAGGAGGGGAAGACATGGGGGAAGAGTAAGTATTTAAGCTACACTGATGGTGGTTGTGTGAAATGGATGCTGACCTAGATGGAAATGTGTTCCGGCCATGGCTCTTATCCCCAGTGGGACAAAAAATATATACAAAGGTGCAGAAAAGCTGTTGGGTCAGGGGCAAGAGCAGGGCCCCTTCTTTTCCAGGGCAGCATCCATTTCACTGAGCCACCCTTCCTCTAGTTTGCATGCCTCCACCTGGCCCCACATGTTTTTGCCTCCATGATGCACAGCAGGCCAACTTCAAGAGGAGGGCTGACGAGTGTTTTGGGACATGCCTAACTCATTATCCAATGGTTAGAACACTTTGCTGGAATGTGAGAGATGCAGGTTCAAATCCCTTTGGGTGAAAGACCTAGGGCATAAGTCTCCCATTTCCAGGGGAAGTGCACTAACTGCTACGTTTTTGGGCTAAAGGTGGGAGGGCCCTCCTCCTGGCAGGTACGCATATCATTGGACCATACTATGTTTCTGAAGGTAGAAATAAAATCCAAACTCTGCATAAGTGCCAAAACCGCATTTACAGATCTATATTAATGTCACTTAGGAGTGTAAAGGTGAAATAGAATTTAGCCCATACTGTCTGATTCAGTAGTCCTGGTTCAGACTCTTTTTGCTTTGAAGTTAAGCAGAGCATGTTGATCTCAACAGAATTAATATAGTTTCTAGATAGAGCTACCCAAAGGGTACTATAGACATATAGCAATGTCAGAGACATGACTTAAAATTTTGGTGCCTGAGTGTTGTGCAGGGCCAGGGTGGGAGAGGTGAAGTGAGCATTTACCCTTCATGCAGGGGTGGCAGTGGTATGGGCTGCTGTTACAGCGCTGTGAGCTGTGGTGGTGATGTTGTGGGCTCCGTGTGGGATGCCATTTTGGCACCCCCTCTGAATCAGTGCCTGGGGCTGATACCCCACTTGTCCCCACAACAAGTTACACTACTGAGCAATGTAATATGAAATGAACAGTAACTGATACAAAGTAGATTCAATTCAGCAATGTTGTTTCTCTCTGCATAATCATTTGGCTCCATGGGAAATACACAGCATGCAAACAATGGTGTAGTTTCCTAGTTTCATAGTTGGCAGGGTTGGAAGGGATCTAAGCAGATCATCAAGTCCGACTCCCTGCTATGGGCAGGAAAGAATGCTGGGGTCAAACGACCCCGGCTAGGTGATTGTCTAGCCTCCTTTTGAAGACCCCCAGGGTAGGAGTGAGCACCACTTCCCTTGGAAGTTGATTCCAGCTCCTGGCCAACCTGACTGTGAAGTAGCGCCTCCTGATATGTAGCCTGAATCTACTCTCAGTCAGTTTATGGCCATTGTTCCTTGTTACTCCCGGTAGTGCTTGGGGGAATAGGGACTCTCCCATTGCCTGCTGGTCCCCCTTGGCAAGTTTGTAGACGTCCACCAGATCCCCTTTCAGCCTTCTCTTGTGAAGGCTGAACAGGTTCGGGTCCCATAGCCTCTCCTCACAGAGCCTGCCCTGCTGCCCCCTGATCTTGTGAGTGGTCCCCATCTGGACCCTCTCCATGCTGTCCACATCCCTCCTGAAGTGCGGTGCCCAGAACTGGACACAGTACTCCAACTGCGGCCTGACCAATGTCACATAGCGGGAGAGATTCACCTCCTTGGACCTGCTCGTGATGCATCTGTGGATGCATGACAAGGTGCGGTTAGCCTTCCTGACTGTGTCCCCACACTGTCGGCCCATGTTCATCATGCAATCAATAGCGACTCCAAGATCCTTTTCTGCCTCGGTGCTGACAAGAAGGGAGTTCCCCAGCTTGTAGGTATGCTGCTGGTTCTTCCTCCCCGGTGCAATACCTTGCATTTGATCTAATGAATATGATTAATCAAAGATTGAATGTGCACAATACAATGTAATGCAGAGGACATCTGACTGAACTAATATATGTTTGTTTGATTTGCAGTGGTTTGTGATCCTGGAACATATAGTCCAAACAATGAAATAACCTGTCGGATTTGTAAAAACATTCGAATCAAATACTATGGAGCTAAATCTTGCTAATAAACTTAAAATAGAAATTGGAAAACTGAAGAAAAGTTGTGAAAGCATTATTATTCTTTTGTGATGTCCATTTTTTAACAAATAGGGCTTTTACTGTTATAGTTAAACAGCAAATCGTTTCATAATTCATATAATTCTACTTTGTATTTAAGAGCTAGCTGTGGCTGGATATTCTAAAAATGTCTAACATAAAATGATCAGGCACAAAGTAATTAAATAGAAGAAAAGAATTTGAAAACAGTTATGAGCACTGATATGTAGCTTTTAATGAAAAGTGTCTGGTTTGTTGTAATGACAGTGAACACAGCTACAAAACTATAATTACTTTAAAATAAATGAAAGCCATAAGCAATTCATGCAGACGACATAAATATTTTCTCATATACAACATGCACCTTTTCCCCAAAAATCAGCATCCCAAAATCGGGGTGCCTGTATTAATTGGGAAAGCTGTTTTCTGTGTTGGAGAAGAAGCATGTCTGAAGACACTTGGCGTTCCATGCTGCTGCCCAGATGGCTGCCGCTTGTCCCACTCAGCAAGCTTAAAGGGCCAAGTCCTATGTTAACTCTCTCATATCCACAGCTATTGACTGAGCACTGTAGCTTGTGCCTGAAGCAGCAAGTGAGCAACTGGTGGTATTGTGATGAGAATTGTGATGTGGACGACACTGTTATTTACGGGAACTTATATGAAGAACTACTTACAGTAAAGTGCTAATAGTCCTTCTACTGCCCTTGCAAGGGTCTGGGGCCTAACCTTGTGTGACAAAGAGTAAGTCCTCTTGGGAACATAAGAGCGTCCAGGAGGTATGGTATCCCAGGCTATAGTCTGGGTGAGGCAGCAGGAGCTTTCTGCTGCACCAGAGAATTCCTTTGCCTGATACCTCCCCCATATTGTCTTCTGAGATACCATATGTCCTGGACAATTCTTTCATGCTTCCAGGAGAAGTTATTCTATGTCACAGAGCCAGCCATGACTCTGGAAACATCTTTTTTTGACAGTCTGCCTCCCAAAAACAAGGTGCATATTTAATGTGGGGGACGTGCATGTTGTATGACAGAAAATATAGTATTATAGTGGATTGATTGTAAAAGAAATGTTTTGTATTATAATGCAGTAAGAAGTAGTCTGTGTAAGTTAATGTCTTTTGGAACTTACTCTTGAGGGCTGAAAGTGGTCTTTAACATATCCAGTGTAAAAATAAAGCTATTTATTACATTCCCTTTGTTTTTGTCCATTTTGGGGGAAAAATGTTTCTCTTTGCATGTGGAGTCCCTGTTAGATAAGGGAGGTTGATATTTGTTGATATTACTGAGAAAATTTACTGATTTTGCTATGAGATACAGTTTACCACTATTTTTTTGTACTGCAGGCTGAATATTCCAGAGTAAATGTTACAGGGGTGTAGGTTGTAGTCGTGTTGATCTAAGGACATAAGCAGACAAGGTTCTTTGGATGAATCTGATATCTTTTATTAGACCAACTTAAATAGTTGGAAAAAATTTTTAGCAAGCTTTAGGGTTTAAAAACCCTTCATCAGGCTGAGGAAGTCTGCAGTTGGTGTGAGCTCTTCCTGGATGGAACAAAAGGTAAAGAAGCCAGAGGCTGGGCTGGTATGCATACAAGACAGGCAGTCAGTGAAGATGTAAATTGAGGAGTCAGTGGGTGAGAGACAGGCTGGGTTGTGGGGAGAGAAGGGGGATGAATAGTGGAGTGGTACCTGGGAAGTCAGATGTCAGACAGGTTATAGTGTGTCATAAATCCAATGTCTATATTTAGACCATGATTTTTTGTATCCAGGAGGTTGATGAAGTGAAGTTCATAGGCTCATCTCTGAGAATTGTTTTGTAAGTGTTACACTTTATTTATGAATCTTTGAAATATGGATTCTACAATATAAACTCTGACAGGAGTAGCAAACCCAGGAAGGGGGGTTATTTTGTGTGCAGTTTAATACATCCGAGATGTTTTTTAGAATTTTTTTCGCGGACAATAAAGATCTAATGATGCCTTTTGTCAAAAATCCCTATACATTTGTTTAGGTCACCAGGGTGAAACCCCAGGAATTACATTGTCCCTGAAATAATCTTTAGCTTTCATCAATTCCAGCCAGTAAAGTTAGACAATACAATGGTATGAATGCTGGCAGCTGATCCACATAGAGCTCTTACACATTGCTACCACCTGTAGAAACTGCTTAATAGTAGTGCAACAGTGGAATAGTTAAAGAAAAAAACTTTAAAAGGCCAATGAAGATTGAAAACAGGGATTTTTGGTTAGTTGGTTATGTTTTTTAGTGAAACTTTAGATTCTAGACAACATACCTGAGGCAAGGGATCTGATGACAAATTCTGCAGTCCCAGAATCATGAAACAGAAGGACTCTGATCTTATGAGCTTTATGTAGTCTGCTGCATTCAGGGGAAAAAAAGGCTACTGAACATTTTGTTCTCTGTCTGCTTGCCTCTAACAATTTCTGCTTCTCTTTGTAACATCTGAGCCATGGTACTATGGGTTTCCAGGACGGTGCTTGTATGAACAGAGTATTCCCTTCACATTAGTTTTAAAATCCTGACAAGTTTGCTGTATTGGTAAACAAGTCAAGAAATAAATTGCCAAGACATTACAAGAAAGGGAAAATATTTATTCACAGAAAAGATGCAACTTTTCAAAAGGAAAAATTGCTATACAATGAAGATATTTGCAATGATAGATGATAATGACTATAAAACAGAAGCTGTAATAATACTGCACTGTTATTTATAGTCTCTTTCAAGTAATATTTCTTTTTAGTAATTACTATAAGATTTAATATAGCTCTGCATAGGCTGGCCTGTAAAAAAAGCAGTCCTGAAATATTTTTGAGACTAAGGTAGTGTTAGCTATCTATGAACTTTTAAAATTATTTGGTTTGTAACCCTAATTTCTTACTAAGAATAATTCTTTATCTAAAAGTTTTCTCAAAACTAAAAACAGTGACTACAAGTATGGATAGGAAGAGGTTTTCTATTCCATTCAAAGCTCAGTGGGATTGATTTTCTTGAACCTCGTGGGCTAAGTACAGAAAGTCAAAAAGCCTGAGGCTGAATCAAATCAATCTTCACAGGTTAGTCTAAACTGCATAGATTGAACCAATAAGTGAACAGACATTCACTTTTGATTCTGGAAATGCAGCCACATACCTGTGGTAGCTCAGGCCAGAAGCTGGGGAGCATTAGAGCACACCTCCCTGGTTGGCTGGAGCAGACAGCCTGGGTTTAAGACAAGCCCACCAGCCTGGTGAGGATGGGGGTTGCAGGGGATTGTGACAGTGCTCCCATCACCTTAAGGGCTGGAGCGGGCAGCTGCCAGGTGGCTGATTGTTGTGGCCATTTTCAAACTTAGGCCAGAAAGGCAGCAGTCTGGCTGGAGCAGCCAAGGAGGCAACATCAGGTTGAGCTGCGCCTGGAACACCTCGGAAGTAAAGGGTGAGGCTATGGGGAAGGAGGAGGCCTCATTGGTCTTGGTCATGCACCCTCCCAGGGAAGGGTGGCCTGGTGGAGCTACCTGTGGCAGGGTAGTTCCCCAGAAATGCCAGGCCAGTTACCTCCCCAATGAAAGGTGAGGAGGGGCACCTGAAAACCCCATCCCCCACATCCCTGGTGGGTTCGATCTACACAGGGGGAGCCCAGGCTCGGGAGTCCTGAGGCAGGGCCCAGGTCAGTGGAGGGACCTGGAACAGCGCCCAGGCTCTTTGTGAGTCCTGTGGTTGCAGAGGCCCGGAGAGGGTGCCAGGCACGGCTGCGGCCCCCTGAGCCTCACAGGGTGTAAGGCCCCAGGGTTAAGGGGCCAGGCATGGCTGCAGCCACCTGAGCCCCATGGGGTGGAAGACCCCAGAGGAGCCCCAGTGAGGGGGAACCAAGGGTTAGGAGCCCAGTGTGTGGGGCCAGGGGCTCAGTGTGTGTTTATGTATATGTGTATGTTTGTCCGTCTAAAGGAAGAACCCAGTGCAAACCACTGAAGAAAACATCTGTGAGGGCACTGGGACCTCAAGCTCTGGTGGGGAATGAGAGTGCCATGTGAGACTCCGGAGCTTGGGTCCTAGTGCTACCTAGCTGGAGGAAACATCAGCGAGGCATGGGACACATGTAGGGATGGTAGGAATGTGTACTTATCGCCCATGGTCATTTAGGCTCACGAAAGGCAGCCTCCTGCCTATCCTCATCACAATCGTTTATCAACAAGGCGTGGCAAGCAAACAAGGCAGGCGGTTTGCCCAGAGACAAGGGTGGGGCCATACTAGTACTGTGCCTGGAAGGTGCTCTTGTCACAAGGAGGTTCGGATGCTGGGAAATTGTGAGTTAACTTGAATCTAGAAGAGATCTGGATTAGAAGTACCATAGACTCGTTTAATGTAAATCAGTTAAGTCTGATACTGAATCCAGGTTTATCTTAAACTGGTTTCAGCCATTTTCAAAGTGGTTTATGTGCACTGAAACGTCTGTTGTGTAACAGATTTGAACCAGTTTCTGATCACTTATACTGGTTTGTGTGTCATTTTTGCCCCTAGCTTTGAAGTTATCTGTGCAAAGTGGTTGCAAATACTATCATTCTGACTTGATATTGTTCTATACCCGTGCTACCTATCTACAAAAGTGAAGGACTGGAAAACCAGGCCAAATATCTCTCAGGCTGACCATTTGTTCCTCTGCATTGGGACCTTAGGTAAATACCAATTCAAAGGAAAAAGTGCCTCCTGTTGCACTACCACCCACCCACTCAAGTACGTACTCACTGCTGACAGCTTGAAATGTTTATCGGTGGACATTCTTCCAAGAACTGGCTAAGCTCAAGCCAATATAGTTCATGCAGTTTGACAGGATCACAGCAGGAGATGGTATGGGTACAGACAATGCTTCAACCTTTTCATATTCATCACTTCTTAAAAACTGATGAATAAAATCTACCATAAGAACATTTACATTGCCGGTAGGCTGATAATCTTATTTGCCAAGTGGACTTTTTGTGCACTGATTAGGTTTATACATATTAAATAGAGGGCATTCTGAAGACAGCATGGTCAAAACAGAATATTTCACAGAGGAATGGAGCATACATAAAGTCAGTGCGGAATACGGTGAGTAGATATTAGTGAGGCAGCTAGTGAAGCAGGAATATGCTGCAGTCTGCCTCTCCTTTCTTTCTTTTGAATAAGGTCATAATTTGTTCTTTCAATGACTCATTTTTTTTATTTAAACTTAAAAATAAAAGTAAATCATATTCCTCTTGACTTCAGTAGGGTTACATGAGGGATGAATTTGGCACATTGACTCTATACATTCCTTTAAAAATAATATGACAAGAAATTGCCTCACCCTGCTCATCTGACCGTCCTTATATATTCGTCCTACTCTTCCATTCTTAGCTTCCTCTTTTGCCCTGTGATGTCCTAAAGTACAAGCAGACCTTTTATTTATGCTTCACCTTTTTCTAAAAATGATTTACTTTAATTTTTCAGATCTTGAAGTTTACAAGAATCAAATCTAAGCTCTTATCATCCTTGACTCCAATTGCTGTACCCTTCAACTCACACCTCACTGTAATGCAGTGATTCTTAACCAGGATTCTGGGGTACCCTGGGGTGCCACAAGATCCTTTGAAGGTGCTGCAGGAGGTATGAGGAGATACACAGATAAGGTAAGGCTCGGGCTCTCCTTGCCTGGCCTTAACTTACCACCCCTGTGTAAGGAGGTAAGCACTGTAATAAATGTTAGTTTTTGAAATGGGGTGCTGCTCAATTCACAAGAGTTACAGAGGGTGTCTTGAGTCTATCAAAGGGTGCCTTAAGTCTAAAATGGACAAGAACCATTTCTGTAATGCTCCAAGAAGAATTATTATTAACTTCCTTCTCACCTTTGGGTTTTAATTTTCTTTTCGTTTACTCAACATGATTTTTTGCATAGTTTCTCCCCTTCTGTGCCTGAGAATGTAAAATGCGGCTAATTCTAATGATACCATTTAGACTGCTCATGTAGGTAAAGTTATTCACATGAGACAATAGTTGGGAGACAGGGCATTAAACACTTACCTCTAGCCTACAGGTCATTGTAAAGTTTTTATGATAATTCATATAAAGGATTCTATTAAAAAAATTCTTAGCAATTCATGTTTTGAAAGAATTGATTCATTCTCACAATGTATTATTCCTCACAATACCCTCACAAAGTGAGTGAGCAGCAATACCTTCAATGTACAATTTGTACAATGAGAGGTTAAATGATTTGTCCAATGGCACACAGTAAATCAGTGAGAGAAATGAAACTAGAATTCAGAAATTCCTGCCCGTCCTCCCTAGTGCAGAGCATTAGATCACACCGTCTCTCAAATATGTCCATATAAATTATATTCTATGTAATTCCACAGAGAAGGCCTTTTATTCTTAAGAATATATGAATAGTGCAAATAAAAGACATAGCCATCTTGTCTGAATGTCAAAGCCACGTTTTTCTGGTCCAGAACAAAAACAGTAACATAGAACTATATAGTGATCACATCTGGAAACACTTGCTGTAGAGCTGCTGCGCCAGCTGGTGGATCAAAATGGAACTGCTATGTAGTAGCTGAGAAAGTCCTACAACTTTTACCATAGGGTGGGTTATGGAGGCATTAGAAACCTTTAGTGGAAATATCGTCCTGTGTCTCACTGCAGCATTCCTATTACCTGTGAATGAGTTACTCCTTTACATTCAAATCAGATGAAATAGAAGTGAAACAAGTCATACAGTTGTGTAAGAAAAACTGATTTTTGAATAACAGCTTGTAATTTATTTTTTTAGATGCCACGAAACAACAGAGATTTTTTAATCAGATTAGAAGCAATTGGGGTTTACAAAAATTGGCACCTTCCAGGATTCCAAGCTTCCAGGTGACAGCATTGATATTTTAAAAGAGGGTTCTACAAAAATAAAACATTTGGGTAAAAAAGAAAATAAAAAAATAATGTTTTGTAAGTAGTGATTTTTTTAGTAATTTAGAGTAAAAATGTATCTAGCAAGCAGAACAGTACTTTCTAGTACTAATAATGAAAAGATATTCATGACAAAAGATAAAATAAAACTTAAATTTTGCACACATTATCAATGTGAAAACAGACTTCCACAAAGCCTGCATGTTGTGTGATTTTATTATCAGTAGTGGGGCTCTTTCCAATTAGAAGGAATCCATTTGCAAGGAAAATGGATCAATTATGAGCACAGAGATGGTTTAGATTTTAAAAATTTGAGAATTTTGAATTTTCATGTTGCCTGTGTGAAGGAGAGCCTGAATTTTGTAGAAGAGCAAAATCAGAGGACTGTAACAAAAATGAAATGTGAAAAATGTAGTTTGTGAAATGTGAAAAATCATTATTCCAGTCCTCTTGCTCCTGCATTATTGAGTATATCATTCTTATATTTTTAATTATTTATATTACAGTACTTCCTAACCCCCCCAACCCCCCCCAAAAAATCATTCTTTTTGGTGGGTTCTGTAGATACAGATAGTGTGGGACAAATATGCCATATTTAGTATATACAGAGATAAAAAATCCTGCCCTGATGCATTTGCAGTCTAGATAGAAAAAAGATGGTAAAAAAAAAAGAAGTATTACTATACCCATTTTATATGTGAAAAACTGAGATAGAGATGTAATGATTTTCACAGGTTTACATGGGCAGAGATTAAACTCTGATTTTCTGAGTTCCTGTCCAGCCCCTTAACCATAAGGCCATCCTTCCTCTCTGTGATACCATTGCATAGCAGAAGTTGCTACATAAAACACTACACCTGAACCAAAATATACTACAGGTGGCCAAGCAGTATACTGGTGCTTTGCCAGTTGAACTGTACTGTGGGAGTTCAAAGTGAGCCATATCATCATCATCGGCAGTCATCAGTCTTGGGAGACCGTGGAGATTGCGCCTTTGGTGCTTATGTGGCACAAGGCGATATTCCAGAATGACATTTTGGGGTTGTGAGGTAGTGTAGGTTAACAAAGACCCTTTCTGATAAATGGGGGATATTGCAGTACCCCTCATTAGAATGAACTCATTTATATTCAAAGAGTGATTCATTACTGAGACTGCTGGACCCAGGTAGATCATATATTTCCTACTGTTTTCTTAGTTTCTGACCTTTCACTTTGACTAAGCAAAACACTGACCTCAATGACACCACTCACATGCTTAAAATTAAGCACATGATCTTAGTCTACAAGGCCAAGAAGTGATATAAAGTGCTTTGCTCGACTGGGACTGTGCAAAAATATTATTTGCTGTTACACTGTATTGTCTTACATCCTTTACTGGACTACACATTTATGGAAGTTGATGATTAATTTGTATTAATGGCATCCATTCCTCAGTGAGTGATGGTGGATATTACAGCTATTCTACTGACTGGTCATGCATTTTCTCTTGTGGCTGTAGAGTTCAATGTTAGACTTGCAGGTCTTACCACAGTGGTCACAGGTGTACAAAGCATTAGGGACTACTGTACTGACAAGCTATTTCCATTGGTCACCTTTCTGTTGTAATTTGAGTACCCATTTCTCATTGTGATGTTGGACACCATGTTTGAGAAGGGAGTATCACTTTGTCTTGTTTCCTTTTAAGGTCTCCCAAAGGTTTGGGTTTGTTCCAAAAGCCTTCATGTCCTGCTTACAGATGTCTTTGAAGTGCAATTTCAGGTGCCCTACTCTTCTCTCCCCATCTGCAATTTGCCCATACAGGATATGGAAGCAGCTGCTGATTATATTACAAGACTTGTCTATTCTCCAATTGTAGCCCTAACAGAAATACTTGTCAGGTGATGATATGGGAATTCCATGGGAACTTACAGTTGACAGAAATATACCTAAAAATGAAGCAAAAGTAGCACTGATTTGTATCTATTTGGGATGATGGAGAAATCTATACAGTTAGGCTTTAATCCATTAGCTGAGACTTGAGCCCCCACTCAGCTAATGGGGGCTGGAAAGCCTATTTGGAAAGCCTTAAAAAAAACCTTCATTGAATTGTTAATAAAGTGTGGTACCCTTTTTTCATTAAAGAAGTCCAGTTTGATTTCTGCTTAGGGAAATGCATATCATGCGGGAAGCTGAAAATGTAGTGTTGTGTATTCAAACTACTTTTGGTGCTCCTGATTTAGCAGAGTTAATCTCATCTTCTCATAAAAAGTGTTACTGGCCACATATATAGATCATTATTCCCTTAACAACCATCACCACAGGATTAATGAGTCCTTTGCAGGCAGTGAATAAGTATGATTTATCATTGACAGCAATGCCAATGTAAAATGGATTTTGTGTGGTTAAATAAATAAATAAACAAGCCCACACAACTGAATAGCTGTTGATGAGCTGTAGACCAACTTCAATCACAGTATAATTGCTGCCATCATTTCTAATTATTTGTAAATATGTTTATAATTATCAAAATTAAAACAATTAGACATCCTTCCTTCCCTCTTCTAAGGCTAATATTTCAAAGTTTAACACAGTCTGGGAATAGGAGAGGTAAATTTAGTTAAGAGCTTTAGAAAAAATAACATTGCGGTAGCTCTTTTCTAAAATATACAGATATGCAAAATCAAACATTAAGGTCTTCCCTCCACCACCAAATATATATATATATATATATATATAGGCCAGAACACAAGTCACTGTTAGTGGAAAAAATATTACAATGAAATTGATCTCAAACACCTAAAAAAAAAAAAAAAGGTCAAATGCCTAAGTAAAATGCACTTATGAAGACCCTTTATCCTGTGACTCAGTAGACCATTGAAATGAATCATTTCTACATGCATGGTTTCTCAAGCAGCACTCCAAAGTAATCATATTTCTAATATCTTTCCTAGGATAAACTGAGCCAGAAATACATGTTTACTGGCTGAAGCATGGTATGATGGAATATACATCTCTTTCCAGGATCAGCTGGGATTTCCTTGTTCTGAAGAATTTCAATCTATTCCATACAGAGCACTGGTAGCTTTCCCAATGAGACAACTACAGCTGCTACTCATAAATACTGACAGGACTGTCACGGTCTTGTGGAGTTCTCAGAGTATAGCTCTTAAGGAGTGATTGATTGGGTCTCTTGCCTTGATTTTCTTGATTGGGAAGCAGGATTATAAAGCTGTCCAAAGCAGGGGCCAGCATCCTACAGTTCATGGGTTGGATCCAGCATGCAAAGCCACAGCTTTGGCAGCAGGAGGCTTTCTGCTCACACTATGCCACAGCCTGGCAGCAGAGGCTTTGGTGTAGAGGGATCTCTCGCCATGCTGTACCACAGCTGGGTAGCAGGGCGAAATGACAGAGGCGGACGGATCCTAGTGCCAGCCTTCCTCTGACCCACGTTGGGTCATTTCAGCCAGCTGCCAGAAAATGTTGCCCATCCCTGGCCTACGAGTCTTGATCAGTGTATTTACCTTCCTTGGGGTGGAGAGGCAGAGGGGGAATTTTTAGGTCTGAGTGCATTTTTCATGTCTTGGCAGAAGCCTTAGGGACAAACTCAACTAGTTTTATCTCTACTCCCCACTTATAAATGAACCTTTTTAGGTCCTGACCCTGTGTTATTATATAGAAATAGTCACTGCCAAACTAGAGTCAAATCCCTTTGGGGAGTAGTTGGGAGAAGCCATAACAAACAGTCATTTGAAGCACAACTCTGGAACAAATAGAGCAGTGGTGCCCAACCTTTTTTTGCTCTGACCCTAAATTGGCCACCAACAGGACCTCCCGACCCGGTGCTGCGGGTACTGCTGGGAGCGGAGTGCTGTGGCAGTGGTGGCAGCAGCCCAAGGGGGGGGGAGCTGCCATTGTGGGGGGTGGCCCCTTTCCGCCCACCTGCCTGCCTGCCACTCCTGGGCCATGTGCATATATGTGTGTGTGCATGTGTGTGCGGGCCCTTCATGGTCCTACTGAGGACCCCCGGTGACCCTGATTTGGGTTGCGCCCCAAGGTTGGGAACCAATGAAATAGAGGTTAGTGCAACTGGATAACATAGTAGAGGCAGTGGCCATCCATGTGGAGGCTTCTGTTGATCCCAGAAGTCTACATACAGGGGTGGATGGGGGGATGCAATGGTGCATTTGCACCTTTGATTCCTGCTTCACCCAAAGTTTAAAACAAGCTGCCCAGCAGTGGCAGCAGCATTCCTATTCAGGCAGAAGTGAGGGAGTCACTTGAATTCATGGGTCATTATAATCTGCCTGATTCCTTCTAATCTCTTCATTCCACAGGTGTTAACAAGCCTCCCTCTTTTTTTTTTAATACTCTTCAACTACTATTTCTTTCTCAATTCTGCTGTCTGCTAGCTGTCCTGATACTGTCTTTCCTATTTAACAGCCCTGCAGACACTTTTTTAACTCTAGTTAAAACATTAACTCAGGTGGGGGAACATTTGACTTTGTTTTATGACTTTGAAAGAGATGTACATTTAATTCGAATGACTACAAGGCAAAAGAGACAACATCTTTTGAGTATTTTTTGCTTAGTTTGTTGTGTTTTTAATACATAATATAGCAAATTACATATATCAAATGAATACACATTCTAGTAAAGTTGTATTTATTTTCACTTCAATTTTAATATGAATAATATAGCTCTAGGCCCCTAGAATATTAGTAAAGCTTCTAGTTTCTTTTTACCTGGAGAAAAATATGTGTTATGTTCTCTGTGATGATGCATCACATCTGCACACCCCTTTCAAAATCCTAGCTCTGTCCCTGTCTACATAGATGGATTAAATGGGGTAGAGTCCCTTCACTTCCTTTGCAGGAGAGAATCACCCTCCTAGGTTCCCCAATATACAGAGTTTACTAATAAAAACTGTCCCCTTTAACATTAAGGATCCTCAGTAAAGATTTTAAAATTTGGCACATTGTGCAACACTTCTAATCACACTGATGTTGATCTGTGGGGAAAAACTGAACCACAAGTATTAGGCTTACAAGGATGGTGATTATATTACATACAGTCATATCATTTTTCAAAAGTTTGTCCTTGTGATTTTGCTTTACTTACAGCAAAAAAAACCAAAAACAAAAACAAACAAACAAACAAAAACTACTACTATTGGATGAGCAAAACTGGTTATCCACACGCCCTAGATAAGAATTGTTTAAAAGTTAATAACAAAAATGTAACTATGCTATAAAAAGATTTGTACAGAACTCAAACTGCTAATTCTCTCGTTACTGATTTTGACAGATAAATCTACAGCAGGTCAGAAAATTAAGTTAGTGAGTCATACAATGTGAAAGTGAACGAACATATTTCCTCATTCAAAGTAAGGCATTCACTGTGTCATCTGTGGCTGATAACTTTACCTCAGTATGAAACACCCATATGCTTGGCAAATTCCCTTTAGTTAGCTACATGCCTCACTAGTCATGTCTGGTTTCAGATGTCTCAGATGCCAGCACTTATAGAAATGACAAAAGCTGCAGTAAATATTAGGGGGAAAACCGTTCTCCAAATAAATTGGAGACTTATAAGTGATGAAACATGGTCTAGTTCAAATCTCTTTAATAGAGATCTCTAGTCTGTTTGAAAGCTACTGACATCAAATGTATGTCTATGGACCAAAACTAAATTAGCCATATAAGTAAGATGATAAATCTTAAAAACAGACACAAATCGTTAGACAAACCTTGACTAAACTTTGACTGCTCAGGATGAACATAAGCACACAAACAGAGAGCACACACAGGGATGCATGTAATATAAATGATGAAGGAGTAAGAGTGATATGCTCAATAGGTGATCTGAAAGAGAAATATTTACTTAGATATTGCTTTCAAAACCTAGGAAAATAAGGGAGGCTGATCTGTTTTGGCTTATCTTGGCATCTATACTACACTTATTAAAGTGATATCTATGTGTTTAGAACATTCTATAAATAAGTTTAATAAAAGATCTATCCTTTTTTAGGCATTTCTCCAAAATATTAATTGGTGAGTTACTTGTATGCTATAGACCACATATTCCTCCCACTGCTGCAAACATCACCATCAGTGACATCAGTGCTTACAGTGACACCTGCCACATGTACACACCCACCTTTACTATGCACATTACACCTGTTCTTAACACTGCCAAGTGATGGTCCACCTCATCTGAAAGCCTGACAATAGACCAATCTAAAAAAAAGACTCTAGGACAGGTGGTCATTGCACTCACCTCTTCTTTCTCTCTTTCCGTGGAGCTCTGGCTCTTATTGTCCATAAAGCACTGTAGAGTGAGAATGGTGACCCTGACTATACTGCTGTTGTGACCTCACTTTCACTGGTTTTCATACTGGATCGCCTCTTTTCCTATGACCACATTCAGATTTATGTTAACATCACCACCTTTTCTTGCACACAGCAGCTGGCATATACCAAAGGCTCACTGTGTACACCATGCAACTGAACTTGCTGTGTGCTTGGGAAAAATTATATCAGATGGGATTGTGTGATGTATTTTGCCCTTAATTTGTTGTTTATGGAATAATGTACCTTTTTCCTTGCTGTTATTCTGCACACCAGGGTTGCTGACAGTCCTTGCAATTTACTGCAATAAAGTCAATATTGAGGTAAGGGAAATTACTCCTTTTTACAGTCATCCAGAGTAGTTTGTATCCAATTTCTAGAGTTTTATCTGATAGATCGCAGTACCCAGGGCCATGTTGTGCCATCCATATTTAAGCAGAATTCCCTGATGAAATCAATAGTGAATTCTGCTTAAAATGGATGGCAGGTACGGCCCTTAGAAATCAGTCCCTCTTTTCTAATGAGTACCCAAAGGAGATTCTAGCCTTGAGATGCTTAGGGTCAGATATTTCAAGTGACCTTAGCAAAGCTCATACTTTAGTGTAAAGGTTTGTAGATGTATGTTGATCTGCATTTTGTAATATTTTAACAGCCCCCCTTTAAAATGGCATTATTCACTTAAAATCCAGAAACCATACAAGGATGCATACAATGCAGTCAGATTTGACTGGGCTGCTTTGTTCCAAATACAGGTGAGAGATCTGTTCGTCTCTGGCATCACTCCACAGATATGCAACATTTCTATAGTTATGTCAAGTTCTTCTTCTGCCAGGAAAAAGGCCGGGCCGAACATGCTTCCTTTGTCACTGGAAAGAATCCATTCCAAAATGCCATCCATCTTTGCAAAGATAAAAATCAGAGATTGAGGGAAGACTTTAAACATGATAATCTTCTGACACTTGAAAAGACAAATGAATTGCTGTTCATGAGCTGGCATGTCAACTTACTGACCTACCCTGGTCATTTGGAGTCTTGAATTGCATGAAAATGCAGAGCGGAAGAGAACAGAGCAGTTACATGACCCTTAGAGGGACAGGACAAGGGTTTCAAAAGTGACTAGTGATTATAAGTGTCCAGTCCTGGATTTTCTTTTTTTCAGGACCATATAAGGAGTCTCTGGCTGCGTAACTGAACAGAGACACTTGAAATCACCTGTCAGTTTTGAAAATCTTGGCTTTACTCATTAGATCTAGCTATAATTCAGATTTGTACAGCACTAGTCACTATAATACATTAGTTTTCATGAACAGCATGTGAGAATTCATTTAATTGAATGCAAATTCTGTCAAGTACCTTTTCACGCATAACCTTTTCATGCAAGTACCTTTTCATGCATAACCTTAACATGCTTTTTTCCTAATGACTCAATATTTTTCCACTGGCAAACACTGGGGAGGAAATTCTGCACTCCTTATGTTCACTTTAATAGCTAGTTTATTAGAATAAAGATTGTAGGTTTTCCCCGTTTGACCTGTGAACCTCCTATAAAGTCAAAGGAGCTGTGCATGAATTATTAGTCAGGACAGAAATAAGTGTATGTTTTTAAACAAGCTTAATATTAATCATCTGTTTTCCTACTTCTATGTACATCTAGATTGCATTTCATTTAGCCTCAAAGGCCACATCCACATGAGCGTGGACGTTTGTTTCCCCATGGGACAAGTAGCAGTGGCACACCTTGTGCCGCTGCTATTTGTCCCCAGGGAACACCTGTGTCACACACCCTCTGGTACATGACAGGTTACTCTGGGTGGGGTAGGGAAGGCTGGAGCCAGCAACTGTGCTTTCCCCAGCAGTGTCACCTAGAGTCCTGGGGGCTTTGGGGAGCTGCAGCTGTGGTGCTTCTGCATCTGGGAGCCTGGCCAGCAGCCGGAGTGTGTCTCCAGCTGGCCAGGCTCTGGTTTGGGGCAGTGTGCTGCTGCCACGTGCACTTCCCCATTTTTTTTTTAGCATGGGTTTTTTTGACCCCAGAATCTCCCAGGGTCAACTCCTCCCCCCCTTACAAGATAGCAGCACGAGGAATGCCTTCATATGCCATGTGTGGTGCTGCAGATGGGTCTGCAGTACCACATACCGCATGTTCATGCTTGTCTGGCTGTGGCCTAATAGTCATGTGTGGATACTTTCCCCGTGAACCCTGTATAGGGGGAAAAAATGCCTTCTTTTTACAATTTCCTGCAACAGCTGATAAGATTATTTCATGATTTGTGCTGCATTTTTAGAGACACTCTTGCATTTGAAAATACATTAAGTTATTGCAGGATTTTATTAGATTTCTAAAATAGCTCTATTCCCCCATTATTTTCACACTGGCCAGATACTAATCTATCAATTGAATATATTTGAGGGCTGGTTCACTCCAGTCATTATGAAAGGTATCTGTGGAGTTCAGTGATCCAGTTTAAACAAATAAAATCAATTCACTTCTTGGCAGTTTTATACCATCCTACCCCTTGAAATTTCCTCCCTGCTGAAGTAGAATGATTTGTTTGGACTCTAATGAAAATTGTTTTCAGGTTGGAAAGGACAAAGAAGGTCATTTTCTTGCTTAAAATATTGTGCATTGTTTCAGCTTGCCCATGTGTTTTGTAATGGGGGAAACTGCCTATTAACAACATTGAATTGCAAGCCATGAAGCTCTGTGAGCAAATAAAGTATGGGATGGTTCAAGGCAGCAGCTCTTAACCTTTTCCATCCTGTGACCTCATGCTATAATGGAAAGGTTTCCAGACCCCCAGTGCCCTATAGGAGCAAAAAAATCAGGTGATTGTAAGACTGAAACCCATTCATGACTCACATAATGATCATAACACCAAGTATAGAACCCATGATTCAGAAGATGGATAACAGGTTACTAGTGGTAAATCTGTATCACAAATCCATCCTAGCCTAGCAGTGAACAAAAGGCAATATAATCAGTGTGGAGGCACATAGGATGATGTCTTCAAGGTAGCCAAAGGGAGTAGTGTTCCCAAATCCTATCAACTTTCAGTGTGCATTTGAAGCTCCTAATTCATTGAGGCATCTTAAAAAAAAATCACACCTCTATTCACTAGTGAACTGGAAGGAATAGTTTGATCCCTAATGGGCACCTGCCTGCACTGCTAATGACACTGCTACATGGCACTGACTGGTTCCCATGCTGGCAGCCTCAGTGAAAGGCCAAAGATTGAATGAGCTACAGGGTATGTAGTACTTCTAGCTCAGGTTAAAAGTACTAGAGTGTGTGGAAGCTGGCAGTGCCACTATACTGTGCCTGCCTTCCTACCATGATCTCAGTTGTTATTAAGGTATCACCTGTTCTATGCTTCAATAAAGAACTGGATTTTTCAGGGCTCCTATCTGATGCCTTTCAGTAGCAACTAAATTAATTCTAAAGAACTATAAACAGAAGCTTGATACCAGTTTTACTGAAAGATGTTATCACACATAGCACCAGTATACATTTTCTAAGCAAAGGGTAACTGAGATGTTTGGCCTTGCTGGATGCTATACTCAGGAAAAGTGGGTATTTACTCTTGCTCCTTTAACTAAAAGGCTCATAAATCAAAGGATGTTCTCAGACCATCACCTTTTGCTGAAGCTATGCCTACAATACAGAAGGGATGCACATCAGGAACCATTGCTGGCAGAGAGTATGCCTTGAGGCAGATCCCAGTAGGGCAGGTAAAGGAATCTTTTCCTTATAGTTGAGATATGAGACTACTAATAGCAACAGGCTGCCACCTACACTGGGAATATTAAGGTAGGAACTCTGAGATCCAATGATTGTGACTGGACAGGGACCTTACACAGCACCCACTTAGGCAGTCTCATGCACAGACTATTGCTACTTTCCAGCCACTTGACCCTCCTGTAATATTTAGGGAGGAAGAAATGCCTGAGTCCATAGTATTTCCCAAGCTGCCTGGAGTCACGTTGTGTCATTATCCTAGCAAAAAAAATGTGTGGGGTGGGGGTAGAACCTGCTGTATAACTGTGTTGGCTGACATGCATGGTATACATTGCGGGTCCCCTTCAGAGGTGAAGTGGAGAGCAGCTGAAGGATTTTAGCATCAGGGAGCAATGTTTCGGTGCACCCTTGGTTCATAACCCTTTAGCCCTCATCCTTCTGCAAAGATAAACCAGAGCTTGTTTTTTCATGTAGGCAACATATTCTCTAGCCAGATTTTCAAAAGGACACAGTATCCTGAGGACTCAGCTGTACTGATATCTGACCATCATTGTCACAATAAGAGCAACAGGCTGCTGAAAATTATTTGAAATTCTGGCCCCCAGGGTGGATAATGGAACCTGTTGCTGAAAAACATTAATTTCTTATATGTGATTGACCTGCAGTTGAAAAATCCTAGATCCATTCAAGGGGCAGCTGTGAGGAGATAGGAAAGAAAGAGTGATCCAACAGTATGGCATGCTTATGGCAGTGATTTTCAACCAGGGTGCTGTAGTACCCTAGGGTGCCTTGAGATCCCTTCGGGGGGAGGGGAGAATGACACAGTGTTAGCACTGTAAGGTGTGCAAACATGATTCATAAGATAGATTCCTATTGAAAATCTCACAATGTATCATGTTAAATACATTCTGAGCTGTTGTGGTCTTTCTGAGTTCCCTGCAACAGAAAAACTACTCTATTATTTTCCTATGGCCAAAAAATGAGTGAAAGCTAAGAGCTGACATTTTCCAAAGGAGACCTTGGGTATAATAAGGGGTGCCTTGAGTCTTAAGAGATTGAGAACTACTGGCTTAGGGTGACTACAATAATATTCATGCCTAGCTCATATAGCACCTTAGTGAATCTCATACAGGCTACACTAACCAAACCTTATTCTGAGCTCTCCTCAGATCTGTTCCAATCAGCACTGTGTACACCACAGGGAATAATGCAATTATGTGCTTGCGCAGTTTTGTGCATAAAACGTATGACTGTGCATAATTTTGCATCTTTTAACCTGGACCAGCTCTATGCCTCCAACTCTGAGGGGCTCCTGGCACTCCAGCTGGGAGCCCCATGTGGAGGTACCGAGCACAGTGGTGCATGACTGGACAGCTGGTGAGTGGGCAGGAGAGGTCCTGCCTGCAGGAGGGGGTAGTGGGCAGGGGGTGTGGGGGGGGGGGGGGGCCCCCCTTGCCACATGCCCCTCCCTCCCCCCCACCCAAGGTGCACAGCCCCTGCTGCTGCCAGCAGCAGCAGCATGCAGCGGGCTCTTGGAGTGGTCATGGCTGCGTGGTGCATGGCTTCAGCTGAGTCCTGGGGGCTGCACATGGCAGCATGGAGCTGGCCTAGCCA
Source organism: Alligator sinensis (assembly GCF_000455745.1). NCBI lineage: Eukaryota > Metazoa > Chordata > Crocodylia > Alligatoridae > Alligator > Alligator sinensis. Next base: position 1,494,082 of record NW_005842040.1, on the reverse strand, counting down.
GCCCACTGGTGCACGGCATCAACCCAGACTGGGCCGGCTCCATGCCAGCATCTGGGGCTTGCAGCACTGCAGTCGGGAGCCATGCACCATAGGGCTGAGCTGGGTCTGTGCCTCCATGTGGGGCTTCCAGCACTCCAATGAGAAGCCACACACGGAGGCACCAGAGCCAGTTTGGTCCAATGGTGTGCAGCTACCTGCTCCCAAGTGCAGCTTCCTGCTGGCATGCTGGAAGCCCCATGTGGAGACATGGAGCCCACCAGGCCCAATGGCCCACAGCTCACACATGCAGTGCCATGAGTCCCATGTGCTGGGACAGAGCCAGTCCAGTTTGGTCTGAAGGTGTGGGCCAGTGGGCCAGTCTGGTTTGGTCTGAAGGCGTAGGCCAGCGGGCCAGTGCAGTTTAGTCTGAAGGTGTGGGCTAGTGAGCCAGGCCATGTCAGCTCTATGCTGCCATGTTCAGCCCCCGGGACTCAGCACTTAATTTTGAATTTTTCTGAGCATAATTCCCTGAAGGGTAACTATGCCATATGAACCAGTAGATGTTAAATGAAAGACTCAAAATATGATCACAGAAAAGTCTTACCAATTTAAGCTGCTTGACCACCATTTTCTGCTCCAGACAGGTTGCAAGGAGGGGCAGCATTCTAGAGTCCAGATCTGTGAGAAATAAAGCAAAAACCTCAGGGAAGGTCAAGAAAAGAAACTGTCAGTCACCTCACCTGTGCTGAATTTGACTAGGGATTTTCTACTGAGGCACAAAGTTTAACATGCCATAGAGTCCCCCATGCTTCTTTTTCTTTTTGTTTGTTTTCTATAAAGCCCTGAAGATCTGACCTTAAACCTAGAAATCCTTTAACTTCTGACCACAGTCCTTCCAGCCATGGACTTCATAGGATTTTCAATAGCAAAATGCTCGCTCGCTCTCTCTCTCTCTCTCTCTCTCTCTCTCTCTCTCTCTCTCTCTCACACACACACACACACACACACACACACACACACAGCAATGGTAAAGAAGCAATAGTTTTGACAGAAGGCTATGCCAAGTTCCACATGCTCCAGGACAAATAATGAGACTTGGTTAGTAAAAATGTATAAGAAATGGGAAGGCTGCAGAATCCCATAGCAGAAAGCTAAAAGGCAAGAGAAGAGGACACGAAGAATAAAGTCAAATCTAGTCATACAGCCATTCAGAACAGTGGTGCTCAACCTTTTGGTGCTGTGGGCTGGTTGAGTGGCACAGGGCCAGTCCATGGGCCAGATTGGACCCCACACACTAGGATCAGCTCTCCCTCTCCCTGCTCCACAAAGACTGACATACTGCACTGCCTCCAGCCATCCCCTGTGTGTCCCTGGGCAGGAACCATCTCTGCATGCTGATCTAGCGTGCTATTCAACTCAGGGGCTCCTCACAGGTCCAGATATTTGGCAGCAGGGGAGCAACAGTTAATGCCACTACTTTCCTATTGCCAAGTTTTTGAACCTGTGTGACCCCTGCAGAACAGATGGCGCGGCTCCATGGGCTAGACCTGGCCCATGGGCTGGGGTTGAGCACCCCTGATTCTGACCGGGCCTTGCTAAGGGGCAGTCTATCCTTGACATTTTTTCTTAGCCTTTTCATGTTAGTTGCCTTTTATTCAAAGTCATGCTCTCCCCTTTCATTTACTGTAAAAAATGTTCTAAATATCAATGATAAAAATGCTAAGCTATACATTTGTTTTCATGTTTTTTTCAAGAGAACACTTGATTTTGAAGGGGAAGGCTATGTAAAGAATGGGGAAATCAGATTTTTGTTTGCTTTAGCTTGTAATAAAACTTTCAATGTCTTTTGCCTCCTTGACTGCCTTTTGTGTGGCCCCGACCCCTGGAGGACTCTCCAATTGAGAAACATTATGGCAAAAGTAACCCAATTTTTTTTACTGATTTGTCTAGACTTCTCCAGTCTTTCCTAATCTTATTTAATCTGTGAAAGTAACATCTTTGTTTTTCACTTCCCCCTCACCAATATTTTTTCTAAATTCATGATTAGCGGAAGGAAAAATGTATACAACTTAAATAGCAAATGAAATTACAGCCCTCCTTGTCTTTGATTTCCATGAACCTCATGTTCAAACAGCTTGTTATAATTTTCACACCACCCACAAAACAACAAAGTCAATCTTGCACCTGCTCTACCATGACTTAGATCGAAGATGCACGCTCATTCAGAGTGTTGCCCGTCCTATTTTAAGGAATGCATTTGGGTTCAGTCTGTCTGCTGTAGGCAGTTTACATATTTGAAATCTGTGACCTGGAAGAAGCTAAACCTGTAAAGATCCATTCCATTTTTCCACAGATCTGTAGCAGAAAACATCAAATGGGAATGGACAGTTGTCTTGGCTGATCAAAATATTTCTGGATCTTCCCCACTCTTGTTATACTGGGGCTGGGCTTTTCCCGACATGAGGCAGCTCTCATTCTAAGGCTGCTGCTTTCAATCTGTTAAAGTCTGTTTCTTGAGGTAAGGATAATGTGAAAAGTGCTTGCCACTGGGTTTGGTTCTTCCAGTAAGACTCTGATAGCCTAGAGGCATGACACCGTACCAGACAAATTGGAATATCCTGAATATGCCTATGAGCATAACCTCCCAACTCTGCCAAATACATGTACCACTGGAAGAAAAGCATACTGACTGAACAGCAATAATATCAATGATCTAAAAGAACCAGAAGATGGAGGGACATGTCAGGCTGAGTTCTCTCAAATTCTCAGAAGACAGCCCTGACTTTGCGTGAACACAAAGGCAATAGAAATTCTACAACCCTCTGAAAAATAAAAAGGCCAGGCAGAAAACTCAGATGAGTGGCTGGACACAAAACTAATTGAAGTCCAGTACATTAAAATACAGAACTGTATATGGGGACGTAGTTCCTCATGGATAAGGATGATCCATCCTGCTTTCTCCAAGTCAGAAGTTTTTCAAGTAACTTAGGGCTCTCTGCCCATACTGATTAATATCTCCATACCTTCTAAAGAAGAACACAGGAAGTGTAATGGTTGCCATAATAAATGTGCTTCTCCTCTTTCACCCTCTTGAAAAACCCCTAAGTCCTGAAGCAACTTTTCCACCCGAGGCTGGAGATTTTCATCCAGGGAATCCAACACTGAGTGCATAGGTTCACCCCCAGCCAGGGAAATTTCCAGCTGATAGCAAATAAATATAAGAAGGGTGGGAAAGGGAAGAAAGCTGTTAATCAGGGTTCAGATGCCTACTTCAGAAACATGTGTACATGCATGTGTGCACATGCACCAGGCAAACAAATGTGAGAATTTTTTACTTGTATAACCACTGAGGAGTATGTTATATGGCTCTGTCTCTATATTTGAACTGTAGTGGTTAGCCTGTTACAACTTCAGCTAACAAGATATTGATGCTTCAGCTCCATCTGTATCACTTCGTGCTTTTAGCTCTGCTTGTCACCACATCTGTTGCAGCTGTGTTGGTCAAGGCGGCAGCTATCTCATTTGAAAAGGTACTTCCCTTTGTTTATATGAAGAACAAGTACTTTATAGACAGCAAGATACACGAATACACTGAGTCAGTGGGTGCGTCTATACAAGAAGCTAGAAGCACAGTAGATTAATTCTACTGCACATTTGCGTGTCACAGCAAAAGCTGTGCTAATGTGCAGTAGAATTAGTCTACTGCACATTAGTGTCACCAAAAAGATGTGCACTGGTGTTATTGTGCAATAGTGCTGATTATGGTGCATTTAGTTAGCACATGTTATTAATGCGTGTGTAGACATGCCCAGTGTGTCTCAAACTTGATCCAAAGGGGTCACAGCAAAGTAGACTAGAAGTTAATTCTGTCTCCATGATCCACTCCATCCTTGATCTCTTTTCTGAAACTGGCAAATAGTGCCAACTACATGGTATTTTTGTGATGAGAATGCCTGTCTCCTTCACGCTGTATGGAGACCATTAAGCAAATAGGAATAAATCTCAGTCATTACACACTAGGCAGGATGCAATACAGTGACCTAGAGACAAAAGGCTAGACCCTGTATCCTATTACTGATTTCCTCAGTCATCTGTCCCCATGGTAAATGTAATGCAGGGGTGAGCAAAATGCAGCCTGCAGGCCGGTTGTGGCCTACTAGGCCATTTTATCCGGCCTGCGGGGCCCCTAAAAAAATTAGAAAATTAATATTTTTCTGCCCCTGACTGCCTGTCATGCAGCCCTTGATGGTTTGCCAAAACTCAGTAAGCGGCCCTCCCCCCGAAATAATTGCCCACCCCTGATGTAATGGCTAAAGTGGTTCCCCATCTATGGTATGTGTACCACCAGTAGTACTCAGGCCACCTGTCAGTAGTACACATTAACAGATTTATTATAATTACTTTATATGAAAAAATTTGCTGGCGGTACTTCAGGTTGAGCTGAAGTTGTATAATTTTAAACTGGTGGTGTGCAATCTGTCAGAGTTTGGGAACCCCTGGAAGTATACTGTTTCTTCTTAACACTAAATCTCCTTTATTTTGCTCGAATACATACAGTGTTCAAAACACAGTAACCCTAGCAGGGACATGTGAAGACTTCTTAGTGCAAGTGCAAATTAGAATCTGCACTTTAAATCTTTCCTTTCTGTAACCTACAACCTACATTTTCTTTTCAAAGCCATTGGTCTCAGCATTGGAATTCCCATGTGGGGGCACAGTCTACCAATAGATCTGGTCAATTAGCTCTGTTATGTCTATGGTAGGTTACAGTGTTGTAGCGAGCAATCAGTTGGAGTGATTAATGTGCACCTAATCTTTATATAAGAGGCACTTGGTTTGTGCTCATTTCACAAGTGAACCAAATCAATGCATTTCTTGGATTAATGTGAACACATACAATGATTTAAAGAGCACCTACCAGAGTTTGCACAGTTGATATAATGTCACCATCCTGCAGAAAGCTCAAAAAGTTTTCCAGCAGATTGAGCTTGAGACTTTGACTCAGATATGTCAACTGCTCATATTCTTCTTTAACAGTGCTCTTTACTGTTTGAAATTCTGATGGAAGGTACAGGGTTTGAATTACACTTTGACTCTTTGCGGGGGGGTCATTGATTAACAAGTCCACCTAAGTGAAGGAGCAATCCAATTGGAACCCCCCTTCCCCCCCCCGGGTTATGATTTTCAAATCTTATAAAGGGACTCTCATCTCCTGGGGGTGGACTCAGCCCCCACCGAACACCTCCTTAATTCACACCCTGGGTAGGTAAAAATCAACCTCTTAGATCACAGCCAGTTGCTAAATCGAATGGGTTGGTAAGTTCTTCTACCAACTCCAATCATAGAGGAATGTTATTTAATGTTCTTATTATATTAATCATGGGGAATATTGTTTAGTGTTTGTAATATATAGGGCTAACATGGGAAACAAGGAGTCAAACAGTGAGGCAAGATACAGTGAACGTCACAGAGCTGCTGTACCAGATAGCCAAGGACTGAGCCATGCTGCATCTCTAATTCTGGGCTCTGAAGTTCCATTCCCAGTTCTGTCAGGGGCTCATTTTGGCCCCGCACAGTAGAGGCTATTAGTTGTCTGGGTGGGCCTTAAGGTGGTACGTTAGCTTGGAAGATACAACGGGCTCGTTTTGTAGCTCTGAGCCTGTCTGTGTCTAAGTGCCTCAGTTTCTCCCAGAAATGAAATGAGTATGGTGATCTCTCTCTGATGAGAGTGTGGTTTGGATTAATCAGGACATGTTGTTAACCTCTGTGAGAGTTACTAGACATGTGAAT
>NW_005842040.1:1479651-1488282 GCF_000455745.1 Alligator sinensis | reverse complement strand
TTCCTGCTGGGCCTTTTTTAAGCCCATAGAGATCAGAGAAATGGAAGCAAAATATGATGGAAGGAATTAAGCAGATGCAGCTTGCCTGTTAGTGAAGACACCAGCTCATTCTTGACACCTGAAATGAGAAAAATACCTTTTTCTTATCATTGCTCTCAATTAAGTGGAAACAGAAACATAACAAGATTAAATCCTTCTCTGGTACCTTTTTCTCCAGACTGCCAATAGCATTGTGAGCAACCATGAACTGAGCATCTCAAGCTCCCAGAAGCTAGAATGGTGCAAATCCAGGAAGGTCAAGCAACCCAAAGCTACACGCACCAACTCAGTGTCAGTGCCAGGAACAGGATCCAGGGGTTCCTGACCCGCTTTGCATTTTGCTGACCACTGGACTCAGACTCTCTCCCTACTAATAATCCAGCTCAATTGCTTTATCCTAATTGGGTCTTAATTCATAGCAGACCTACTAGCCATTTTTCTACCTCAACCCACTACTGTTGTGTCCTGAGAGCACCTTTTAAGAACCCAAACCCAGCTGCCCTTCTTTACCTATAACAGCTTGTTTGTAAAGTTCTTTGTGACAGTCACATTCCCTCCATGCTCACACTTCAAACAGTGGCCTTTTCATCCTGTCCTAGTTACATTTTTGAAGTATCTCATAGGCAGCGAAGCAGCTTGAATAAGTCTCTGTGAATCTGGCTGAACACATACTCATGTTGACTCATTTTGACTTCAGTCATCTATGAGCCAGACCTAAGATGTGGCTGCTGTGAATAAGCTAGATGAGAGATGCAGAATGGGAGAAAAGAATATAAATGATACAAAGTAAGAGACCTGAGAAGTCTAGATTAATAAAATAAAATAAATAGTTTACCGTCATGCATGAATAAACTCCTAGCCTTTGGGTTTTTGTCCTTGTGGCAACCTGGAGCAGGAAACAGAAATTATTATTAATGATGCTTTGATCTGAAGTTAGGATCTTACACTACTCTCCACCCATTAATTAGGCCCCCACTGACTTCTTAATTATTTTCTCCTTTTTCACAGAGCAGGAAACGGTAACTTGCCTCTGGTCACAGCAACTCAGTGGCACAGGTGAGAGGGGAACCTGGGAATCTTTGCATCCAAAGCACCCAATGTCAGCAGTTACTTGACCCCAACATGTGGCAGTGATATAAACTTTTTGTAATCCTGACCCCATGGCAGGTAATTCAAGCCAGGATGCTAACATTAATCTATTCTCAGCACTTCTGAGTGTCACACCTGCATTTGAGATGGTACATCCATTCCACAGCTCTAACCACAAGATAAAACCACCACTTTCCATCTAATATTATTATGAGGACAGTAAAAATGGACACTGAGTTGGGCCACAAAAAGCAAAAGGAATATGGCCACAAACTCCTGGAAGACCGTTTCAAGCTTAACACTAGGAAAAACATTTTCACAGTCAAGGTGTCCAGACTGGAATAGGCTCCCTCCAGGGGTGGTGCAATCACCTACCCTAGATATCTTCAAGAGAAGACAGGATGGTCACCTTGCTGGGGTCACCTGGCCCCATTTGTCTTTCCTGCCTAGTGCAGGGGGGCTGGACTGGACGATCTTGCGATGTCCCTTCCAGCCCCTTACAATCTTTGAATCTACGAACATAACAGCTCTAAAGCTGGACATATTACCACATGATGCACACTTAGCTTAGTTCACATACAGAAATCTCTCTTGTGGGTAATCAGCGGCTCTACCACGTATGCCATCACTGTGCCCTTAGGAATCATCACCGCTTTCTTTGTAATGCTTCTGCCCCGCCCCTGGAGATTCAAACACAGGTCACAAGGCTCTGGTGAGACTCCTGAGGCAGATCAATAAATCATCAGGTGGCTCTTTGACAAGCACTGGTTCTCAGTGGAGTCTGGGGGATTACTTAGCTCCTTCATCAGAAATAGACTTCTGCTTATTTATGGATTTTAAACAAAGCTGCTTTTGAGCAAATTTCTTTAGAGAAAGGAGCAATCTGTGTGGCATGGCTTCTTGATAGCTGCTTCATTTTAACAAACATAACATTTAATAGAACAAAATTCCATATAAACCATGTCTTTCCTTTCTCTCTCTCTGACTTAAGAAGCTTTTCTGAATTTATGCTAGGGTAAAGTGTCAGACAGATAATTCAAGCGTCTCATTCAACTTAAGCAGTTGCAAGGCTGGCTGCATCTTTCAATTTGCCCATTGCCACAAACCTGGATTCCAAACATCTCCACTGCACTTATCTGGACATTCCCTCCTCCCTGGATTGTCTTCTTTATGACCAGCGGCTCCATTAGTTCAAAAGCCTCAGTCACAACATACAGCTCTGTCCTCTGCGAGTCTGAGAACTGCTGTATGAACAGGTGAGTCATGTCAATTTTCCTGTTGAGGACACATAGAAATAGAATGACTATCATCTGCAGTTACTACAAAGGATCCCAGAACTTATGCTTCAGGATATAAGCCAAATATCAGCTGCTTATCTTTAGGAAGAAACCTCCCTTATGCACATGTTTTGCAGTTTAGCGAGGGAAATCATTACACTGTTTTTTGGCTAATGTTCTTACTAGTTTGGGTGCTCACATGTGCCTCATCACCATAATGTCTGAGTGTCTAACAGTAATTAATGTAATTATCTTCACAGTCCCCTTGTGAATAGGGAAGTGCTGTTATCCCATTCTGTAGATGGGGAACTGGGGAACAGAGAGCTTAAGGAGACATCTATGCTGCAATGCAAAAGTGGGATTATATGTGTAGACATACTTGAGCTAGCTTTCAACTCGCTAGCTCAGGTACCAACAGCAGTGTAAATTGCTCTACTTGGGGCTCAGAGAAACACCCACTGGATGAATCTACATGTGAAATGGACACGCTGAATAAACTTTGGTGCAGTTCATGCTGGAGTTTATCACTCCAAGGTGCAGCATTTACATGTGCGCCTGGCACTACAGCACGTTGAGCTGGGGTGGTGCAGCCCTGGCTGGCAGGAGGTCCCAGGGGTCAGCCTGCCAACCCAGGGCTGCTCTGACCCTGCTCACCATGCTGCAGAAGGGCTGGCTGAAGCATCCTCATGCCCCAACCAGCCCCAGTCAATGTCTACATGTGCACTGCGGTGGAATAAATAACTCCACCATAGGATAGTACTTGTATCAAGCAGTACTAACCTACAGTCGTGTTAATTAGTTTACTCTGGCCAAATAGCTCTGCATGTGTAGATAGAGACACTTTACTGTGGAGCTAATTAGGCAACTCCACACTAAGCATCTTGTGTGTAGCACCCACTGAGGATCATAAATAAATGCCCAAGTATGTAGCCCAAATACAGCTCTGTTTCTGAACCTGAAGCTAAACTGCTTTCAGAACCTGAGCTAGCTAGTTTATGGCTGGTGTGTATGTTTCCATAAGCTGCCATAGCACCTTCGGGTTGCAGTGTAGACATTGGGTGGTGTCATACGTAAGGCATAAAAGATCCCTGTAGTAGAACAGAAACTCAGTCCAGGTCTCCAGAATTTTAGTGCCCACCCAGCTAAACTTCATAGAATCATAGACTCATAGAAAGTTAGGGTTGGAAGGGACTTCAGGAAATCATCTAGTCCAACCTGCTCAAAACAGGACTAGCCCCAACTAGATCATCCCAGTCAAAGCTTTGTCCAACTGGGTTCTGAAAACCTCCAAGGATGGAGCTTCCAGAGTCTCTCTGGGTGACCTGTTCCAGTGCTATACTGCCCTCCTAGTGAGAAAATTCTTATTAATATCTAACCTAAACTTCCCTTGCTGCAACTTGAGACCATTGCTCTTTGTTCTGTTATCTGCCACTACTGAGAACAGTCTAGCTTCATCCTCTTTCAAACCCCCCTTCAGGTAGTCGAAGGCTGCTATTAAGTTCCCTCTCAGTCTCCTCTTCTCTTGACTAAATAAGCCCAGTTCCCTCAGTCTTTCCTCATAAGTCATGTTCCCTAGTCCTCTCACCATTTTTGTTGCCCTCCGCTGGACTGTCTCCAATTCGTCTACATCCTTTCTGTAGTGGGGGGCCCAAAACTGAACTCAGTAAGCAGATGTGACCTCACCAGTGCTGAATAGAGGGGAATAATCACTTCCCTTGACCTACTGGCAACACACCTACCAATGCAGCCCAGTACGCCATTAGCTTTCTTAGCAACAAAGGCACACTGCTGACTTCTATTCAGCTTATTGTCCACTGTAGCCCCCAGGTCCTTTTCTGCAGAGCTGCTGCCCAGTTAATCAGCCTCCAGCCTGTACTGGTGCATGGGATTGTTCTGTCCTAAGTGTAGGACATTGCACTCGTCCTTGTTGAACCTCATGAGATTCCTTTTGCCCTAATCCTCCAATTTGACTACATCTCTCTAAAGCCTAGCCCTACCCTCTGGCAAATCTACTCCAGCTTGGTATCATCTCATCATGGAAGGCAAAGTGGTCAGGCATGACTTGCCCTTGGTGAATCCAGGCTGGCTGTTCCTAATCATTTTCTTCTTCTTCAAGTGCTTAGAAATGGATTCCTTGAGAATCTGTCCTATAATTTTTCAGGGACTGAGGTGAGGCTGACTGGTCTGTAGTTTCCTGGATCCTCCTGTTTCCCTTTCTTAAATATGGGCACTCTGTTTTCCCTTTTTCAGTCATCTGGGACCTCTCCTGATTGCCATGAGTTTTCAAAGATGATGGCCAATGGCACTGCAATCACATCAGTCACCTCCATCAGCACCCTCAGGTGCATCCTATCTGGCCCCATAGACTTGTACTTGTCCAGCTTTTCTAAATAGTCCCTAACATGTTCTTTCATCACTGAGGGCTGCTTAGCTTACCTCTTCCCCAAACTGTGCTGCCCAGTGCAGTAGTCTGGGAGCTGACTTTCTATGGCAGCAGCATTGGAAATCACTTCAAATGCATCCTTGCTGGAATTGAACTGGCATCAGCCACTGCACAGAGACCTCTGGTTAACCAAGGAATTTGTTTAGCTGGCCAGTTCCAATGCTGACCTGCCAAGAGAGATTCCTAGAAAGATTCCCCAAAGGATAATCCATATAACATCCTTCTTCTGGAAAGCTATCTGTAATGCAGGACCCCCATGATTTGGGAATGGAACAAAATGGCAAGTCTGAGGCTGGGGGAAAGGATCTCGAAGCTGTAAAGGGATGCTGCTCCCAGAAGAAGTAAAATAAAAACCAGAACCCACCACGGCTCTCTCTTAACCATGTAGGCTTTCCTCACTGATGTCTGAGAGACTGAGTACGAACTGTAGCCTGAGCCACTGATGTCCACTTCTGTGGTCTCTGAGTCAAAGCTAAGGTTTGCTTCTGCTTTGTGCTTGGTGGTCGCATCATATACGAATGGATCATCATATTTCACCTCTTGTGGGAAATAAAGTGCATCAGGTTTAGTTTGCCACAATGAAACCTATTTGTACTTACTTATATAATATGTATTACATTCTCTTGCCAATAGCCCCTACAGTGCTCAAGATCATGACAGGCAAGCATTCCCACCCAAGACAGTTTACACAGCATGCACTCTAAACAGATTTCAAACCCAGAGTAAGATTTAAGACACCTCTGTGAGACCCAGTGGTCAAACCATAGTACTGGGAGTCAGGGTCTCCTGAAATCTGACTCTAGTTCTGCCAGTGACATCCCTTGGGACCTTGTGCATGTCTCTGAGTCACTTAGAGATCTGGAAAAAGACACTGCTATACAGAGGCATGGTAGTCATTTGGCCCCTTGTCCATAATAACTGGTGACCATGCAACAGCCCATTAAAACTACATTCAAGCTAACCTGCCCCCATATTTGTTTCTTTCTCAGCCACATCTTGAAGCTTGTAAGGAGTGGTGAGGTATTTTCTGGGTTGCCAAGGTAGCCTGAACTGTTCTTTCCTGACCACACAGAAGGGTTTGTAATTATTGGCACTAGCCAAGCTAGAAACAGCAGTGAACCTCCCATCAGAGTCCAGTTCCTGTATGATCTGCTTGGCCAGTGTTTTGAACATTTTCAGTTACTTGTAACCAAATCTAGTTAAAGACAGGACAGAAGGAAGCTGCTGATGTGTTAACAATGGGCCATCTGTTGGAAGAAAAGAATGAAATATATGAAGTTAGCATAATGATGATGCTTTGCTCTTTTCATTTGTAGAGTACAGAGTACTTCATAAAGAAGGCTCTTATTATGTCTGCATTACAGCCCTCAACTCTGATAAATCCCCATTGTTCTTGGTGTTATACTGACATATGCTAGTACCTGCATTTAGCAAGTGACAGCTGTTTCCTTAAAGGGCTTACAATCAAAATAGGCAAGACCAAAGTTTAGGGGAGCAAACAGAGACAGGGTGACTTGCCCAGTAACATATACAAGTTAAATTTCAGAGCTGGAACTCAATCTAGGCCTCTAATGGCCAGGCCATTACTCTATGGCTTTGCCTCTGCTGCAGACAATGGTGTGACTACAGCCATGTAGCCCTGATAGCCATGTAACCTTGAAGCACAAAGCTCTGTGCAGGTTAGCTGCCCAAGTATTTACACAGGTTTCTGGACCTGTTTTGCAGCGTGCACTGAGCTTTCTGCTACCACAGCTATGCCATTATTGGTATTTGAGTTGGCTACATTAAAACTAGTTTGAGTATGGCTACTTGAGCTGCAGTCACACCTTCAGTTGCAGTGTAGACACTCCCCTACATAAATATTTTCTATAGCCCCTATCACCATAGTATCAAAGTATAGTGTTTATTTGTGTAAGTAATTATAAATTATACTAGAATAGTAAAAAAATTACCTAGCTCATAGGGGTGTTGTGAGTCTTATTAATGTCTTCATGGTAGTTGGATGAAAGACACAACCTCAGTGGGATGTATTAGTAGCATTGTTTCTTCAACTGTCACAGAAGAAGAAGGCAATGAACATTAAGTCAAATGACTGGAAGAAGACTGCTGAGGACTGAAGCACTTGGAAACAGTCTCCTAAGTGTGGAAAGAAGGATCCAACATTCAGAAGAAAGATGAAACCTCAGGAAGAACCCTGCACTGCATTCAGGACTATTAGATATGAATTTCACCTTTGGTAGGTGCGCAAGGGAAGAATTGGGCTCTACAGCCACATTTGCAGATACTGAATGAGCTAATGCCTTTGGCAGAAATCTGTTGTCTTGCAAGACAGACAGATGCCTATTAATTAATTAATGCTCACAGGGGGAGCTCACAAAAGGAACCAGACCCAACTATTGTGGGTGCCTTCTGCAATGCAGGTAGTTCTTATGGATTTCCTTTTTCTTCACAGACACAGAAATACCTAAATGTAAAATATGAACCACTTCTCTGATGCAAAGTGCATACTCCCTCCCAGTTAGCACCCAGTAGCCTTAGTTGAAGCACAACACAGAGATTTGGAGCCAAGAGTCACTTTCCACTGTTCTTCTCCTTTCTGGCTTTTTTGAGGGTAGCAGCAGTTTCTGTGAACAGATTTTCCAATATGGTTGCCTTAGAAAGCCAGGAGCCGGGGGAACCCGATGTTACATGCAGTTCCTCCCAGGCCTATGTACCTATGAACCAATGATAAGCCCTTTTTTCAAGTATGCATTTTTAAACTTCTGCCTTTGTGTTCCTCTTTCCATCCAGAGTCCAGTCCCCACAATGATTCCTACCAAACCACAGGGTTTCTGTGTAGTTTCAAAGGCTCTCTACCATACTGGTTGTACCCACAAAACCCACATTTTGATTTCTAGCTCCCTAAAATTTCTTTTGGACATCACATATTCCTATCCAAATTTAACCAACTACTTCAGTATCACCAGGCCCATGTATTTAGGAATCATGAGACAGGCCCCCAGAAAGTCATGGGACTATCTGATAGATCATTAGATTTTAAATAATTACACATTTGATTCTTTTTTCTTTACTTTCTTGTTTCTTGAATCTCTAGAGAGAGCTCAAGTCACACTTTTAAGGTTTTCTGAGTAACCACAGGGAACTAGAAATGTATTCTTATTTTAAATAAGTGCTGAAATTTTCATATTATCATTTAATTCCAGGATCTGGGTCCTTAACATAAGCAGCAAAGAGCAGTTGGAGGTGTGTCACCAGTCTTTTTCTGTGTAAATTTGGGTTCAGATTGCATTGCATATACACAATATCATGATGTTCAGATTTTTTTGTGTGTCCATCTCGCTAAATTATCTCACCCAAATAGTGGTATATCTGGCATTTTCTGTTCAAGAGAAATCTAGGACACAAACAGAATAAAAGAGCAAGAGGACTATAAACGAACACCAAGGTACTTTGGCAAAGAAAAATATGGCCCAGAGCTGCAATAGTAAGGGTTGCCCTTTAGGACTGAGGTGCTATGGTAAAGCTGTGTAGGGGAGCCCAGGACTGGAATAGTCAGGGAGAGATGGGTTTGAGATTGAGGGGAATCTGGAGCAGAAATTGCAGGAGGTTGAGGTGGGTCAGGACTGAGAGGCATTACTAGAGCTGTGAAAGTGGTACAGCCCAGGGCTGGAACAGTGGGGGAAAGATGAGGGGCACCAGCAGAGCTGTCTGGGCAGCCCAGGGCTGCTGTCATGTTGAGGTGCATTGGCAAAGATGCTTGAGTATCCCTGGATCAAAAGACCA
>NW_005842040.1:1460386-1479620 GCF_000455745.1 Alligator sinensis | reverse complement strand
TGAAAAAAGAGACATCTGGCAATAAGTTCCCCAAAACAGATTTAACTGGACTCTCAGGACTCACCTGTCTCGTGTCTGGAGAAAATTCCTGTTTCTTTTAACTGTGAGATGATATCCAACTGCAGCAGATCCTGTGTTGTATCCCGAACAGAAAACTTCTGCTCTGCCTCTGAAATCATTAAGCTTTGACTTATTTCAAGTTCTGCCTCACAGCGTCCCGTCTAATTTCCCAACAAAAGGAAGTGAGGTCACTGGACGTGGACAGTCAGTAGAGACTTTCGTCATGTGTCTTACAGATCATTTAAAAGTTCCATCTGAGTTTCCCAATTGGTTAGGGAGTCTTTAAAGGGGTTTAATGACAAGCTACAAGGATGGAGGTGTGGGGGGAAGACAGGAGTTCCTGGAACAATACTGGATGGGGAACCAGGAAGGAGAACTGGAAAGGACCATTCTTTAATCAAACATCTGTTTACTACCACCACCAGCTGAGCAGATAGGACCCTTTTAGAGGATCTAGAGACTTTTATTTTTGTATTGATGAGCTAATATAGTTGTTTCAAGGGTTCCTTTTAGCCAAGTCACTTTAAAATCAGTCAAATCTGCCAGCTTTCAAACAGGAGGGGATGAGCTGCATTTCTAAGCAGCGGTATGCAGCATAGGCATCAACTTCTATTTTTCCGGGGGGTGGGGATAAGAACCTAGACTCTAAGATGATGCTCCCTCCTCACCCTGCCCCGCATGGCTGGAGCCAAGCCAAGTTAAGCCGAACCAAGCCCATGGGGGGTGGGGAGGCCAGGGGCAGATGCAGGGTGTCCGTTGTAGGCTCAGGACTCCCTGCCCAGCTGCCTCCCCCTGGGAGCCCTATACCGCCACAGGGAGACAGCCCCTGCCTGCCCAGCAACAGCAAGGGGCACAACTCTGCACTGCTGCCTCCACTGCTGCCAGGTGGGCAGGGGGTGCCTTGCCATGGTGGCACAGGGCTCCCGGGAGCAAGGAAGCAGGGCGGGGAGCCCTGAGCCCACAAGGGCAGCCCACATCTCCCCCCCGTGCACAAATCTGGGGGGCATGTGCCCCCCATGACCTTCTGCCCAGGACTGCATGCAGTGGCAGGGAGCTGACCCCGCCTCCGTTCCCTGGACAAGTTGCACATGGTTCTGTCCCCTCCCTGACCCAGACCGGGCCCTATATACCACCTTGGCTGGGCACAGCACCCAAGCCCAGTCCCTGCCCCACTCCCTGCCTCGCCACAGGGGCCTCAGTCTGCCCCCCTGCCCACCCCTGCCTCATAGACTTACCTGCAGGTAGCTGGGGGAGCTGCTCTCCACCACTACTTGGACCAGTAATCCTGGCCATGTGCATGTGTGTGCATGCATATGGCACCCCCGGCATCCTACTCCCTGCAGCCCCTTGCAGGCTGGAACTGTACCAGCCTCTAAGGGGAATCTAAGTACTGATGTACTTATTTTGGGACTATCTCTTTCTGAGGGGGGCCAGGGCCTTTGGGTCCCCATGTACTCAGCACCAATGGTATGTAGAAAAGATGCACTTCACAGGGTTCCCCACATGTTAGCACTTTTGCATTAGCAGGGCAGAATTTTAGCCCATTTTTATATTCAGTGAAAAAGAGTGGTATGTCTAGAAGGATCCCTTCTGTGTCCGTTGAGACTGAATTAAACTGGTTACCACCTAGTAAATTCCAATTGGTCATTCACCCATGTTTAGATCACTATGTCTGACCATGAGCCTGTTATTTCTAAGCCACCTGCCTAGCAACTGTTTGATAAATAGCCTGCAGTTTTGCTTGGCTGGATATAATTTTAATCTGTTGTGGGGATCTGAGCTGTGAATGGGGCAGTTGGTTGAGTCAGTTTGCTTATCTGCTATGGCCTGATACTGTAGGACAATATAAGACTGATGTATTATGCAATTTTCTCTCTTTTAGCAATTTGGCCCCAGGGAGTAATACCACAATGCAGAGAAAAATCAGTAAGGTGGGTTGGTGGCCCCAGGATTCTGCAACATTCACTTCTCCGGGTACCAGAAGACAAGAAAGGGGGACGGGAGGTTCATAGACCTTACCCTGACAGGCCCTAGGACAGTGATAGCAGATGGCAGATGATGAGGTGTCCTCACAAAAATATATCCTCCTCTATGCTCAGCCATTCCCTGGGCAGCAGGAGGAAAATGCCTGAGAAGATAACTCATGCGGACAAGGAGAGCTTCAGCCACCTGCTTAGGAGCCTATAATCTGCAGGCCTTGAGCTCAGCCGTCAAAACACGTCACATCATGGTTGTGTCTGGAGTGAACCATGTGGTAAATGAAGCTAATTTCCCATGAGCGGGAGCTGTCATACCTCATAAGGTCATGAATGTTACCCTTTGTTGGACCAGGTGGTAACATGCATCTTGCATGGAAAGGTCACCTGCAAACTGCAGTAGAGATGATAGTAGATCTGCCACCAGCTCCAATACCCTGCTCTACCTATTAATACAAGACGCCTGCCCATAACTGATTGTTAAAGGTCCTCCCAGTTTTGCACTATGTAGAAGCTGGTTGTTGCAGGGGCCAGGAAGCAATTTTCTATTCATGTATAGACATGTACAAATTCTGAAATTCTGGGATTGAGGGAACACTCATACAAGATGTCTTCTTTTTCAGGCAGGCTTCAAGCTTTGTGTGATCTTCTCTAGCAAACCTGATGGGGAGGCCATGCTTTGGTAGATAGATCAATGCAATCTATTGGGCCTGTGCACCAAGATTCATGTGTTCTTTCATTGTCTCTCTGATGGACAGATCTCTTATACAAATCCATGCCTGAGTTTGTCAATGTTTTAAAGAAAATGTAGTGAGAAATAGTGACAGTAAAAGTCTCTGGAAGCCTCAGATGAAAGGCCTCTTTCACTGGAAATGAAATAATTTATTTTCTGTTTGTCCACTCCTCTAGAGGACCTCTGGACTATGCCACTACTTTGATTTTAAGGCTGCTTCTGTGGCCAAAAATATGAATGCTCCCTCAATTAAATCAAAATGTGATATAGATTACTCAGCCAAACAGTAGCCAACGAAGCATGTTAAAACTGTGGGCAGGCACCTGAGGGGTATAAACAACAAGGGTAGAGAAGAGCAATTGTTTAGAGCAGTGATTCTCAACCAGGGTGCAGCAAGATGCCTTGAGATCCTTTCAAGGGTGCTGCTGGGTGCCACACAATGTTAGCACTAGTAGCTGTGCAAACATGACTCATAAGATAAACCCAGAGCTTTCCAATAGGAATTCATAGTGTTGAAACCATTCTGTCCAGTTGTGGGCTTTCTGAGTTCTTTGCAACAGAAAAATTGCTCTATTAGCTTTCTGTAGTCAAAACAAGATGGAAAACTAAGAGCTGGCATTTTCTGAGGGATGCCTAAAGTAAAAATTGTTGAGAACCACTGATTTAGAGTGGTGAACTAGATGATGAAAACCACTTCTTGGTTTTCATGGTAATTAGATAGATAGATAGATAGATCACTCGATTTATCTATCTAGACCAGGAGTCAGCAACCCCCAGCACACATGCCGAGCACGGCACACGAGGCCATTTTGCTTGGCATGCCACCGTCAGCCTGGGCTCTAGGCAGCTGCTGCCAGTCACGAAGCCTGAGCTGCTCCCAGCAGGCGGCTAGGCAGCTGTAAGCCCTGCTGCAAGCAGACCAGGCAGACCAGCAGCTACTCAGAGCCTGGGCCAGTTGCAGCCAGGAGGCTGCAAACATCTGCTCTGGGCTCCAACATTAGCTCCATACTGGCGGGTGCACATTCGCCTTGGAGCAGACGGGGCGGCGGAGGGGCTGAGGCAGCGCAACCCTGGCCTCTCCCCTGCTGCTGGCACAGAGCTGATGACTGGGCTTTGGAGCCTGGTGCAGCTGTTTGTAGTTAGCCTGGGCTCTGGGCAGCTGCAGCAGGCAGCAGGCAGCAGGCAGCAAGCAGGCTGCAAACAGCTGTGCCAAGCTTCACAGCCCCGGCATCAGCTCCATGCTGGCAATGACTGCACATGCACCTCAGAGCAGATAGCTGGAGGGCTGCACTGCCTCAGGCCCTATCCCCACCATCTGGTCTGAGGCGTGCATGCAGCTGCCAGTATGGAGCTGATGCCAGAGCCTGGAGCAGATGTTTGCAGCCTCCTGGCTGCAACTGGCCCAGGCTCTGGGTAGCTGCTGCCAACCATGAAGCCTGGTCTGTTTGCAGCAGGGCTTGCAGCCAGGCTTGCAGCTGCCCAGCCAACTGCTGGGAGCAGCCCGGGCTTCATGGCTGGCAGCAGCTAAGCCCGCCTGACTCCTACCCTCTCCGAGCCCAGCATCTGGTTCTGTGCATTTGTCTGCCTCTGTCTGGTTCTGTGTGTCTGTGTCCACACACTCGTGTCTGGTTGCAGATGTTTGTGTGCATGTGTCTGTTCTGGGTGTGTTCTGGTTCTCTGTGTTTGTGCACGTGGTTCTGTGTGTGTGTGTGCACATGCGCGCGTGTGTCTGGTTCTCTCTTTGCTCTCCTTTTTCTTTCTCTTTCTCTCTCTCTCCTCGTTCTCTTATTTGTCTCGTTTTTCTCTCTCATTGCAACATGCTCAACAAAAAAGGAATACAAAACAACAAAGGCAAAATTTATGATTATTAAATATACTAATATGCAATACGTCCTGCCATGTACCCCCCCCAACCTCATTTTGTTTTTCTGGCATGCCAGCACTCCGGCACATTCCAAGGTAGACATTGTGGTTTTTTTTGGCACTCCAGCCAAAAAATGTTGCCTACCCCTGATCTAGATGATAGAGGATAGTGGACACATCTAGCTACATGTGCAATTAATTCAACTGAATATACTCTGGCTCAATTTAAGCTGGAGTAAACTAATCCTGATGTCACTGTCTACACATATATTTAAGCACAGTAATTTACTGCGCTGTAAAATACCACTTGTATCTGATGGGACTATCCAGCAGTGCAATAAATTAGTCTACTGCACACTAATTGCCACACATGTGTAGATGATGATGCTTTACTGCAGAGCAAGTTCACCTGCTGTACAATAAAGCATCTCGTGCAGATGTGCCCAGTCTGAACTAAGTGAGACTTAATGGGCATGTC
Organism: Alligator sinensis; assembly: GCF_000455745.1. Lineage (NCBI taxonomy): Eukaryota > Metazoa > Chordata > Crocodylia > Alligatoridae > Alligator > Alligator sinensis. The sequence continues at coordinate 1,474,510 of NW_005842040.1, read as the reverse complement.
TACATGAGATGCTTCAAGGCACATTAGCCTAAATTTAAGGTGCATTAGGGCATGTGTCTACATGTGCATGCCCTTCGTGCACTTTAGAAAGGGCGAATTTAGTCTATTCACACCTAAATTTGATACCTAAAAATGCATGTATCAAATTTAGGCACAAATAGTTAAAGCGTATTAATGAACATGCAGATGCATTAAAGTGCATTAATGCTGTGTGTGAACTGGCTTGGGACTAACTTTAATCCCAAGGCAGTCCACATACAGCGTTAATGTGCTTTAATGCCTGCATGTGTAGATGCCTGCCTAAACCCTGGTTAATGCGCATTAAAATAATGCGCATTAAATGTAGGCACGCTTAAATGGATGTGTAGGCAAACCCATCAGGTCTCTTCCACAGAGGCATAGCAGGGCAGCTCTGGTACATGGGGCAGTGTTGGCTGCTGTGCTTCTGGCTGCAGCCAAGTGGCAAGCTGCCATCTGTGGTGCAGCCAGCCTCCTACTGCAGTGGCAGAAGCTATTTTTCCACCCCCATAAAGTCAGTGCCTGGGGCTGCTGCCCTGGTCATCCCCACCTCAGTTACACTACTGCTCTTCCAGCTGTACTTCTGTCTTTAAAATTTGTTAGGAATAAAGAGTATTTTCAGGTTTCTTACAGTTGTATTTTAAGCAGTCAGTGGAAAAGTTGAACTACAGGGACACAGATCTACGACTGTCTCTTGTTGTGGCTCGTCCCCCTGCAGATTCTTCTGCAAAATCCCCTCCCTGGAGCTCCTGCAGGGCAGACAGAATTACCAGACTAGCAATCATGCAAAGTACAGGAAACAGTATTTCCCTTACATGATGCAACTGTCCTGCAGCCAGCTAACTTCCCTGCAGCCCTGGATGAAGGCAGTGAGGTTGCGCAACTATATGGTTCAATCAAGCTCTCTGAGCCAAATTTTTAAAGGTCTTCAGGTGTCTGAAGGTTCAGATAGGGTTCTAGTGGGAGTTGCAAAAACGCTAAGGTATCTGGTTTCTACTGCTTTGCAAAGGATTTTGCAAAATAGTTTTTTGGAGTTATGGTAAATGCTTATGAACATATACCAGGGCTAAAGCTGTATGCACAGAGGAACCAATGATGAGTGCCACCACATTCATTTCTGAAAGGGGAACATGGATGGATATAAATTTACAGCAGAGTTCAAGGGCAGGCAGTATTCATCAGCACCCATCTTAAAGGGGAACTGCTCACGTGCTGTCATTAGTGATGATCACTGCAGAAAAAAAAGCTGCAGGTATATATGAATGGGTACAAGGCAGAGAGAAATGTAACAGAGTAACTGCTCAGCTAGCTCAGAGTATGAGATCAGGGCAGAAATGTGTAGACAGCATAGCTTCACAGAGAGTGGTCCCAGTCTGAACTCGATTCTGAGGTCTTATACAATTTAAGATGACATATTCCAGTTCCATTAAAAAAGAAAGGATCCCAGTTCCCTTGCCCTCTAGCCCAGGAGTTGTTCATGAACAACATTGCCACGATAATTGTTAGGGCACCAAAACAAAGAACTAAGTAACTTCACCACTGGGTAGTGCTAACACAAGGGAGATTGCCTCCTGCTATGACCTTGCCTTCCCCTCCACCTCCATGGTATACAATTGATTTGCTCAAGGCACTTAATGGCCAAATACAGTCAGGAGACATTTAACAAATGCTGCAGATGTGGCCTGCTCATTGCTGGATTAAAGCAAAAACTTCCCCCTCTGCCCCACCTGCTGCCTTTACAAGACCAGTATATCCAATTTCAAGCGTCTCAGTGATCTGAATTGTTCTGAACCTGGGCTGCATCTCCTATTTACAGAAACCTAGCTGCTGTGTGTTCATTAATTCAAAGCTAAGGTAGGGTTACACCTCTGTGACTAAGTGGAATCAGGGTATCTTCTTTCTAAATAGCTCCATCCTCTTAATAGAAAGCAGAATACCAAGCAACACTCCCAAAGAAGAGGGTAGCTAGTGTTCTTGGAGAAGATAAATGTGCTCTCTGAGCATGAAGTATAGGGATATTTGAGTCATGAGAACCATTGCATAGCCCTGCCTCTGATATTAAAATTATATTGCTAGCAATGGTGTGTTTGGAAGGTGACAGACATGTGAAGCCATCAATGTGTAGAGGCAATGTTTTGCAAGGGAGGCTTTGAAACTGTCACTATCACTTTCTCCCCTTTGCTCTGGACTGGTTGCCTGAGATAGTCTCTCTCTCTGCTCACAGAGGAGGACTTGGCTCCGTGCACAGCCCCAGCGCCGACACCAAGTCATAGATTTTAAAGTCAGAAAATTCCATCGAGTCTGACCTCCTGCACAAAGCAGTATATTCATGAAGATGCAAAGTGAAGCAAAGCAGACAATACGCCTCCTCACTCTGGTGGATTAATGAACAGAGAACTATAATTCATGCAGACGTGGAGACACAAAAAAGGCCAACAAAGAAGCCTTTGCATCGAGACCCATGCCATCAATCTGCAGACAAATAAAGCCAGCACGTGGACATTAGGCACCAGGAGACACAGACATGTAGTGCCTATATAGATAGTCAGACTCCTTCACATGGACTGCAACTATGAACTCAGGCTTGGAAAGCGTACAGTGCCTCCACATGCTTGTTCTTATTTAGGGCCACTTCCTCTTCTGTTTCCTTCCTGCTGCTCTATTTTTCTGGCTTTTTCAACACTCTGTTTTAATATTTAGCATGTGTATGCCAGTACTTTTTTGCTCTGGTTTTCGAGACAAGTAGCACAATGTCTCCATTTAGCAGCTAATTAAAAGAATGCTGTGTAGGATGGGTGGCTGCTCTGACAATACCAAACTAGCAGCTTCCTTATATCCTAGTCAGGGCTAAGGCTGCCAATTTTAAATAGGATGCACAAAAGAAGTGCATGTTAAACATGGAGGGATCTTCTGAAGTTGGGCCTCAAGCCCTAAAACCCTGGCAGTGACTGAGAATGCCGCTGTCTGCCTAGTTCAGTATTTTGCCTTATATAGTATCAGTCAGACCCCAAACTTGCACAAACAGGGCCAGGTCCAAACCTACTGAAGCAGATGTGAAGACTGCCTTTGACCATGTGTTTGGCCTAGAGTGAGGAAATGATGGGGAAATACCTTCTCTGAAGTCTACTGCTGGCAATGAAATAGTGACCTGCCATGTAGAAATCATACAAACACCTCCTGAAACACTGACAGGTGCTTCCTCTATGTCATGCTTAACTTCACAATATCTTGCTGCTACTTCCCTTGGTTGTTTGCTCCAAAAATGAATTACCTTAACTGATTAAAACATGTGCTTTTTTTCTAATTTTAATTTGTCTGCCTTTTACTGTCAGCCATTGACTCCTCCTATTTCTTTCTTTCTAAGTAAGGAACTTAGTCAGGATCAAACCACGGGCTGCCTGGAGATGGCATCAGCTCATAACCTTCCTTCCGAGCTAGGACATCCTTTGTGGGGTGGGTACTCTTCTTCAGGGATAATCCCAGTAGCATGCCCTGCATCCAATTTATCAAAATGTCTTGCCATAAATCCTGGGCCCAGGGTTGTGAAGAAACATTTGCTATGCAGGCAGTATTCACCCTTTTCACACAAGGGACACCAACTCCAAAGTAAAAGTCAACTTTATTGTCATATAAAGTAAGAATGTAAAAGGCCGATTTAAACACAACACATCATTTAGTCAGATGTTATCAAGACATTCTCCCACTTGGTGAGGATGCCCTGACCTCAGTGTTTTAAACCAGGCAACCCAGCAGATGAGAATTCGTCTGGGATTTGGTAACAGAGCATAGAGGGGAATGTGGAGTGCGTGTGCGTGTGCATGTGGATGTGGTGAGGGGAAGGGGTAGAATATGCAGTTCATTCATGTTTGGTTCTCATTTGTCACATGAACAATCTATTTCATTTAATCAGCCACGTTCACACTTCCATGCAGGACAAAGCATCGATCTAAAAAGGAATCATTTGTTCAATGGTCTTTGCCGTCAATGCGCAGCCCAGGGGAAGCACACAGGTGCCTTCAGACAGTATCAAAAGATGTTTGTGCGTGGTGCAGGAAACCTGGAAAGGTTTGGAAAGTAGGCACTTCTAAATATATCTGAGCAGCTCTGACTGTATCTGAGCTTGGAGGCCATTTGTGCGTGGGATATCAGTTCTGCTCAGGAGCACCAAGTGACCTTCTGCTGCTTCCTGCCTCTAAATCTCTTCCACATCATTTGAAGATTTGCCGTCTCATGCTCTCCCAATATTCAAAGATTGTTGCTGACAATTCTGGATAATTTGATCTCAACAGGTGATTGAAAAAATAAAGAAGGATCTGAACCGAGGCCCCATAGCTAAACATCCCAAGTGTTGCAAAAATTAATTCATTAGGATCTGAATCCAGATTTTGCAGCAGAAAGCCTGTCTGTAATAGTAATAATAATAGCAATAAAAGGGTCTAATATATTGTCAGGTTGCTTTCAGAACTACATAAGCAAGGGGGGGAGATTTGGGGCTAGATTCAAAGTCTACTGAAATCAGGGCAAAGCCTTACTTCAAGGAGCTGTATTCCATGCCTTCGTTGCATTATGGCAAGTTATCTTGTTTGTGTAATATGTATGAACCATGCAAAACAGCTGTATGGCTTTTTCCCCTTGGACCGGCAATAGGTCCAGCTGTTACTTTTAAGATTTTTGTTCTGCGTGACCTTCTTTTCTTTAAAGACCAGCTGAATCTGGATTCAAACTTAGCAGCTGACACCCTCCCCTCTCCTCCTCCCATCAAAGGCCAAATCAAAACTTCTGATCCAAATGTGCACATACACATAACCTAAGCCTGGGAGACAAGCCAATTGAGCTCTAAAACATCACGGTTCAGGACCCTCTTTAATCACAAAAAGTTATAGCATTGTTTCTCAACACAAAAGGAGAGAATGTTATAGCCCAATACTGAAAATGCTGAGAAGAGCTGTTGGGTTTTTTCTTGAGTTAGGAGAGCTTGAGACCACTTGCCAGCAGGGGGACAGAGAGAGAACTTAACATGGCTTCCTATTTTAACACACTGCATCTGTCCTTCTCCCAACTTGTTGTCACAGTGATAGGTCGACAAACTTGTGAGTCCTAAGGTAAACACGATGACCAAAGTCCTTTCTTCTGGTGGCCATTAAGTGCAGGATGGTGAGGAATACCCCCAGTTCAATGCAAGGTCTTTCAGCCATGACCAATAGCCACTGGGGAAGTAAAAGCCACAGATTATGTGTAAGGAGCCGGGAGAATGGCTTGCTATGAGGCAGGCTGACTTGTAAAGGGTTGAACCACAGAAAGCCCTTCCCCAAACCCTACAGTTTTAATCACTGCACAACATTACAATTGGGATGGAGGGCAGGTGGTGGGGTGGGTAAGATTTCAGGCTCAATCTATACATTTTTCAGGTCTGGCACCCATACATTAAAAAAAGAGATGCTCATATACCATCAGGCATTCCCTGTCTCACTGCACATGCCAAATCACACACCAGGACAGGGTTCATTCAAATACCTGTACCTGCTGTGTGCATCTCCTGCCCATGACTGCATCCAAGCCTCAAAATGGGACTCTTCTGGCCTGTAGACAGGGGAAAAATCTCATAAGGGCAAGTTCCCTTGGGTAATTTTCAGTGTGGCTGCTATGGCTAAGCTAGCTGTGAGAATGGCTTTTCACATGGCATTTTGACATTATCTAGTTCCAGTCCGTGAAAGTATAATAAACATTCCAGAACACTGACGAGTTCATTTCTGATTTGCTTCTACAAGAAAGGCTGGGGTGAAGGGGAGGGGGAGCATTTTAGGGGCAGGGAAAGGTTTTTATTTTATCCTAACAGATTCAGCCATCTCTAAGAACAGAATCCCTTTCTTCTTTGCATCTCTCGTAAGGCCAAAGCTTTGGAGAAGCTGAACAAACTCTGCTCCTGTTGAATTTACTGGCCCTTAGAAGGAAGAAGGAAACAATGTTTTAAGTACAGTTTGAATTCATGATCCTGATGGAGATTAGCCCATACCACTCTCCTGCACTTGAGATCTGCCTTAAACCTGATGCACAGCATTCCTCAAAGCCAAGAGAAGTGTACAGTTCAGCTAAAATACTATTCTCCAATTTTCAAGTATTCTGCAATATCACAGGGTTTTCCCAGGGTTGCTGGAAACATCCCTTGCCGACAGCAAAGGAAGAAGCCAGAGAGTAGCTGAAACATTGATTTTCTAAAAATGCCCTGATAGATTTCTGTAAAGTAAATAAAACACTTTTTAAATGAAGTTTAACAGCTGAAAGGGGACTAGTTCGAGTAATTACTGAATGTTTGAGGAGAACACTCCATGTTTCTTTTGTTTTCCCTTTGTAAATCAGCACAATAAACAGATGCCCAAATCCCTCCTGCATCCACTCGTTACTTGCTAGTTGTTCAGTATTGGAGCCATCTTGGCTCTTGTCCTGCAAAATCTTGGAAAAAAAACAAGCCACTTTTGCTCCCATTTTGTTTTGAGCAAGCATGGGTGGGCTAGGCTGGGTCTCCTGAAGCCATCTGTTATTTTCCAGAGATAAAAAAAAATATTATTATTATTATTATTATTATTGTTATTGTTGTTGATTATGTTTAATAACATTGCATGTCCCTGGAGCTGAGAGAAAGCCCATTAAATGCAGTGGCAGTCTGTCCATGGATTCATCTGGGTACCTCAGTTTGGTGGGATGTGGCAGAGAGGGAAAGTTTAGTCAATCACACCACTGTGCTGATGGTGGAAGACTCTTCTGACTTCCTCTGCTTGCTAGGCAAGGACTTTAAGTACTCGAGGTGACGCCGGGCATCTTCCTGGTTCTGCCGGACATAGTACACCAAGTATGAGATCACCATGGCGAACCAGCCGAACATGGTGACCAGCATGGCTATGTCTGTGGTCCTTTTGTAAACACTGCAGAAGTCCATATCTGTGATCAGCTGCAGGAATGGTTTGCCAACATGCTCCTCCTGGGCAGAGGAATCACATACAATGCCCCCTGAGGAGCCAGCCATCAGGTCTACTTTCCCAATCAGTTCCTGGAGCTTACAGTCACACAGCCAAGGGTTGCTGGAGAGATTGACCTTGGCCTTCAGGTTGCTAAAGACGTCCTTGTTGACTGACACCAGCTTGTTTGAGGACAAGTCCAAGGAATGCAAGTTCTCCAACAGGCCCCTGAAAGCCCCAATCTCCATCCTGGTAATGGCATTGTGGGACAGATCCAATTCCAGCAATAATGGCAAGTTCCGAAAGGCATCATGGGGGAGGAAAGTGATGTGATTGAAGTCCAGGAAGAGCTTTCTGGTGTCATTGGGGATGTTTTTAGGGATCTCCACAAGCTGAGCATTGCTACAGCGGATGGTTTTGTAGCCATTTTCTTCTGCATGGTAGCAACCCTTTGGGAAAGTGGTAGCTGAATGGAAGCAAAAAGCGATCAGAACAAAGCTCTGGAGGAGCACCCACATAGTAACTGAGTGGCGGAGAAACCAGTCTGCTAGAGGCATGTTGATCTATCTGCATAATCATGCAGCCCCTTGCTAAGCAGCCATTGACCTCTGTCAGGTAGCCTTGGAGCTGGTTACGGGATTCATCGCATCTGAATAGGAGAAAACAAGGGGAAAAAAGTAAAACAAGTTCATCAGAGAGACAAAGGTGGGGGCAGGGAGGGGGGGAAAGGAGCCAGAAGATCTGGGGTCTTTTTCTAGTTTTATTGGCTGAACATTAACACTTGAACCCACACTGCTTGGGAAAACCCATCTAATACCACCAAGGACATGTACATATCTTGTAGTGTTCTAAGGCTCTTCCTCTTTCCCAGTGATCTCACTGCAGAAACTGAACTCCCATTTCCACTACACCACTGCTGGATGATGGTTTCTAATGTGGAGATTTTGCTTTGAGGCTTGAGCTGTGTCAAAGCCCATCACTCCAGTCATCAAAAAAGCAGCCCTTGAATATATTGCAGGGCAATGACAGTTCAAACCAAGCTCTGTGGTTACCATTCCCAAGCATTTCACCCAACTACCACCACCACTTCACACCTTGCATGTTTCGATCCCAAAGAAATTCACAAATAGGTACTGTTGGTGAAGAAGAGCCTTGTCCAAGATCTTGCTATTTTACTCAGTTGTATTAACATGCTGCCTGGATGTCCCCAACATGGACAGGGAATCTGTAATCATCTGCACTATACAAGCAAACCAAAAAAAAGACAGTCCCTGTCCCAGAAAGACAAACAAGGCTGAGACTAGAAGCCAAGGTTTGCTTGCCCTCTGAATCCTATGCTATAGCCACTGGACAAAGTTAGATCTCTGGTTCAATTGTTAGGAAATTGGTGATGATGGACTAAACCCCCCTGAGGACAGTGAAGCAGTTTAAAAGAGCCAGGACTGTCTGCTTTCCAGGAAGGTCAGCGTTCCACTCTGTTTCTAGCAAATGTTCTGGTTTCAGCAAGAAGACAGCTACTTGGCCTCTCATTTTCATTGTGTTGATGATATGAGCTCTAGTGCCCTGGCATCCCCCCTCCTGGGTCCTTGGCTCCTGCATGTAAGGCACAGGTGTCAGCTTACAGCTTTCCTTCTCTTGCGGTTGGACTATACCTGTGCACAAAGAACTCTTCAATGCTTCCACTGAAAGTAATGGCAAGACTTTCATTCTATATTTGCATAAAAGAATAGACACCTTTTCTCGACAAACTGCCCACGCTACAAAAATGTATGAAACTTTGATCCTATGAAGCCATTGTTAAAGACTTGGTATGAGCCAAGCCTGAGGATAACATCTTGGCCTCTATGAAGGCAATGGGGACTTTGTCATTGACTTCAGTGAGCCATAGATTTCACCTTGGGACTGCAGGTGGGGAATAAGGAACAGCTGCAGTAGAGAAATTCTGTTTTGAGACAAATATGCTCTTAATAAAAACAATTAGAGGAATAAAATGCAGAGTTCTTAAAGTTGTTGAGGACATGTCTTTAAGCCGGTGATTCAATGATTTGAGAGTACAAGCAGGCCTGCAGAGCTGACACCCTGCTGGGGGAGTTTGCCACTAGTCTGTGCTAGGTTTTTATTGCTAACAAGCACAAACAAGCAACTCCCATTTATCTCTCCAGGAAGATACATGCATAAGCAAATATGTCAGTGAACACATATGTTTTCTATTGGGACACTAGCAGACAGTCAGTGCCTAAAATCCCATTGACTCCAGTACTGCAGGTTTAGCCCAGGGGTGGCTACCTGGTTGCTAATTCATCCCAATGTATCACAAAGTTTGGGTCACCCTTGCAACCTTCTGTAAGCACATTCTCCATCCGGCTCTTTATATTCCAGAGGGGAAGAACGTCAGCAGAGGAGAAACAAAAACAGAGAAAGGAAATTCGTTCAAGTAGAGCTTGTAATATGTTTCCAGAGTGGCTGCACAAGATAAGGGTCATTCAGTGAAATCTAGGCGTACATTACCCCCCTGACAACACCAGCCTCCATGCTACACAGAAAAAAATCCTTGTGTTTTTATTAGCCTGACAACAACTTTGGACTGATAACAGCAAGAACAATCCAACAAGGGCCGGAAGCTGTCTCCTGATTCATCCCATGATTAAGGGAACAGACAAAAGGGCATCCACGTAACCACTGAGTTAAAATAGTGGGTGAGAACTGGGCCATGGTTCTAGGCAAGGGTCTTATTCTGGTATGGACTGCATTACTGTAAGCCAGTCTGGCAATTTATGGAGCCTTTCATAGAGAGGCCCCTGGTATCTGCAGCCTGTTCCCATAAGTGGCTTCCTTTCCGCAGGGTTTTTCTGAGAGAGCACATGCATTATAACAGTACCTCCAACACAGCCTAAGCTTCCAAGCTGGAAGAAAATGATAGAGCCAGAAACATATCCAACAGGGGATTTGTTCCAACAGCAGCAACATTATGGTTGAAAAGTGACCCTGTGCCACTGGAATCTAGAAAGGACTATTTTACTCCTGGTTGTACTGGCCAGGTGCTATTGAAGAGCTAAAACATAGTGAGACATCTTCAAGGAAGTCTGGCTGATTGATTAGGTAGGGGAAAGAGGTGTATGATGGGGAATGCACACTGATCCCTGAAAAGGGACACCTCTGATGCCAGTCATCTCCCTTCCCCTCCAGTTAGTAAGATCAGCATTGCCATGCACCTTACATAATGCCCGCATTTCCCAGCCTTAATGGTAGATGAACCATTACACAAGGCGGAAGGCCCTGCTCTCACACCCATATCCCCCTGGTACACCCATGGAAAGCTAATCACAGTCTGGCTCTTTTCCTAAAGATACAGTATCTGTCTAAACACTCTGCTGTTATCATTCTCTTACAGAGGTGCCAGATCACTTGGAGGACTGAAAGGGAGTCTAGAGAATTTCACTGGTTCAATTCCAGCCAAGCTTGGTAATGACTGGATGTCTGCTCAAAAGTCTAGGCAAATCCTGCTTGGCCTTTCAAGTTCAGTTCCCATTAGGCAAGACTTTTTGCAAGGCACTGTTGTAAAATCCACCACGCCATTACTGGCAGACTCAGGGGAAAAAGGCCCTGGAACAAACAGCTGAGTGCACTTCATTCCCTTCCCTGCAAAAATGCTTCCTCCAGTGCAGAAAGGAGATGGCATGTGAATGCTTTGCAGAATCTCTGCCCGGCCTTTCTTTGGCTGTTCTGCAGACAGAGGCTCTGCAGGGCTTTCAGTCCAGCACTAGACTCCTATGAAATGTTATCATCTACATACAATTCAGCACCCTTAATCCCAAAGGATCCCCAAGTGCGACGTTCATCCTGGCATTCACCTGAGCATCAGTTCCCACTGTTATGTTTGCAGTTTAAAGGTCTGAGCAATTAAACCTTCACCTCCAGTTTTCATTCCTTTATCCCTAAAGGATGCACTGTGATTAATAATCAACCAGCCATGCTTAGATATCTTCCACTCCCTCCTATCACCAACCCCCTTAGTTCTGAGCTTCTAGCTTTTCTTAGGACTCTGAATTCTGCAGGTTTATAGGTATCCCCTGGTCACACATTTGGTTGGATCTGAGTGTTCCCAGAGGCTGTCTCACGCTGTGGCACAGTGTCCTCAGTAAAATGGCAGCTCTCACAGAAGGAGGCTCCAACATCAGTATCCTGATGGCATGTTAGAAAATTAGTTTGTTAGTGTATTACCTCCTACTGAGCCAACCTGAGTACAATTACTGCTGGGGTCTTGCAAGCAGCATACATGAGTTTGGATTCAGAATATGTTCATTCCTTAGTTCCTCTATGGCTATAGTCCACCTGAGCACCTCCCAAATGCTAGTGGACCAAGCCTCAAAATACCTCTGGTAGGTATAGAAGCATAAATATTCTATCTATTAAATGGGGAACTGAGGCTCAGAGAAGCTAAGTGATTTGTCCATGGTCACATAGCATAACAAAGGCTTCTATCCAGGTCTCCCAAGTCCTAAACTATTCCCTGAACTATTGTACCATCCTTCTTCTCCAACATGGGCTCTTATCCTTCAATATTCTTGGAAGAGGAGCATTCGGTGTCACTCAGGCAGCACTGACATTCAGCCGCCTCTGGCTGGAGAGAGAGATGTCACCTGGAGGGATATTTTCACTGGGAAATGGGAAGTAAATGGGAGAAAAGAGAGGGCAAACATTAGCCCAAATGCTAACTGTCCCATGCTGATGAGAAGTCCCTTATCTTCTGCTACCCACAACCATTCAGAGCAAGAAGACCAAACAAGAAATGTATTTCAGCAGTTTGCAAAACACGTTACTGCACACCCAGCAGCAGAACTTTACAGCAGGGTGGTGTGGCAGAGAATTATTCCTAAAATGCCCAGCCTATCCAGTGTATTCAGATAAAGCTAAAAAAATCAAGCAGTGAGAACAGGCAAAAAGCATGATGGCTGCATTTCTTTTGCATTAATCCTTCATTTTCTGAGAAAGGAAGGACATTTAACTTATTCAAAATCATATATATGTGGGGTCCTACCATTCTTCTGCCCTCCAGAAAGGAGAAGGTCTTTTTTACAGGGACCCAATAATGTTCAATGGAAATCACCTTGCAGACCAGAAAAGATAAGGGGGGTGTGTACATGTGTGTGTGTGTGCACTTGCTCATGTGCATATGCTTGCTCCTGAATTCCCTGAGATGGGCTACAGAAGTTGGTTGTCTCCCAACTTTCTCTTAACACAAACAGACCTTTGCCAAAAGACAATCCCACTAATAGAGAGAGAAAGGAAATGGGCATGTTCCACTCTCTTCTATAATGATCAGCACTAATAGAGTGCCATAGAGGCGCATGGTACACTGAAAAGAAAGTCAAAGCTCCCCTGGTGCCATCTAAATTTAGATCAAAAACACAATGATGGGATGGCAGGGCAAGATGCAGGATGGGGAAAGGGTAACAGGCATGGAATATACAGCTGAGAGCGTTTACCAGCCTGAGGGCACCATTCATGTTTCAGACGCTGAGAGACGGACTGTAAAATCTTTGGGATGGGGATCATGCACTTGTCTAGGGAGGTGATGAACATTAGTTTGGATGCTATAATAAAGAATAGGAGGTGTCTGATGTGGGGGTTTCTTGGTAGTAAAACCTTTCAAACAAATTATAATAAGGAAATGACCCTTTAATCTTTGCTATTTCCCACCTTCTGAGCCCTCTGTTTCAAGGGAAAAGGATATCACATTTTGTTCCCAGCACCAGAAGAGGGAGCCAGATCTGCTCTGGATTCAACACTGGAGTTCTGAAAAAAGGGAAACCCTGACAATTTATTGACAAAGTTAGGGAGATAGGAGAATCCCTGTTGGCCCTCTTCTTGCAATGAAGAGAAAGCAGGTCCTCCAACATGCACTGCCTCAATTCTAGATATAGAGGCCACAATACTAAACTGCCCCCCCCCCTTATATATGTCTTGGGGTTTGATATTTCATTGGATTTCAAAATACAGAGACCCAAAAGAGAGTTAAGAGCACAGCTTGTATGAGCTTGATACATTCTACTTCCCCTTTCTCAGTCTGTCATAGACTTATTTTTCTGGTTTCTTCTTTTTTTTTCCCCCTGCCTCTATTTCCAAATGTGCTCCCCCCCCCGACTTTCTCCTCTCATTTTCAAAGCCATGTAGGAATAGCCACAACAGCCTGGCAGGTCTCTACCTAGCTCTGTGCTCTTATCTTTTAAATGATGCTGTTAAATATAAGCTTCCATTACTATTCACCCACAAATCCCAGAACCAAGTACTTCAGTGGGCATGGAAAGTTAGTGAAGTCCCTCTAAATTTGTAACTGTGTGACTCAGAGCAGAATCTCACCTTTGATCTGTTCCTTGGGCCAATGCAATGTTTCCCCTCTTGCTTTCTCTCTTACTCATTCTTGGCTTCAACCTGTCTGAGGCAACCGTCACCCTCATGCCTTAGCTTAATTTATTGCATTCTCAGTAGCAAGTAACATTGGCTCACCTTTAGTCAGCTGCATCTCCCTGCAGCTACTGGCTGTAGCTGCTCAAAGTCCTGGAACTGAAGAGGGAGGAAGACCAGACAGAGAAAGGCACCAGCTGATTTCTTCATAGGTAATAGGCATCACAGCCCGTTCCCCTCCCTTGGCTTCTGTGTCTCTTTGAATGGAAGCAGGAGGAGGGCTGGGTGATTCTAGTCTTTGGAAATAGCTCTCTATTCTAGCGCACAGCATGAAGTTGGGAGCTGAGAGAGCTGCCAGGCACAGCTACATGTGCAAGGGAAAAGGAGCAATAATAATAAAGAAAAAAATTATCCAGGTTCAGAGCTGTAATAGAAAGAAATTGCAGGGCAAGTCACACATCCAGGAGGGAAAGAAGCAGGAGCTCAGATGCTGGGAGCGCACTGAAAGACTCTCCCTCTGTGTGTGAGTGTATGTGTGTGTGTATGCATGCGCGTGTGTGAGTATGAGAGAGAGAGAGAGAGAGAGAGAGAGAAAGAGGTGTGGATTTTTCTTTGCCGGAGAATGATATCCATCCTTAGGGGAATGAAAACTCCACCTGGAAAGAGAAAGAGAGAGAGAGAGGGAGAGAGAGAAAGGGAGTCTCCATGCAACCAGGGAATAAAGCTTGTTAATTCTGGGGCAGACACA